>NW_024412397.1:55096775-55142659 GCF_014898765.1 Herpailurus yagouaroundi | reverse complement strand
TTCCTTCCTTCCTTCCTTCCTTCCTTCCTTCCTTCCTTCCTTCCTTCTTTCCTTCCTTCCTTCCTTCCTTCCTTCCTTCCTTCCTTCTCACCTTCCTTTCTTCCTTTCTTCCTCCCTTCCTTCTGTCTTCTTTCCTTCCCTCCCTCCCTCCCTCCCTCCCTTCCTTCCTTTTCTTTTTTTCTTTGGCCTTTATGGACTAGTCACTATTCTGAGACCTAGCAAACCAGTAAATACAAAAGGCCCCAGCTCTTAAATTCCAGTGGGAGGAAACAAACTGTAAATCATTACATAAATGAGATCATTTCACTCAGTGGTAAGTGCCACAAAGAAAATGAAATAGGATAAAATGATGGAGGCAAATGAGTATCTTTGGATTGGGTGGTCAGTAAAGAAGGTAACCTCTGATCTGCGAATTGAGTGACAAAAAAATAAGGCTAACTTTGGAAGTGGGAGTTGGGGGGGAGGGGAGTGTAGAGAGTGTGGTGCTTTCTCAAAAGAGAACAGCTCAGAGACTCTGATGTGCAAGAATATATAAAGAATTGTTACAGATCAAGAATAAACCTATCATTCAAGGGATGACAAAAGAAAACATGTTTTCACATGTCAGGACTCGGAGTGTGTAACATCTACATATAATACCATGAATAACACACCTGAGGAACTATATTGGACCCCATCTAAATATTCTCTGAAAGGGAAGAAATTTTAGAGCAGAAATAGTAATAATGTTAGGGCTCAGAATCAAGTGTAAGCATTTATTGTTTTTATTTTTTTTTAATTTTTTTTAACGTTTATTTATTTTTGAGACAGAGAGAGACAGAGCATGAATGGGGGAGGGGCAGAGAGAGAGGGAGACACAGAATCTGAAACAGGCTCCAGGCTCTGAGCGGTCAGCACAGAACCCGACGCGGGGCTCGAACTCACGGACCGCGAGATCGTGACCTGAGCCGCAGTCGGACACTTAACCGACTGAGCCACCCAGGCGCCCCGCATTTATTGTTTCTAATGTGGGTGTGAAGGTTAATGCAAATCTAAAAAAGGATTTCTGGAGAAGAAACACAAGATTTTTAAAAACTGTACAGTCAGGAGGGACATGGGACCTGTGTTTCTGGGCGTGTTTGTATGAAAAGAGCAGTGTATAAAATTCGACTCGAGATTTTATCTTATAAGCGCGCTATTGGTAGTCAAGTGTTTTTAAATTTATGGATAAACCATTGTAGAATATAACTGGTATGCATAATTTATAAGTAAGGATGTTTTTAAAACTTCATTATTTTAGGAAAGTCAGGCAAAAAGTGATGTGATAATAACATAATCAACAAAGTCATAAATAAGATAAAGACCAAACATTGTCTTTTGTGGATTTTTGTGGATTAAATCTCCCTCTTAAAAGACAAACCCTCTTAGAATGAATTAAAAAGCAATACTAACATGCTTTGTGTAACAGGCTCATCTGAAACAATGAACTCACTTTTTGTGAATAAACACACAGGTGAGGCTTTATCACACAAATGAAAAAGAAAATTTGCTGTTACTAATGAGATCATTTTTCTTGGAATGGTCTCAGTAGATTTTGGTAGTATATGGGAAAGGTACTGATTATCTGTAAATAAATGTTTACTGATCTCTTATTAGTTTTAATAATTTTCCAATTGAATTTATCCTAAGGAATTACTTAGACCACTCTGTAATATATTTTGCAAAAAAAAAAAAAGCTTTAAAAATGTAAACTTTTATAGTGTACAATAAAGGGTAGATTAGTTATAAACAAATTATAGTTTATAGGAATGTTATATAGCTATTAATTAAAACCTGATAGTTGATATTATGCTAGGATAACCTTTTTTTTGATAAAAACTTTCTGGAAGCATACAGAATAGATGTTAATAGCTTTTAATTTTTTCATTCTTTTTTAATATATGCTGAGTATTTTTTATGATCGATCATAATTAAAAAGTTAATATATTTTTTAAAGCAAGACCTTTCAACTTAGAAACAATATGACAAAATGAGATTTTTGTAGATGCTCAATATATATTATTAATTTTGGCTCAACTAAATAATATTTATAATTAAGGAAACTCTTCTGAGTGGTGCTAAATCATGGTCATGAATGTAGAGTTTGTACGTTAGAGGATTTATTAATAAAAACTCAAAACACACAGTGATGTCTTCTAAGAAATGCAAAATATTTTAGAGATAGATCTCTTGGGTGTTCTTTCAAAATGAATTTGTTAGCAGGACACTGTCAAATGGAATGATTATAACTGGAAAGAAAGTATGTTTCAGTGGTTCATAAACTTTATTGTGTGTGAGAATTACTCAAAAGGCTTATTAAAGAATAAATTACTGAGCTCCAGCCCTAGAATTGCTGATGCTGTAGATTTGGGCCGAGACCCAATAAATTTGCTTCTCTAACAAGTTCCCAGGTGACTCTACTGTAGCTGGTCGAGGACCCCATTTTGAGAACCTCTGGTTTTCTGATGCTGGGAAGGCTCTCAAATGACCTTGCTTACGAGTGAACAAGTTAGCCTGATAGTTTTATGCACGGTGTACTAAAGACCCTAAATCCTAGGTTAGAGACACATGGTTTGTGCAAAAGCTGCAGCCAGAAAACTATCTTTGCTCTGGTTCCTGTTTGCCACGCCCGGGCCCCCCAGGAAGAGGCTATATGGCCAGATGTCTACCTGCCCTTAGAGTAGGTTTACATGACAGGAGAGAAACACTAAGATTAGAAGACTCTAGGAACACCTGGGTGGCTCAGTCCCTTAAGCTTAAGCATTGGACTTGGGCTCAGGTCATGATTTTGCAGTTCATGGGTTTGAACCCCGCATCGGGCTCTGTGCTGACAGCTCAGAGCCTGGAGCCTACTTCAGATTCGGTGTCTGCTTCTCGTCTTCCCCTACCCTGCTCATGATCTGTCTCTCTGTCAGAAATAAACATAAAAAAGAAAAAAAAAGATTATAAGACTCTAAGAGCTCTTTGGGGGTGTGGGCATATTCACCTGCCCCCCCCCCCCCTTATCCTGGAATGTAAGCAAATCCTAATTTGTAAGCAACTGAGGAAGGAGATGGCTTGATCTCCTCATCTCTCCAGTGCTTTCTATTCCAATGGAGCCACTATCTCTAGTTTCCAAGGTTTCTGTTATGCAAAGACCCTTGTAGCACTCTGCTCAGAAAGCTGGGCATTCTAGGAAATTGGAAAATAACCAGGGATCATTATTTCTCAATGATGGGTTTAGAGGTTATGCTCAAATGACAGCTATCTTACATTTCCAACTAAATATCTTTTTCACTTTTCGTGAATAAATTTAACCAGTAAGAATTTAACTTTCCCACATGTATACTACAATAACTCTTCGCCCATGGCACGGAGCTTCCTCAGCACTTACTGGGCACAGATCACAAGGTCTACTTGGTGGAAAGAGCAGGGATTTTGATAGTCAGATTCGCCTACATGGACTCCCTTCTTGGCCACTTGTTGACCTCTTACCTTGGTGTTACCCATACTTAGCTTCTCTGAGCCCATCTCCTCACTTACAAAGGTGTGCTTTCCTTATTCCATTGTTAGGAGATACAGATAATAGTTAGTGCTTTGTATAGCGCCTCCTGCATAACGAGTGTTCGAGAATTGTCATTTCTATCAGATGTGCCCTAACCACAGCATCCCCTGCTAACCCAAACTAACCCACAGGCCTGTTCCACACCCAAGTCAGGTGCAGTACCGGGAAAATAACTCCAGATGATGTGCCACTTACGGTGAAGCGCTGTCTGGTGATTAAAGATGTTGGACGTTGAAATCCGCCCTTTGAGCAGGAAGCCGTCGCTTTGCCAGGTTTAAGAGAGCTGCTTGGGCAGATGCTACCTGTGCTGCCAGTTCGTCCCCAGGTGATGGGAGAAGATAGGAAAATAGGGTTTCCTGTGGTGACAGCCCGGCCTCAGGAATGCTGTTCCAGGTGGTTCCTGAAGCTCCTGAAGCTGAGGCTGCCAACACGCAGAGGTAAAGAATTACTTGGGAACAAAAACTGTTGCGTCCAGCAGGGAAGGCAGACATTACAGAGCTATTAATTAAGGTACCCAAGCGGAAAGTGGCATTAACTGCAGGATTTAGGAGGGAAGGACACCGGCATGGAGCTATAAAACAATTCAAGGTGGAGGAAAGATGAACTAACTGAATTACAGACTTTAGAAATTCAATAAATGGTAATGAGAGGACATGCAACTCTGAATATAAGCCTGTGTTCCGTTTGGGTGGTCTAGTTGATCTGCTCATGGCCAGGCTATTTCTGAGGCTGGCCCTTCCTTAGCCTGCTGTGCCCTTTCCACATTACATGGAGGTAGTTTGTCACCTTCCCGACGTTTGTGTGTTCTGAGTGTGTGTGTGTGTGTGTGTGTGTGCGCGCGCGTGCTCCACTTTAGGGCTGTGAGAGCTATAAAGGTGACTGACACAACCTCTGTCCTCAGTGAATTCACAATTGACTGGAAAAGTAAAGGAAGGTAACATATAAAATGAAAATAAGGCCAACTCTAGCAAAATCAAGACACGGGAGACCGGGTCATAATGTATGACTATCTTCACAGAAGTTGGCTTGAGTGTTGCCTATTTGGTAAGAGCGTGGATTACAAGGTGAGAATCTCAGTATTGTTGTCTTTCTCTGTGTAACCTTAAGACAATTATTATATTATTTTAACTTACTTTCTCATTGTTAAATTATATATTACAACATAAGTAGGATAACGGATGACTGGTCCATACTAGGCACTCAGTTCTGGCTGAAATGACTCTCTTAGTACTTGAATCATTAGTATCTTTAAGCACAATTAATAAGAGCTTTTCTTAAGGAGTCCAGAAGGAAGACTCGTAGAAAACTATATGACGCAAATAACATTTATCAAACATGAACTTGTGTTTCAGGCACTTGCTAAGCACTTTACCTACCTTTTTTTGATTTTATGAATAGTTCTAAGAACTCACTACCTTTTTTATTCCCACTTGACAGATAATGCAATAGAAGATTAGAGAGGCAATGTACTTGGGGGGCACCTGGGTGGCTCAGTTGGTTAAGGTCTGACTCGATCTCAGCCCAGGTCATGATGTCATGCTTTGTGAGTTTGAGTCCTGTGTCAGGCTCTGTGCCGACAGCGCTGAGCCTGCCTGGGAATCTCTGTGACCCTCTCTCTTTACCCCTCTCTCTCTTTCTTTCTCTCGCTCAAAAATAAATAAACATAAAAAAAGAGTCAATGTACTTTGCCTAGGATTGTACAGCTAATAAGTGATAGAGCCAGATAAGTGGGTACCAGCTCAATTAGGTATTATAGGTCCTTGAGCTCCATTTATTCATCCTTTTTATCATCTATCTATGTATCTATTATCCATTCATTTATCTTATTCTGCCCGCACCCTTGCACACTGTTAAAAAAAAAAAAAAATCAGTCTTCTGGATATCTATCACAATCTACTCCTACTACATGCTAGACATTGTGCGCTGGGGAATAATACACAATCTCTGTTCTGGAGACGTAATACAAAGCAATGTAACAAATGTTTATTGAGACCCACCTAAGATCAGGCACTGGGGCCACCATTCGTCTACAGGGGAAGCCAGATAACCACAAAGCTCTGGTGAAGGCTTGTCATTCTAGTGAACATAGATTCCTTTGGAACCACAGGGGAGAAGAGTACAGAAATGGAAATGTTTTCATGTCTGCACCATGTTGGACACTACACGTGACTCATCTCGTTGACTGTTTACACCCAGCCCCAAAAGATCACAGAGGACGTGTGTGGTCTTCTCATAAAACCCTGACTCTCATCCTGTGGAAACAGGGATGCCATCAGGGACGTTGGGACACTGGAGCCGTGTCTTCCAGACATGGTTTTAGCTGGGAATATAACCGAATAAGCATGGTCCAGCGGAGAAGAATGCAGTGTGGCCTGGTTGGAAAAGAGGGTATTTCTCAAAGGGTGTGCAGACAGTGAGGTGAGGAAGGTTGTTTAGAATAAACTGATAAAAGGCTTTGAATGTCATGCCAGAGAGGGCTTTTGATTTGCAAGTGAAAACTAAAGGCACATACCAAAGGATAAAAAAAATTAGGGATCTGAGATACTCCGATGTTTGGCTCAATTTAAACCCTTGGAACATCGAATTCGCTGATTTGCTTGTATTTGGAGATGGGAGAAAACAGGGTGGTGACAAAGAAGAAGAAGATACCAAGTGAAGAAAAACAAGATAACAAGACATACATTTTTTGGCATCACAAAAAAATTATCCGGTAGCCTGAGAGAGTGCCCCAGGCATCTGATTTAGTCTGATTGTAGACAACTTGTAGAAAAGGGCATTTTTTAAGTAAATGGTGATTGTTTGTCCAACAAGCATTCCTAAAGTGGATTAGGCTCCTAGTTTGTTTGTATTTGATTTGTCTTTGAAAATGGACTAGAAGTTTTTTAGTTCTACGCACTCTAATAGAAACTTTTTTCGGCATTAAGTTTTCAGTCTGCTCTTTCCTGGGACTGTGGGAAAGTCCCTTAAACATGGATTACGTTTAGGAAAAGAAGTGAGAATATATTATTTTTAAGCTAGCCATCTTATTCCTCAAACCTTGAATTCTGTCCTTGGTGGGGTGTTGGGGTGTGGAGGTCCAGGGGGCTGCAAAAGGGCTGCAGAAAATCACTGAAATGGCTTTAAATGCAAATAAGAGTTTGTTTCTACGACCTAAAGTGTTCTTGTCATGATGTCATTGATTCTGTATTCAGGAAAACACGTGGAAACATTACCTCTTTGACAAATGCCAAACGGTCTTGTAAATATCCGAATAAACAATGAGTGTTAATAGGGACATGTAGTCTCGAGAATTTGGTATCCTGTGACCCGTTTTGTATTTGCATGCAGAATCCTGCAAGAGGTCACTCTACTTGTAAATGAGTCAGTATTGTTTCGGAGCACAGTTTAATCTGATTTTTGCCAAAGCAGTATTCTTACTGTAGTCTTTGCAACTTTGATCTCTTTTAATATAATTGAATTTAACATACAGACTAGATCTTACCTGTTTCTTCGCCTGGAAAGTAGGAGACTGGCTTCTCAGTCAGAGTTGACCCTCCCCTAATTGATTCTATCACTGACATTTTTCAGAGGTAATGTTTTCAGTAATCCTGAATGGCATCTGTGTCATAATTGCTTCATAATTGGAGCCAGTCCCTACCTTTGCACATTTGCTCTGACCATCTTGCGCTATGCAGAGAGAAGAAGAAATTTCCGTAGCAGCTTCCAAACATTAGACTCATGGTGAACTTTGTCCTTAAATAGCTAGCACCTAGGCACATCTTGGATTCTGTCTGTTTCCTTTGTTCTTTGGAACAATGCTGTGTGTGTTGTCATCACAGCTTTACCCAGTTGACCACATAGTGATAATGTTTGAATTTTCAAGGGTATCCCACTCACAGGAATCTTCATGGGCTGCAACGGATCTGTTCACTCACGCTGCTGGCTCTCCCTAGGAACATGAGGACAAGGATCTGCTGGTGCTCAAAGTAGCCCTGAGCCCCTTCTGCAAGGTGTTCAGGCCATGTCCTCACCATCTTTCTAGCCTGTTTCTCCCTTCTGTGACTTCTAGTTCCCAGTGGGGGAAAAGGATTGTCCTTCAAATTCTATCTGGCCTAATTTTTACTTGCAAGAAGTGGTAAAGTGTGTGTGTGTGTGTGTGTGTGTGTGTGTGTATAACCTCCAAGCCCCCCTTTTTTTTTTTTTTGGAAATACATTAAAAGATAGTGGGGAAAAAAATCATCTAAGGATATAACCAAAGAGCAGTATTTATAATGGATATTTTCTTCAAATTTGTTTACATAATAAGAAACTAAAAAGGTGTATTATAGTGTAGACAAAAATCATGAAATGTAATAAGACCCCCATCGGACTACATGCAAAATGATAGGTTGCTACATAAAACACTCACTAGATTTTAAAATAAGTGTACATGGGGGCGCCTGGGTGGCGCAGTCGGTTAAGCGTCCGACTTCAGCCAGGTCACGATCTCGCGGTCCGTGAGTTCCAGCCCTGCGTCGGGCTCTGGGCTCATGGCTCAGAGCCTGGAGCCTGTTTCAGATTCTGTGTCTCCCTCTCTCTCTGCCCCTCCCCCGTTCATGCTCTGTCTCTCTCTGTCCCAAAAATAAATAAACGTTGAAAAAAAAAAGTTCTTAAAATAAGTGTACATGTATTCAAACATTAAAAAGAAAACTTTCATGGCATTGACAATCGCTGGGCATCTTGATAATGGGTGATTATTTAGGCTTTTTGCTTTTATTTGTTTTCCAAAACTAGCTATGTATTATTTATATAATTAAAAATTTTTTAAATTGGGAAAAATTGATTTCCATAAGCAGGATCAGTTTCTCATTGCTCTGGCCCATTTTTAGGGTTGCTAAATCTGCTTAATTAGGACAATTCCACGTTAGTTAAGCTATTCGGCTTTGAACATTAAGCTCATGAACGGCAGAAAAAAACGCTGAAAATAAGGTTCATAATGTTTTAGATGAAAGCCATCGAGCAGTGATTTCTGTACATTCCTGCACATAAAAAATATTTACCAATCATATACTGAATCAGTCTATGTGAGACTCTGACAAATGGCTTTTAAACAGTGCCCCCAAGCAATTCTGATGGACAGCCACAATTTGGGAACTACTAGCTGGAGGCAGTTTGACAGAATCAACTTTTCCTTTCTAATCTTATTTTTATGCAATTTAAGTCATTTTGCTTTTGCGATGCTCTCCCTTCGAGATCACTGCTTCCTAGTTTGTCTCGCATCTATAATTACCACTATTCATTAAACTTCTGAGTGTTTCTAAGGCTAGTACCTTATTAGGCTTCCTTCCAGGTGAGATTTTAATGATAACCTAGTAATAATAAATTACTAGTGAGACACACAGTATTCCATAGCACCGTAGTTGTGGTTCTCATGGTAGCTCCAACTGTATCTACTTGATTGCAATAACCAAAATCTATTGGTGGCATTAAATATATGTTTGTATCTGTGATAAAACGTAAAGGTTATTTTTTAAGGAAAATATTACATATACGTCTAAAATCACACCTTGGAAAAAACTGGAATTTGGAAAGCTAGTTTTTAGATTATTGGGTGATCTGGTTGTGGAAAGTTCTACACGGTGTGCTTAAGTAAATGTTTAGTCTATAATAGCGACCACTGCATAATACCAAGCAGAACAACTCCTGGCTGCCCTGGGTCACCCCTCCCCTGGACAAAACCAGAGAAATGGGTCCAACTCACCAGAGTTAGTCGGACAAGGACATTTTCTTCCCTGCTAATGAGCCTTGGCATCTTCGTCTGTATTTCGATTTCCATTTATATTATCTGTCTGAACCGGACTGAGGGCAGGAAGCCCAGATGTCCTCATCACTGCCATTACATGCAATGTAAATATTCGGATTAGATTCCTTGCATTTGTAGAGTCTGACATCTTGGCTTGGGCTCAGAGCAAATATTTGTGTTAAGATGAGGCCTGTAGTCCCACATCTTTCCTATTTCCCCACTTACTTTGCTTTGGATCTTTAAAAAAGATGAATAATCCACAACTGTATTTTAGTTTTTTTTCTTTCCAAATGTTCATTTTGTTATGAACAGAAAAAAGAAATAGCAAAACATGTGGACCACTTCGTTTATGGCTATTTTAGGAAGTAAAGAGTGCATGATAGATCAGATAGTTAATAAGGTAGACCATGTATGTGGTTTTCTTTTCATATTTCCTTAGAAGTTTGTCCCTTCCCTTCCGATATTCATTTTTTATGGTAAAAAAAAATTATAGGATTAACAATGTTAACCATAAAAATCTAGGTGATTAATGGTTGACAGCTCAGGTAATGGCCTTCTGTTTGTTTTACTTTTCTTGTATTTTAATTTGCAGTTGACATCTTCACCCTTGGAAAACCTAAATGTATTAGTTAGACTGGCTGTCTTTAGTAAATTCTAGAAGGGCATTCCAGACGGACAGAACTTCACTCCTACATGTTCTGTTAGGACGTTCAGAGAAGTTGGCTACTTTGTCATTGGTGCCCATGTTTTTGATCCCCATAGATACTGTATTCTAAGAAAGAAGGGCCCCTGGTTGGACCCCATAGATGATCTCAACTAAAACTAAAGTTATATATAACGTTCCATTCTCTGTCTTATACTTACATTCTATAAATTTCACCTACAGAACACTTTTTCCTTTTAGGTTTTAATAACGTGTATTTCTCATTACACGGTGTTTTTTCATTGATTTTAGAAATTGTGGGCATGAAGTCTATAAATACAACCTGGTATATAGATACTACTAACATGCCAGTACCTACTCCTAAATACATACTAATGAATGGAAATATATATATATATTGCACAATTTGAAATGGTCTCCATCCCTCTTTCTTTGTTCCAACAGAGACTGTCAGTTAAGCCCTTGGATTTGGAAAGCCTGTCTTTGGTAGGATGAAATGTAACAGTTGACCAAGTAGGGTAGTAGTTTTGTCCAATAATGCCTGACTTTATTTCCATCTTACATAAAATGTTATAGGAGAACATTCCAAAGAGAAAAGAATTGATACTGCTTGTTTTGTCGCCTTCCCAAGAATCTAATTCCTTTAAAAGCAAAGTTTTCTGTAGGTTTTGTTCTTTCCTATAGCCTTAACATCACAAACCGTGACGCTCACTGACCTCACTAAATATTGCTAAATGAGTGACTGAGGTGTGAATCCCCAAATCCTTTTCTTCTGTCTCATCCCATCCTCAGAATGATCCCAGAGCAATTTTAGTTTTGTGCCACATCAGACTCTGTTCTTCCTGCCCTGAATTCCTGGAGCCCAAGAATCCTGTCCCTGGGGCCGCTTCTTCCTACGCCCCTTAGGTTTAAAGTCATTTCCAGTGCCTGAACTGAGTCATTAGTTAATGATTTTCACTGCTTGTGCCCTGGGGGACCTCACACACCGTCTTCCCCCAGCTTCGCACTGCCCTGGCTTTGGAGAGTAGTCCTTTGTACGATATTTCTATTTGTAGTGAAGGCTCAGCCTCCGGTGTTCCGTTTGCTTTCAAACAGGGCTCACCTGGGCTTTCTCACTTGCTTTCAGGTTGGTTGGTTGTTTGGTTTTTATAAACTACTTTATTCTGACCCATTTCTCCTCTACCATACAACATCGTTTGGCCTCACAAAACAGAATCCTGAAATTGTTGTCAACCTCTTTGTCCAGATCCTGTCCCTTGCAGTGTGCATTAGGAAGAGGTATAAAGGTACTGTGTTCTGAGTTGCCCAAAGCATCATTTTGTTTCTTGCCATCAAAACTGTTCACATCTCTCTCTGAGTAGGGTAGTTTCACCCTCAGTCCAGGGTGAGGCCAGCCCAGGAGTCAACAAGATGTGCCTCGTTCCTTTTTCCCTAAAATCTGTCTGAACTGCCCTGTGTGCTCTTAACATTGTTCTAAAGTAGTTTCTCTTCTCCTTCTACCAACATTGTATCTTCTTTTCAATTCACTTCTTTGCCTCTGTACTTGCTTTAGACTTGGGTTTTTAACGAGTCCATTTCTCTCTGAGTTGCTTCCTGGGATTCTAGATGACAAAGATACCTTCAGGGGCATGAGAGCTTTCCATTTCTTTCTAAGCTTCAAATCTGTAATAGCTGCACTGAACATTTCACTGTGTTGACTTACATGAAAAAAAAAAAAAACACCCAAAAACAAAAAAAACACCAGTATAATGTCCCTCCCCCTACTTTGTTCTTGAGCATTCAGATCTACCACCCGTAGACTGGGTCCCTGGTATCCAAATGATCAGGACCTAGGTATGAACACCCAGTGTCATTGGAGACCCGTGAGGCCATCACTCCAGAAGCCCCATGGATCTAACGGCCTCCTCTAGGAAGAACTGGCATTTATACCTGTGACGCTGAAGGGCTCATCTCCACTGGATGGCCACCTGGATTCTTTAATTGGACATGACCTGTTGCCAACGGTTTTCAATCTGTCCATATATTCTTTTATGTGTTTGCCTTAGCAAGAGGATCATCTGTGTTTGTTCCCATTGACCTTTATTTGGTTCTTTTGGACCCTTAGGATTCTGGGTACCAGGTTTCTTGGATCAGACGAAAGCAGATTGATTCTTTGACTTGGATATGACTCTAATCTGCTTGAAATTAAAGTTTGTTAGAAATAGTACTTTTTATTTACATGTTAACTTCATGGACTAAAACCTTGTGCACGTATGTAGAGGACTGCTTGGGAAAGTCTGTTTACTAATTATGTCTCCATTATCCTGTTCAATACGTTTGAAAAGATTCCTTACTTCAAAACTGTCTCATCTTTGTAAAACTTACTTTACAAATTTAACCGCTGATAAATTTCAGACGCTACCATTTCAGGTTGCCCACAAGTTTTCTTGGGAAAAAAAAAAAGATACATAGAGTGAAACATGATGATACTAGTTTTGCCAGAGTTGGCAATCCTCATAAGTTATTATTATTTTCTATTTTTTAATTTACTTTTCAGGGCCATTTACCCATTGGTGGCAGATACTATATTTAGATGTTAGTACTAATTCAGGAAGTGAAGGTAACTCTAATCCTTCTGCTGTCATCTCACCAGTGTTTCCCAAACCATCTCATTTTACATAATAAATGTCCTCATTTTCTTTTTTCTTTTGTGTTTTAGAGTTTAGTTTTATTTATTTTGAGAGAGAGAGAGTGTGCGATCAGGGGAGGGGAAAAGAGAAAGGGAGGGAGGGAGGGAGAGAGAGATACAGAGAGAGAGAGAGAGAGAGAGAGAGAGAGAGAGAGAGAGAATATCCCAAGCAGGCTCCACACTCAGCACAGAGCCTGACACAAGGCTTGATCCCATGACTGTCAGATCGTGACACGAGCTGAAATCGAAAGTGACATGCGTAACCGACTGAACTACCCAGGCACCTCATAAACATCCTCATTTTATTTATCACTCATTGCAAAATTTCAGGATCGTTTATTTTATTCTAAAAGTACATCCACTCATTAATGTGCCTTTTTCAAAGTGACACCCAGGAATAAGTAGTATACCTGAGAGGGGTAGGATTTGTTCAGAGACCAAGATTATAATTTCTTTGTTCTACTTCAGTTCAGCAACCTCGTATTTTATTAGCCTCTTTCGACAGCCATGTACACAGTAGAGCAAAACTGAGCCTGCAGGGTCCCTTCCTATTCCTTGTCCCATTTGTCTTGTCATCTTTGACATGACCCGGTGTCAGAACAAATTTTCCCCATCCTGTGTGGCTAAGGTTGACACAGCAAACAAACTCATTACTATTTTTGAAACTAAGTATTATGAAATGATGTGACTGAGACAAAACAGTCAAGACAGTTTGCTGTAGTGTCTGCTGATGGATGACATATTTCCCATAATTATTTGCTGTGATCATATCCACAGCCCCTACAATTTAACTTGAGCTTGGGGGCGTGCTGCCGTGGCATAACGGGAAAGCGTGTTCTTTTCTTTCAGTGCTGGCCCGGGTTATACAATCACAAAAAATGTTGCTTCTAATTGTTAAACACATACATTTAACCAGGCTTTCCTTTCTTAGCAAATAGAGTTAGTGATTTGCTAATGCTTTATGGCATTGACACTTTCCATCTAAAACATTTTATTATTTTCTGAAATGTTGGTGATGGTGAACATACATCAGATGTACCTCTTTACTTGGGTTGAAATGTCAGTTGATGAGTTTAGTTAAAATTAATTTATGGCTTTGTACATATTATTTTCATTTCTACAAGGGACTAATTTATTAGAAAACATGTTACCATCAGGTACCTTATCTGTACCGACTCTATTCACAAATCATATTGTCTCACCACTAGAAAAACCTATTGGATTTATTCTTTTTATCATATGCATTTATAGCAGTTAGGGGTATTAATCATGTGCATTATTAAAAAGCTTTGGACATTTCTTAGTGACACAAGTACTCATAAAATGTGGAATGATTTTTAGAGTTTATGAAATCACTACCCTTCTAGGAGTTTCACTCAGAGAAAATCTCTGTGATACGTGGAGTCATGTATACAGGGCATACATATATTTATTTGTATGTATCATGTGTAGGTGTAAATCTAAGGAAATCAAGATGCGAGTTCAACTTTGTGCTTACCAGAGAAACCAGGAATATGTACCTTGCAGAAAAAGAGCCACAATTCTCTTCACCTAGCAATATGGAAAACAATAGAAAATGACTAGTGGTATATGGGGGTGCATGAAAGCTAATTATGGTAAATATAACCAGTCTCCATGTAAGCCTTGTAGATGGACCACATATTAAAATACTTGAAAGCAAGCAAACAAAAAATATGTCACTGTAAGACTCTAACATCTCCCTAACGTTCACATAGTTCAAAAGCAGCTGCCCTCAGGTCATGGACCTGAAGTAGGCATGCATTAGCACTCAAAAGCTATTATTACTTTATGGGAATTTCACATGATGAAACCTCTAAACGAGAATAAATTTAGGCCGATGGTTTATTGCAGATTAGCAAGGATAATTTTTGTGTTTCTTGGAGGATATCTGAAGATCTCACCAAAGATAACTTCAAGGTTAAAAAGAAATATTTCTGCTAAGGCCATAAAAGGAAAATCGGCTCATTCTGGGACAATGCGAAGGATGGAATTAGTAACAATAGTACAAACGTTTTCTCAGAATTCTTTATCAGAGGTTATCAGTCACTGAGCATTTCATACCAATTCCCTGCCCAGTACAACAGACTCACAGGTTGTAAGATTGTAAGATACGGGGATTGCTTACTTCATAATCAGGAAGATAAGACACACGGGGCCCCGTCCATAGAAAGATACCACAAAGCGAAATGTGTCACTGTAAATGCTAGAAATTGTATTGTTTTTATCAGACTATAGAAGGGTCTAATGCCAACATGTGATAAATTACTATTTAAAACTTAGTACACACCAATAAGGAGGCGGTGAGGTAGGAAGTGGGGAGGGATGTGGAATAGTGGAAATAACCCTAGTCCCAATAATGGACGACCTGGGTTTTCAGCCCAGCTCTACAATTAACCATATTACGATGATTTGAAGACAGGAAGTAAATACTTAAAAACTATGCTAGTCATAGGCTCTTGAACAAGTAACTTATTCGTGCTGGACCTCAATTTCCTCATTTGTATCTTATGAGACCTTGAAAGCAGGGACTTGATCTGTTTTGTTCATTGATGTATTCCAAGCACTGAGAAGAGTGTCCGGTGAGACTTTTTCCATAAATAAATCTCAATAAATATTTGTCGGGTAGATGAATGAATGAATCATTGCCCAGGCAACTGTGTTGGTTAACATAATACATTGATGAGTTTTCACCTTGAAGGGTTGGCAGGACTTACACATGTAAAAGCGCAAACAAACAAATACTTGGAAGTCACTTGTACAAGTACAACGATTTCACTGCACGTCAGGAATGTGAAGAACTTGTTGATGCTAAGTAGCCGCCAAAAGCTGGTATGCCATATTTGATAAAATCAATGAAAAAAGAGTGTAGATGTCAGGAAATGATAACAATATTACCAGAAAATAAGCTTAACTTCACCGTTTATTTTTATTCATTAGAGTTGAAAAGAAATTGGGCAAATAATGACATAACGATTTTTTTATGAATAACTCAAAATTTTGGTTAAAAAATTGTCATGAGTAGATCTTGATAATTTTCATGAGAGTAACAAATAGCATCAATATAATTACCCTGGCATGGTTAATGGAGTGTATAAAATTAATGAGGACCACAGTGTTGAGGTGATAGGCTTAAGTTTTCCCCATCTTCAGTTAAGAAATGGTTTTTAATATTAGTAAATTTGCTTAAAAAAAGGGTTTCTCTGCTATATAGTCAATATTTAATTAAGAAAAAGGATCAAATAGTTTAGAATACTTTTAACATTTAGAATGTGAAACACATTTAAATCATTCTTTTCATTAAAATATCAATGTTTGTCAAACTGTAAGGAGATCGGATCATTTGTTCGTCTACAGTTACGTCTGAATTCTATCCCTCACACACTTCTACCACTAGGACCAAGATTCAATCCATGTTTTATTTTTATTTATTCGTTTGAAAAAAAATTAGTTTATGACTTAGGTGTTCTCTACACCCAACTTGGGGCTTGAACTCATTACCCTAAGATCAAGAGTCATACTCTCTTCCGACTAAGCCATCCAGTTGCCCCATATTTTATTTTTAAACTACCTGTAGTCTTTACCAAAGAAGAAGGCTCTTTGACGATTACCTTACATTTACTCTAAATACTCACAGCCTCTTGTTTTAGCTAACGTGATTAGGGTGGAAATTTCACAATCTATACTTTGACCAGCTCCTCACCTTGCTCACCGTCTCATATGTTACTTAAATTTCAATACATCTGGTAAAGGTTAAATTAATAAATACAGCCTCTTGGAATCACGGTAAAAAACACATTACTTGCTGTGTCTAAAATGCCCCACACAAGTGATCCTGGCCGAGTAAAAACTTCTGTTCTAAATCTAGCGGTAAGAAAACGTATGGATGTTTAAAGTTTTCCATTTATACTATATTTTCATAAATGCTATTAAGATTACTCTGTGAAATGTTATTATTTCCGTTTCATGCAAGAAGCAGCACAGACAACTTACGTGACCTGAACATAGTTACTACACAGCTGTAAGGAACCATTAAGGACTTAAGTCCAGGTCTGCTGTTGGCTACTTTATTGCTTGTCTTTCCTGTCACTGTCACCCATGTCACCATGACTCACAACAACATTGCCTTCACAAATGACTGCTTCCAGTACGGTTCTGGCTTGTCACCACCAGCGGATAGGGTATACTGGTGCTTACAATGGCATCCACCGTTAAGGAATTATTTTTGTTTGTTTGTTTTGGGGAACAGTGGTAATGGAAGGCTTTTTTGTTGCTTGCTGAAGAGGATTATAGCACTCTTGGAGATTATCATTCTGAGAAGAGAAGTTCTGTATCGACATCAAAATAATCCTCTCGTATACATACTGAACCTGGATAGCATGCCATATTTTAAAAACTGTCCATTTGTGATGAGAATATTATTACCAAATAACAACAACAACAACAACAAAATAAAGAACGAAAATAGGGCACCTGGATGGCTAAGTCCGTCAGTTGAGCATCTGACTCTTGATTTCAGCTGTGGTCGTGATCCCACGGTCATGGGATGGAGCCCACGTGAGGCTCTGTGCTGAGTGTGGAGCCTGCAGCTTGCTTACGATTCTTTCTCTCTCTCTCTCTCTCACTGTCCCTCCCCCACTCATGCTTGCTCTCTTATTAAATTAAATTAAATTAAATTAAATTAATAATTTTTTTTAATTTTTTTTCAACATTTATTTATTTTTGGGACAGAGAGAGACAGAGCATGAACGGGGGAGGGGCAGAGAGAGAGGGAGACACAGAATAGGAAACAGGCTCCAGGCTCTGAGCCATCAGCCCAGAGCCCGACGCGAGGCTCGAACTCCCGGACCGCGAGATCGTGACCTGGCTGAAGTCGGACGCTTAACCGACTGTGCCACCCAGGCGCCCCTAAATTAATAATTTAAAAAGTAAGAGAGATTTTCTCTCCAAAATCAATGTGAATATGTCCAGGAGTCCAGCAAATAAAGAGCTCTCTCCCACAACCAGGTCCTCTAATTAAAGGGCTGTACAACAGCAGGTTTGTAAGATAAAGTAGGTGGAGAAAGAGGCTTTTAGAGGAGTGGGAGCAGAGGGAGGGCAGAAATTCTATTTCTGCCACTGAAACTCCATGAAGAATAGGATCTAATGCCCATACTGTTGCTATTTGGGCAAATAAAAATTCAGCAGCCCAAATGCATAACGTGAGAATAGACAATAACTTTGTGCTCCCCCTGCTGAGTTCTATCACAGTGGTATCTCGGGAAAACGTCCGCGTTATAGTAATAAGTGATAACGGTCCACAAAAAATAATTAGCACTAAATCAGCCAAAAAAAGATAGTTATAGAAAGTGCAATTACAATTTTTTTTGATATATGAAGCTAGTTCTGGGCAGTTTCCTCTTCAGAGGCAAAAAGAAGTCTGTGGTTCTTTCACTAATCTACCAGATAACCTTCATGAAATGCGTGACATACACCTTCTCTCACATAAAACCCACACAACCTGTTCTTACTTTCTGAATACTAACTCGTCTTGGGTTCAGAGTAACAGGACATCCTAAAATTCTCAGAATTGCAATTACAGCTGAACAGTGCACACTGGCTTATACACACACGCCGACTCACACACGTACACACAGATTCCCCTTTTGTGAAATTGGGTCGCAAATAAGAATCTAAGAATTCTGTAAGCAAGTTTTAAACAACATTGTGTAATTCTATGTAGTTGTTAAAGCCCTTTCTGATGCAAGAACCTCATGGCCTTATTGGATCATGAGTTACCATATGATCCCCAGTTGGAGTGTGTCTATTTTTCACAGACCTCTTTATCACCTACATGCACAGGAAGATGATCAAAAGCCCATTGCATTGGGAAGGGGAAAAGAATCCTCCTGTTCTGATGACAGCATTTTCTTTCAACTCTTTCTCTTTTTAAAAGAATCAGTTTGAACCAAGTTACTAAGAAAATAAATTTATGAGTTAGGATCTGTATTCATTAGAGTCTAAAAAGCAACTGAAATGTGAAATGAATTGGGAACCAATATTATGCGTATTTAACAATAAACTTGAGATACACATTCCTCTAATACATATATATTTATTCATACATACATATCGATAGTCACATACACAGAAACTGTGTTTCTTATTTAAGCCTTAATTTTAGGTTAAAGGTGTCACATAGAATTTAAGGTGGCAGATAGGCATTACTTGAGCTTCTCTGACTTTAGAAAATTAGGGGGAAAAAAATTGAAAATTACCTATAGGTAGAATCATACCAGGAAACATATTGTACTTGCGCCATGAAATGCTCTTAACTAAGGGTAAACACAATTGTTAAATCTACTTTAACCTCAGTCTACAAACAGAAACTCTGAAACAATCCCAGAAGGTCAAGAGCTCATTATAATTCCTCAGGCTGTAGCCAAAATAATCTCGCCATAGCCTAATTATGATCCTATCTATCATGTCTCCTTGCTTCTTTCCTCTCCCCCAAAACCCGATGTCCGTGGTTTCCCATTTGTCCCAAATAGTGAGCAAAGCCATCATCTAGCACCCAAGAGCTTGATGGTCCCAGTTCTTCCTACCCTCCTGCCATTGTGTATACTCCCCATCTCTGCTCCTGCAGCCTACAGGATATTTACACATGCTCTTTCCTTATAAAATGTCTTTACTCTCTGCCCGGATAGCTTCTACTTACATTTCTTATTTCAGTTCAAGAATAGATCTCTGATATTTGAACAAACCCTTTCCTAATCAATGAACTCTACCTCCAAATATAGAAGTTGTTTGTAATCTTTCCATAGGGCTGTTTATTTCCTTCAGAATATGTATATATCCCAATTTACACTTTGTTAGGGGTGAATGTTAATAACATTCTTCCCCTCTCAAAGATAAAGGCCACCACAACAGAGAACACGCTGGTTTTTACATACAATGTTACAATATAGCTAGTACACTGGTGAGCACAAAGTAAGTGCTCAGTAAATGTATCTCCTAAGAATGACCCAAACTCTGTTCTGGCACTTAGGATAGTCAAGAGAATAGGAACGGCTAAAATCCCTGCCTCCTTAGGATTGACATTTACATAGCAAAAGAGAATGAACATAACAAGCAAGTACATGATAGGGTCTGTTAGAAAATAATCGATGTTGTGCAGTATAGAAAATTTATGCAAGTAAGGGAATCAAGAGTGCCAGGGGTAAGGAGACATATGGGTGCGGGTTGAAATTTTAAACAGGAATTTTAATAGATATACCACTTTGAGCAGGTGACTTTGAGAAAAGGCTGAAAGAGGTGAGGAAATTGACCAGTGATCCCTGAGCATTCCTGGGAGAGAAAACACCCAATGCAAAAGTGGGCGAGCTCCTGGAGTAGCAATGTGGCAGGTATGGCTGGAGTGGAATGAGCAAGTTGACTGTAGTGGTCAAAAACATTAGAGAAATAGGGGGGCCAGATACCTTAATGGAATTAATGAAGGTATAAGATTTTAAAATACGTTTTGATTCTGTCTCATTATTATTAACCACAATTTATAATACTGATTATAATTTGCTACCAGGTAGAGATAAGTTTCTTATATTTTTCCAGGTGAGTTCTCCAACTGCCTAAATTAGAAGTCAGTCCTGTTTTAGGCAAATTGCTAGGAAGTATTTTTATCTTAAATTTCAGAAGTATTATTAGTTGCATCATACCAATGTGTTCATCTTGAGTGATCAGTGGGATCTAATTTATCTTAGAATGTTCATGGTTAGGAACTGGCTTTATCATTTCTGCTGGTTAGGCACCAAAGCCTCTGTGTTTAAATACTCAGCTGTAATCAAGGCTTCCCCAACAGTAGCTGCAAAAATTACGATTTTATTGAATTGAAACAATGTCCAGGTTCTCCACTGACGTAAAATAAAGGAAGTCTGCGCAGATGGGCTGTCTACATCTATCTGGACTTACAAACTTTCCTTTTAATTTAAATAAACACAGTCTCATCTTAATACCAAAGCCTCTATTGGTCACATCCCAGTGCATAATCACTTTTAAATTACGTTTTAATTTACATGAAAAATATTATGTAACTATTGGAATTTCGAAAATTACAGGGAAATGGAACGTTTTCCAGGATGGACCATAAGGTAGGCGACAACGCAACCCTCAGTCATCTTAAAAGGATACAAGTAATGCAAAGTAAGCTCTCCAATCTCAGTGGAGGGAAATTGGAGATCAATAGCAGTTAAAGATTTGTGAAACTCACAAATGTATGGAAATTATGCAACACATTTCTAACTACCAAGGGACCAAAGAAATCAAAAGGAAAATTAGAACTTACTTTGGCATAAATGAAATGAAGACACAGCATACTAAAATTAATGGAAGGCAGATATAGTGTTATTTAGAGGAAAATGCATACCTGTAAATGATAAGAAGGAAAGAGGAGTTTAAATCAATAGGCTAATTTCCTGCCTTCAGACACTGGGAAAATAAAGAACAAATGAAATCTAAAGCAAGGAGAAGGAATGAAGTAATAAAGATTCAAGTAGAAGTTATTGAAACAATAGAAAACCTAAGAAAAAATAAACAAAATCTGGTTGTTTGAAAAGATCAACAGGATTGACAAACCAATAGCTATCCTGACAAAAAATGAAAAAAAAAAAAAAACAACAAAGGCTGCAATTGCTAAAATTAGAAATGACAGTGGGATGTCACTGTTGATTTTACCGAAATAAAAAGCATTATAAAACTATAAACAATAGTACACGGATGAATCGGATGTGGTGGGACCCTTATTTCATATCTCGTATATATATATATATATATATTTGTACATATATATATGTAACTTAAAACGTATGATAGTTCTAAATGTTAAAAGTTATGGGGCGCCTGGGTGGCTCAGTCGATTAAGCGTCCGACTTCGGCTCAGGTCACCATCTCGCGGTCCGTGAGTTCGAGCCCCGCGTCGGGCTCAGGGCTGATGGCTCAGAGCCTGGAGCCTGTTTCAGATTCTGTGTTTCCCTCTCTCTGACCCTCCCCCATTCATGCTCTGTCTCTCTCTGTCTCAAAAATAAATAAAAAAAGTTAAAAAAATTTTAAAAAAATGTTAAAAATTAAAACTATGAAACTCTTAGAAAAAAACAAAAAAACATTGTGTTAAATTGTTATGACCTCAGACTTGGCAAACAATTCTTAGATACGACACTAAGAGCCTGAAATTTCCAATGTTACGGGGAAAAGTTGCAACAACAACAAAAATAGGTAAGTTGGACTTTATCAAAACTAAAAAAAAATTGTATCAAAAGGAAACCAGAAATTAAGTGAAAAGACCGATACAATGGGAAAAAAATACAAATCATGTATTTGATAAAGGACTGGTACCTAGAATATATAAAGAACCCTTACAACTGAAAAATAGAAGCTAAACTAAAATTGGGCAAAGGATGTTTCCAAGGAGGTGGATAAATGAGCACATGAAAACATGCTTCGTATCATTAGTCATCAGGGAAATGCAAATGAAAAGCATGAGATACTATTTCCCATCCACTAGGATGTTGAGTCAGATGACCAGTGTTAGCTACGGTCTAGAGAAATCTAAACTCTCAAAAACTGATTGTAGAAACACAAATGTGTATACTTGCTTTGGAAAATAGTCTCACAGTCCCTCAAATGGTTAAACGTAGTGTTACTGTATGATCCAGCAAGTTCACTTCTGTTTAAGAAGAAATGAAAGAGAAATGTTAAGAGAAATGAAAACATATATCCATGCAAAAACGTGTGCACTTAATGTTGATGGTGGCCTTATTCCTAAGAGCCAAAAGGTGGGAAAAAATTCATGTTTGTCAGCAGAGAGGTGGATACAAAATATGTATTACATCCATAAAATAAAATATTACTTGGCAACGAAAAGGAAACAACCTACATGCTACAACGTAGGTGAACTTCATAAACGTTACGCTAAATGAAAGAAGCCTGGCACAAAGGACTACACTTTACACGACTCCTTCATAGGAAATGTCCAGAGTAGAGAAATCCATAGAGATGGCTGCTTAGGGCTGTCAGGAAGAGGGATCAGAGGAGGAGGGGATGGGGAAGGTGTGAGCTAACACAGTGCAGGGTTTTTAAAGAAATGATGAAAATGCCCTAAAATTGACTGTAGTGACAGTTGCCCGTATCTTTGAATAAACTAAAACCATGTACAACTTAAGTGGATGAATTGCATGATAAATGAATCATTTTTTTAGGAAAGCTGGGTTTTTTTCTAAGCAATGGGGAAAGAGGATGAGCATAGATAAATGTAATCAGAGTAGCTGCAAATCTTATTTTACCATATGATGTATCTACTCTAATATTATATTGGGAGCTACTGATAAAACTAATGCGTCTGGGTTTCATTCCTTAGAAGAGAATCTCATGAACAAAGTAAAGGAAAAATGATCAATCAGTAGATGGAGAAAGAAAGAGGAAAGAGTCTACCAGTCTCCAAAAGTCTAGTGTAACTGTCAGTTATCTGTATGCAGCTCGTAAAGGCCTGCTGTGCCCAGATCAGTCAGGGCACCTTGGTCTTAAAGAAGACATTCACTACAAGGAATCAGTGCTACCAACTGGGTAATGCCAGGCCAATCTCAATTCAACTGTACGAGTGTCTTAGCTAAGTCTCTGTTGAATTTTAACTTTTTTCTGATGGACCATATTTTTTTTATTACTTTCTTTTGATATTTTAATATAATTTATAGTCAAGTTGGCAACCATACAGAGTATACAACGTGTTCTTGGTTTGGGGGGTAGATTCCTGTGATTCATCGCTTACATACAACACCCAGTGCTCATCCCAACAAGCGCCCTCCTCAATGCCCATCACCCATTTCCCCCCTTCATCCACACTCAATTTGTTCTCTGTGTTTAAGAGTCTCTTACGGTTTGCCTCCCTCCCTCTCTGTTTGTAACCATTTTTCCCCTTCCTTTCCCCATGGTCTTCTGTTGAGTTTCTCAAGTTCCACATGCAAGTGAAAACATATGATATCTGTCTTTCTCTGACTTACTTCTCTTAGCATAATACCTTCCAATTCTCTCCATGTTGCTGCAAATGGCAGGACTTAATTCTTTCTCGTTGCCAAGTAGTATTCCATTGTATATATAAACCACATCTTTATTCAACAGTTGATGGGCATTTAGGCTTTTTTCCATGATTTGGCTATTGTTGAAAGCACTGCTATAAACATTGAGGTACATGTGCCTCTATGCATCAGCAGTCCTGTATCCTTTGGATAAATTCCTAGTAGTGCTATTGCTGGGTCATAGGGTAGTTCTTTTTTTAATTTTTGGAGGAACCTCCACACTGTTTTGATGGAATATATTCTTTATAGCATAGCTCTTCACATAAATGTGGGCATAACCACAAAGAAATACTGTCTAAGAGATCCATTGTCTTAGAAGAAAGTCTTTCTTTCTATAGGATCAGGTGTGCCTTGGAGGAAAGTTTGGGTTCCATCCCACAATGGTGGTTAATCTTTTCCTGCATAATGACCATTCTAGGAAAACTAAAAATGTTTATTGGTAGAGCTTTTATTTATATTTATTTAAAATCACAAAATAAAGAATCTGTGATCAGACTTACATATGATTTTATTATCACCAAGGCATTTCTTTTTCTGGGAGAAAAGATACTGATAAGCTCTAAAAACAGTCTGCAAACATGATTATAATGCTCTGCTTCTGAACATAGGTCACGTAATAACTGCTGGTGTTGGGTAAAGTGTTAGAGGAATTCCCTGGTCAGCCATGACCAGAAAAAGAAAAGTGAGCCCCAAGAACAGATCTTTGGGTGCTGGGGAGGCAAGAGGGGGAAGGCTGGGGTGGGATGGATGGTTTCAGAGATCAAATCATTTTCCGACATGATGGGTGGCTAACTGGTGACAGTTTGCCTTCTCTACTCCCAAACTTATGGAGTAGAATGGAACATAATTGTTTTGATGCTGTATTAGTTTTGTAGGACTAGCGTAACAAATGACCACAAGCTAGGGAGCTTAAAACAACAAATTCTTTCACAACTCTGGAGGCTAGAAATCCAAGAGCAAGGTGTTGGCATCTCTCTCTCTCTCTCTCTCTCCCTCTGAAGACTTCCTTGACTCTTCCTAGCTTCTGGTGTCTCTTGACAATTGCTACTCTACCTTGCTTTGTAACTTTAATGTCTGCCTTTGTCTTCACATGACCTTCTTTGTATCTCGGTGTATCCTGTCTTCTTATTATAAGGATACCAGTCATTGGATTTATGGGCTACCCCAATCTAATACAATCTCCTCCTAACTAATAATATCTATAAGACTCCATTTGCAAATGAGGTCACATTCACAAGTACCAGAGGTGAACATATCCTTCTAGGAGCGTAATTCAAACAACTACAAATGATTTCCCTGGAGAAGGGTTAGGATAAGCAGGGACCCCTTGGACATATATTGAATCTGTGTCCCTCTTACTCCTTACCTCAGTTGGTGTTGCAATGAGTAACATGTCAACAGAGTCATATCCCACCTTGGCCTTCTGATAGCAGAGGAGTAGCCTTGAATTACAAAAACAAAACAAAACAAGACAAAAAAACGAAAACAAAACAAAACAGCTTGTGGACTGAGTGATAAGTGGGATTATTTGCTCAACCTAAAGTTTTGTAGCTGAAGTGATGTCACAAGGATATCATGATACTAGATAGACACCTACAGCTCAGGGGTGCCTGGGTGGCTAAGTTGGTTGAACGACCAACTTTTGATTTGGGCTCAGGTCATGTTCCCGGAGTTGTGGGATCGAGCCTCGCATCAGGCTCCATGCTGAGTGTGGAGTCTGCTTGAGATTCTCACTCACCTTCTGCTCTTCTCCACCACTTGTGCGAGGTCTGTCTGTCTTTCTCTCTCACAAAACAAAAGAAAAGGAAGAAAGAAAAAGAAAAAAAAACCTACAGCTCATGGGTGGTGTATTTCTCTGTATGTTTCATAGGGAATTTACCTTAGGGATACTATTTTGTGAAGATGTATTGTCATCTTGCTATATATATATATATATATATATATATATATATATACACACACATACTCACATATATATATCTAAGTGTATATATATATCAAATTGTATATATATATCTATCTCATGTTATATATATATATGTGTATATATATGTATATATGTGTGGTGTATATATATATATATATATATATATATATATATATATATAATGGATTCTTTTAAAAGGTTGCAGGTAAGGAAATCTTATATAAGTTTATAAGTGAGAGCTTTTCAGAAGCAGTTTCAGTGACAGAAGTAGGCAAACAATCAGGCGGTTCTAAGAAATAAGGTAAATATACATTATATAATATTTTAATACTGTGAGTACCACCTAATACTATTAATACCCCTCACCGGCATAAAACTGGAACACGCTCTGCAAAGATCATGACCCCACATGTTAAAAACGAAGGAACCATGAATTATACGTATTTTCAAGCAATGGGCACGGTTTCTCTTTGCGTGAGGCTGTTTGACTTCTCTTTCGGCACATTCACCTTCCGTTCATTCCAGTGTTGGGGGGATTGAGCTAGACCTAGTTTGTACAATCTATTCTGCCACCTCCAGGTTTTTCCAAACTACAGATTAGGTGCTCTGGTTTGGGGTGAAATGACAATCAGAAATTATAGCAGAGAGAGTATCAGTATAATACTATGTTGAGGTAGTACACGTTGGACTATGAATTTGGTAACTACAACTAGTATGACTTTTCTCCCCAATTCTGGAAACTAATTGGAAGAATTGTTGAGTCACTATATTTTATGAAGTGTCGTCTCTGGATGTCTTCTCTGTCTTGACATTTCTAGCTATGTCTCTTACTTGGGTCATATTGCAATCAGTTGGATCGCAATATATCGTGCAGTCTCCTGGCCTCTTTATTAGGCAGAGTGATTCTTAGGGTCAGTGTGCATTTGGGAAGGATAGTAGGCTTCAGCTCATCCCCAGGGACCTCTCCTCACTATTTGAAACTTTCACCCATCTCTCATTCAGATCTGGGCTCTTTTTTTCTAATAAAGTACATTTGTGTTATAACCTATTTATCTAACAAAGTTCTGCCAACTTGGACTGTCCTGAATACAACCATGCAAGGAAGAACACTGTTAGAGAATCGCAAAGGGAAAATTAGTCATAGTGTTCACATGCTTTCCTTCGCAGGAGACCAGGTATCCTGTGTTCTCACAGCAGAACCTACTGACCATGAATTACATGAATCATCGAAGGACTTGATTTAATAAGCATGATTACCTGATCTCTCAGGCTTTGAGTCCTCCTCAAGTTGCATTCAGCCATTTCAACATAATCAATATTGGCATTATTAGATTAGAAGCAGGAAGGGCAAAAGTAACGGGAAATGCGTGGGTGAGGTCAGCCAGTTAAAAATTCTAAGAACTAATGATTGAGCCTGATGAATGACAAGAATGATTACTACCAAAACTTTGAAAACTGATACCATTTAGTAGAGGCACCTACATATCACAAAGACAAGATGATGCAACCACAGGTGTCTGTACTGATAATGATCAAGAAAATACTAACACACATTTAGTATATTTTCTCCAGGGTGAGGAATTACATGGTATTTTTTAAAAAGATGTCCACCAAAAATGTTGAAATACTTACTATCTCAGTGTTGATAGACCAGATTTGTTCTCAGGAGAATTCTTTCATTTGTAATAATTGTTCCCAAAGGGTGGCAGATAAATGATGTTTCTTTTTTTTTTTTTTTTTTAAATTTTTTTTTCAACGTTTATTTATTTTTGGGACAGAGAGAGACAGAGCATGAACGGGGGAGGAGCAGAGAGAGAGGGAGACACAGAATCGGAAACAGGCTCCAGGCTCTGAGCCATCAGCCCAGAGCCTGATGCGGGGCTCGAACTCACGGACCGCGAGATCGTGACCTGGCTGAAGTCGGACGCTTAACCGACTGCGCCACCCAGGCGCCCCTAAATGATGTTTCTTTATGATTGCCTTACTTCCTGTCAACTAATGTATGTGAAATTATATGGTATTTTCAAAGGTAAGGTCACTGTAGTCAAGGCTTGGTAAATCTCATTCTAAATACAGGTTTGCAATGATGTTTACATATTAGAAACACCTCAGGAGTTTTAAAATACTGGCCCCTGATCCTTACTACAGGCCAATGAAATCAAGATCCCTATGCATTAGGTCTGGGCTAGATTTCTTCATAAACATTTCCCAAGTGATTCTAACATGTAACCAGTTTGGAGAAGTTCTGTTCTAAATGAATAAAAATCCTACTGTACCCCAAGAATCTTGGACCACGTTCTAAATACAGAAGATCCCCAGTTTATAGATGGGCTTTTGAGACAGCTAGCCTTTGTACCTTCTGGAATGAGTCAGGAGGAGAGCTGCTTCTGAAATCCTTTGTCTATGCTTGAGAAAATAATCCACAGTAAAAGGAAAATTCTCTTACGAAAACTGCTACTTCACAAATGTTAGAGTGATCAGATCAAACAGTAAAAAGACAGGGTAAATAAGGAGTATTATTCACCATGAAAACTTCATAAGTCAACATCTGAGAACAGCATCTGAGACATGCCCACACAAAAGACATGACTGCAGTTCTACAGAAAACTGTTCTCAAAACTTTACTTTTGGGAAGTAAGCTTACAAACAAAGCATCTGATTACTGAGTAAAAACCCCAAACTTACTAGGGATAGCCATGGAATTCTTGTCAGAAGTATTGGAAACTGAATTTGGAGGAGGTAGGGAGGGTTCGGAATTTCTGTTTTCTAAATGTAACAAATAATGTGAAAGATACTTCTTTTATTAGAAGGAAGAATACTGATTCCCTTTCTGTGCTGTAATTTACGTGTCCTTCATTTTCAATAAGAGCTCCTCTAAAGAAAAACCTATTCCAGGGGCGCCTGGCTGGTTTAGTTGGTAGAGCGTGCAACTCTTGATCTTGAGTTGTGAGTTTAAGCTCCGCGTTGGGTGTAGAGGTGATGTAAATAAATAAATCTTAAAAAAAAAAAAACAGTAAGAAAGAAAAGAGAGGCATCTGGGTGGCTGAGTCAGTTCAGCATCTGACTTGAGCTCAGGTCATGATCTCATGATGTGTGGGTTCAAGCGCCGCGTCAGGCTCTGTGCTGATAGCTTGGAGCCTGGAGCCTGCTTCAGAATCTCTATCTCCCTCTCTCTCTGCCCCTCCCCTGCTCGTAGTCTGTCTGTATGTCTCTCTCTGTCTCTGTCTCAAAACTAAACATTTAAAAAAAAGAAAGAAAAGAAAAACCTGTGCCAAATCTTTAAAAAGCATTACTTTCATGTAATAAAACTACCAAAAGACTCCATTTTGGTGCAGTATTAATTTATCACAGAATTGTTATGGAAAACATTTCCTGAAGTTTTAAGTTAACAGATTATTTATCCTATATTACATATTCTGCACTGCTCTGAAACAGTGCCATTGGGGATGTTGGGACACACACTGACACAAAGGAGCTGCCGGAAGGAAAGGTGTCCCTGAGAATAGATGCCACCAGGATGCTAGTATCTTACTTTACCTAGGCTGCAGCCATGAAGGGGACAAAAAGAAATGGTCATTGGACATCGTCTACCTAAGAGGTACCGCGTGTTAAAGAATCGGTCATGTATTAGTCACTCAGCAGTGCTTGGAACCATACAGCCGTGAGTCCCATCAGCAAAACTGATTTTCTCAGACAGTGGCATCTGATTCCCCTGGTGAGAGAAACTTTGACCTTTTCGTCTGAAACTAAATTTTAATACAGAGCTTCGGAATGGTTAGAATCTCTCACATTGTATAATAATACAATTTTATCATAAATAGCATGTTTGTATTTTACCCATCTTTTGGTGGGTCTTTCTGCTCTCTTGGATCACTCAAGCTAGGGGGAGCAAGCTACCATATGTTGAGCAGCCTTATGGAGAGACCTGCATGGTGAGGTACTGAAGGCTTCTACCAACAGCCAACAGAGTGAGTTTAGAAGTAGAGCCTCCTGCCCCAGTCGAGCCTCCAGATGTCTGCCTTGCCAGTTGATAGCTTGACTGGCACGTCCGGAGAGATCCTGAGCCATCCTGAGCCAAATGGCTGCCAGATTCCCAAACCTCAAACTATGTGAGATAACAAATGTTTGTTGCTTCAGGCTGTCAAGTTTTGAAGCAATTTGTTGATTAGCTGTAGGTACTTAGGAAGAGAAGTTGACCATAAGCGTTGTCCAACTAATTCAGATCTCAGTGAGTGAGCTGAGGGGTGATACTAACGGCATAGTTTTACTCAGTATAATTTGTTCTGGAAAACCAGATTGATAAATGGCTCCCTGGTCAAAGTGATATCTCATGGATTCTGTACATTTCAGATTCCATTAAATCTTTGAGATCAGTGCTGACATTTTAAGAAGCAAAATGTCACAGAAGAGTTCTATATACCAAATAATTTAGTGTTAATTGTCGTAAGTGGATTAAAACTTACTAGGAATCTTTATTCTTTGAGGGAAAGAGTTTTAACTGGGGCACAGAAAAGAGGAAGATGAATCTGAGAATTTATAGGTAGGTATTTATTACATACCCAGAGGAGTTTTGGAGAGCAAGTGAAAAGCACAAAGGGAAATTCAAAGGTGAGATTGAAAGATTCCATAGATAAATTCTGCCTTCTTCATGGTGTTTTTTGTTTGTCTGTTCGTTTGTTTTTTGCATAGGGCCCTGGTAGCAGCCAGTGCACCTAGAGAAAACCCTGCCATCTGCTGCCTTCCCGTAGCTTCCAGCTTGCCTCTGCTGGAGGTGAGCTTCCAGAACCAGTTGGGAAGTCTAGGAACCTCAGGTTCCACTAATTCAGCCCAAGGTCCCTAAGGACTAGCATCGTTAATCTAGATTTAGCAGATTAGCCTACACTTCCCTGTATATTCCTACCCTTCACTGCCAAAAGTTGCGAAAGAAAAAAGAGCAAGCGAAAGTAATGAGTCCTACCAGGGTTTGGCTCAAGGCAGGGATTCTGAGAAGCCAGGTGGCAGACAACCTGGGCAGAGGTCCAGACTGAAGGGAGTCAGGGGCAAGGTGGAGGTAGACGCCGAGGTGAAATGTACATGCAGGTAGGAAATGAGTCTTAGGAACCAGCTACGGGGATGCAAAGGCAGAAATCCAACCGCTGAGAGGGAGATAGTCAAGGACAGGAGCAATGCTTACACAGTACTGCCCAGAGAACTTGGAAACTGAACTTCCACTTGCTTGGACATGATCTCAAGATATGAGCTCATTGCGGAGCTGAGCGAAGCACAGACATGTGAAGGCTTAGAGGGGATGCGAGCATGAGGATGAGGAAACAAATGATTTCCCTGGAATGACCACAGCATGTGGATACACATCCCACTCTCCTCCTTTCCTCTTTATTTTTAGTTCAGTTTACTAGGATTTCCCGGTCTCCGGGGAATCTGAGCTCCTCTCCCTAAAAAACACAGGAATCTGCTGGACAGGCTTTGTGGATTACCCATGGCATAAGTGATTTTTCCTACCATAACCGTGGCCCTCCAGAAAGTAATTCAACAAAGCACATACAACTGATGTGTAAGAAGTCGTAGAAGGGAAGGTATCTTCATGTGTGCCGCTAAAGAAACTCTGATTAGAAAACGTGTTTGCTTTCATTATGATGTCAGAGGCCTTCGGCAGTTCTGCGGCAGCAGTCGCATAGACGGGGTGGCTTATAAACACTGCAAACTTGTTTCTCGCGGTTTTGGACATTCGGAAAGCCAAGAGCAAGATGCTGGCCGATGGCGTGTCTGGTGAGGACCTGCCTTCTAGTTCATAGGTGACCGTCCTTTCATTGTGTCCTCTCGTGGAAGAAGGGGAAAGAGAGTCCTGTGAGGTCTCTTTTTAAAAGGGCACTGATTTCATTCACATTGGGGATAGGGTTTCAGTATAGGAATCTGGGGCAGATGCAAACATGTAGTCTGTAGAGTAATAATTGATTCAGTGTTAACCACACTGTTTTTAATAAGTAGGGAGTTGTTTGTAAATCATTTCCTGTTCATGTGGTTTAGTATTCTGAAGTGGCTTTACTCTCTTTGAAGAAAATCATTAAAAAAAAAAGGCAAACGGCAGTGTACAAAGAATACGTTTCAAATCTGATAGGGACTCCTCGTGACAGAATATGTTGAGGTAAAGCATGATTGATTGGTTTACGAATGAGTCGTCGGCACCAGGTACGAGATCAAATGAGCAAGATCAGCGTAGATCCTGCATTTAGCGAACTTGGAATTCCAATGAAAGTGAAAGTATTTTTCATCTAAAATTTTCTTGGTCTTTAGCCACGCATTTTGCAGTGGGTCAGGTTTTAGAACCATTTACAAAATCTTTGTTTTTCTTAAATTTTGCATTCTATTTAGTATTGAAAATGTAATACCTAAAGCAATTTTAATAAGAATTCATTAAAACTAATAGAAGAATATATTAAATCTCAAGTGAGGCGTAATTGCATCTCCTATCATCACAAGCAGCATAGAAAGGTGTCTAGTCTGGGGTGCCTGGGTGGCTCATTTGGTTGAGCGTCCGACTTCCGCTCAGGTCATGATCTTGCGGTCCCTGAGTTCAAGCCCCGCGTCGGGCTCTGTGCTGACAGCTCAGAGCCTGGAGCCTGTTTCGGATTCTGTGTCTCCCTCTCTCTCTGACCCTCCCCATTCATGCTCTGTCTCTGTCTCAAAACTAAATAAATGTTAAAAAAATTTTTTTTAAAAAGGAAGATGTCTACTCTGTGCTTTTTCTATTGCTACCGTAATAAGTTACCGCAAACGTAGTGGCTTAAGACAACACAAAATACCATGCAGTGTGGGAGGCCAGAAGTCTGGCCTGAATCTCTTCGAGCTAAAATAAAATTGTCACCAGGGCTTGATACCTTTCTGGAAGCTCTAAGGCAGAATCCATTTCTACACCTTTCCCAGGGTCTCGAGGCCGCTCTCGTTGCTTTGCCGGTGGCCCCTTCTTCCATCTTTGAAGCCTACAGTGGCCAAGCTGTCGCGTTGCCATCTCTCTGGTGCTCTTCTGCCTCTCTCTTCCACTTTTCAGGACCCTCATGATTCCGCTGGTGGATAATCGAGGATAATCTCCCTATGCTAATATCAGCTAATTAATAGGCTTCATTCAGTCTGCAGCATTAACTTCCCTTGGCTGTGTAACCTAGCATACTCACAGCTTCTGAGCCTTACGACATGAGCACCTTTGGAGCTTTGATTCCGCCTACTGCAGCTACTAAATTTTTCTGTCCCTGTAAGAAGTGACCATCGGGTCAGCTCTCTTCAGGAGGAGTTCTACCATCTCTTTAAACGACCTGCTTCTATGTTTATTAACTTTTTTTTTTTTTTTTTTTAGTTTCCAGCGCTTAATCTGAAGTCCACCTTGGACTATTTGAACCCTTCACTTTGCCCTACAGCTCTGGGACTTGCCAGGTGTTACTCTTCTCCATTTGGAAGCAGGTCATATTGGCCGCCTAAGTGTCCATCAGTAGATGATAAAGAAGATGTGGTTTATATATGCAGTGGGATATTACGCAGCCATAAAAAAGGATGAGGTCTTGCCATTTGTGACAGCATGGCTGGATCTCGAAGATACCGTGCGCTTAGCATGAATAAGTCAGACTGAGAAAGACAGATACCATATGATTTCACTTATATGCGGAATCTAAAAAAAAAAAAAAAATGAATACACAAAAAGCGGAATCCAACCTATAACTACAGAGTACAAACGGATGGTGGCCAGAGGGAAGGAAGGCAGGGGGGATGGGAAAAATAGATGAAGGGGTTGTGGGAGACACAGGCCTCTAGCAATGGAATGAATGAGGCACAGGAATAAAAGACACCGCATAGGGAATATAGTCAGTGGTATTGTAACAATGTTGTGTGGTGACTGATGTAGCCACACTTGTGAGGAGCACAGCGTGGTGCGTGGAGAAGTTGACTTCGCTGTTGTATACGCCTAAAACGAGTGCAACAGTGTTGCCATACCCAAATGAAAACAATTGTAAAAGAACTGAAACTGCTGCTGGAAAATTAAAAAAATAAACAATCTTGGGGCACCTGGGTGGCTCAGTCGGTTAAGCGTCCAACTTCGACTCAGGTCACAATCTCGCGGTCTGTGAGTTCGAGCCCCGCGTTGGGCTCTGTGCTGGTGGCTCGGAGCCTGGAGTCTGCTTCCGATTCTGTGTCTCCCTCTCTCTCTGCCCCTCTCCCATTCATGCTCTGTCTCTCTCTGTCTCAAAAATAAATTAAAAAAAAACATTAAAAAAAATTAAAAATAAACGATCTTTCACAATGAAAAAAGAAGAAAACAATTCATCCTCAGGAGCCATCAGTGCACTCAAGCTTAGCTACTGACAGACGTAGCCGACGAACTCTATTCACAAAATGACATATGTTTCTCTTACGTGCTTGGTAAGTGGCAGTAATTATAATGGTAGCGGCTAAAGTCTCTGCTCAACAATGCTGTGAGGTCGGTACTTGCCCAGGGAATAAAAAGCTTGGTGGGAAGGGACGTAATTTGCTGTATTTTTCCCCATCGTGATTCTGTAGCCTTAATATCGAGGCTTACGAACCCAAACGAGTAAATAATGACATTTTACCTTGTACGGACAACCGTGGAACCAGTTGGTATGAAATTGCGTCGCAGCGCATTTATGACACCTAATGTTTGTGCCTGCTTCCCGTGTTCTAACACTGTTCTTAGCGCTTCCGAGGGCATATCTCATTCAGTGAGATACCTCACGAATTTGTCAGGTAGGTGACATTGTCCTCCCATTTGCAGTTATGGGGACTGAGGCGCGCTGAAGTTAAGTAAGTTGCCCAGGGACACCCGGCCATAGATTACTAGTCCTAGCCCCAGGAGGCTGGGGACAGAGTGCTTGCTTATCAATACTCTGCTGTGCTGCCCACGCACGGCTTTCAGATTGCCGTGTCTGTGAGGCTTTTAAAATCTATTTCCTTTCTTGTCTGCACCCTGAATCTGTAGTCCATTTGAATAGTTTTATTCTTGTTTCCTTGCATGTCATTAAAGGCTAACAATTACTCAATTTAGTTTCGCTTGGTACAAAATGCGTTCATTTCCTTCGTTCATTCTTAGTGTGACCACTGTTGCGTAATAATGCAAGACTACATTGTTGTTTTTTTTTTTTAATTTTTTTTTCAACGTTTATTTATTTTTGGGACAGAGAGAGACAGAGCATGAACGGGGGAGGGGCAGAGAGAGAGGGAGACACAGGATCGGAAACAGGCTCCAGGCTCTGAGCCATCAGCCCAGAGCCCGACGCGGGGCTCGAACTCACGAACCGCGAGATCGTGACCTGGCTGAAGTCGGACGCTCAACCGACTGCGCCACCCAGGCGCCCCAAGACTACATTGTTAAGTATGATTTTCTCTTCGTTACTTTCTGATCGTGGGGCCACTTGGACAAATACACACCCTGCGTGTTTGTGCACAGGCACACGTGCGCACGCACCTACACAGATTGCACAGGAAATACTTTTACTTCATTAGTTAAGGAAATTAGGCAGAAGTGCTAAGTACTAGTCACATTTTTGCAACTTTTCTGGCTGGATCCTGCTACTCCAGAGGAAAAGCTTTCTTTGAATTGTGAATTTTAACGAAATGTAGAATTACATGGCTATTGATCTGTTACTCAAATACACAAATGAATAGGTTTTTCTCACCTGTGACAAGGAAAAGAGATATAAGAAGAGAAAACAAAAATCTTAATGTTGGAAGACATCTTAAACAGTACCTAATGATCTAATACAACCTCCTGTTCATGAAATAATTTTTAGTTAGCGTTCTTGGCATTTTGAATGACGATAGACAAACTTTTTTATTCATTCCACTCTAATTTTAAGGAGATCTAGTTACTAGAAAGTTGCTCCATGATTAAGACAAGTTTGTTTTTTAAATTTATTTATTTACTTTTGGGGGGAGGGGCAGAGAGAGAAAGGGAGAAGGAGAGAATCCCAAGCAGGCTCTGTGCTGGCACCCCAGAACCCGAGGCGGGACTCAGTCTCACAAACCGTGAGATCATGACCTGAGCCGAAATCAAGACTCAGGTGTTCAACCAACTGAGCCACCCAGGATCTCCGAGACTACTTTCTGCTCACTTTTTATTTCTTTTTAGTATTAGATAACTTAGCTCACTGCTTCACTGCTGGGCCCCCAATAGGAGTCCAGTATATATTTGTTAGATGTATACTTGTTCATTCACCTTTTAACACAATGGACATTCAGGTCAATATAGCAGGTGTCTGTTCACAGCCACTGGCAGTTAGATAGACTCTCTTCTTACTAGTTCACCTGCTATAAGAGACAGAGTCATACGTGGATCACTTTAATTATACATACTTGACAACACAGGCAAAGGATGCTGTAAGATGACAGAAAAGGGATTTGGGATGGGCCAGGGAGGTGGAAAAGAGAGGACGGGTCGCAATATGTTTCCTGGAGTAAGTAAGTTTGAGCTGAGCCTTGTTGACGAGGAGGAGGAACCCCTGAAGAAGGAAAGCAGAGGTGACAGGACACTTTAAGAAGAGAAATAGTAGCAAAAAACAAGGAGACATCACGGGGTCAGAAGCTCCATCGTGTAGGAGTGTAGATTAGAGTGGAGAGAACACTGAAGGCTGGAGGGGTGGGCGAAGCCAGGCCACGGAAGGCCATGAGTAGTGCATATGGTCCTTTTCTATTTGTGGGAGGTGGCTATCAAGGGAGGCACAGGGTCACACATGAACAGCTGTTCTCTTGTCCTTAACTTGACTCCTTTTCAAGCAAAGCAGTAAAGGTACTCCTCATGCTCTGTGACATCTTTTCAGTCCTGTTCCCATCATGGGCTTTCTCTGAATATCTTCTAGATACCAATGACACTTGAAATGGGGACCCAGCAACTGAATATTTTGGTTGTTTCCTGACAAAATCGGGGTGGGAAGAAATTCAGGTTTTTCTTTTGCACGCTCTCGTCCCATTAACACAATCTAAGCCATGTCACTGTGTTTGATACATTTGAGTGTGTATGTAGCCCATTAAAATGCTGGGTCTTTCCCAGATGGCCTACTTTGTAGGCAGGATTTTCTAATCCTTTCTTGATGCCTTTTTTATTTTATTTAACCTCTGTGCATTTCTTTGCATTATTAAATTTCATCCAGCTCACCATGCCTTATCTTTCCTGATGAGATCATTGGAATCCGGACTATGCCTCCTGTATAATCACAGATTTAGCTTTTTGCCATTTACCTATCTGATGAGCATGCCTTTACATCTCGGGGCAAAGCAGCACAGATGCATTTGTTCCTAAGAATTGGATGCTTTGTAAAAGGCGTTAGAAAGATTCTCACTCATTTCCCCCCTCATAAAAAAATATATGTAACATTTATCTGGAAATATGGGTACTAAGTAACAAGTGATTTAACCGTAGGAGATATTCATTTATACCTACTATAGCCACGCATAACAAAATAAACTGAACGCATGCCTCTGTAGAAGACAATGCTCATTTGCTATCCTTCATGTTTCAGACAAAGATAGATGATTAAATATTTAACCACAAAATAAATGATCCTTGTCTTCAACTTAGATGACCCTGACGTTATTTGTACACGTTCCTTGACTTTCAAGATCCATATCCGCTTTTTATAGACTGGAATATTATTTTTGTTCTTTGTTATTTCTATCATTTATATTACAGATCATGCTGCATTAACTTTGCTGCTAAATATTAGGCATTACACTGTGTGATGACACAGAAGTCAGTACCCAACCCAGTAAATCTCAAGGTATGGTTTTAGTTTTCTTTGGCATTCAGTGGACCTCTAGAAATCACATTACTTCTCTTCCAGCATGATGTAGACCCAGAAAATGAGCCTCTCCATTACCACCACCGCTATCAGTAAAAATTTTCCGAACAAAATCTCTCTGCCGTTTGGTAGGGAAAAAGTTGATGGACTTAATTAATGGATACATTACCTTTCTCTTTGTCCTGTACCCCAAGGTGTCCAGTTTGTGTATGACTTAGGCATATATCAAATTTACTGTTTTCTAAATGACTTGTTAAACAGAGATCCCGTATGAAAACAGTGACAGGGAATCACTTTGGGTTTATTCCACATTCCAGATCCATATCCGCTCGTCTCCTCTCGCTAACATCTCTGACACTTCCCTGGTCTCCCCTCCATCTCTCCTCTGCCTTTTCCAGTTCCCGTCAAGCCCCAGCCCCACCCCTGCACCCCCACTGCAATTGTATCTGCATACCTTCTGTCATGCATCCTTGAATTCATCTGCCTGCCGGGCATTGTCTGAAACAAAAATCACCGATGCCTTGCACAGATGTATGACGAATGGGTTCAGATGTAGTTAGTTGCTTTAGTGACTGATAACACACAAAGTCAAGTGCAGGCCATGCTCAGTTTGCTTGGCTGTATTCCTAACTTGCCAAACAGTTGTCAGATCAGTGTTTCATGAAATTTGTATGAGGAGTGTAGGAAGGTAGAGGGTTAAAAGTCTCTGCTTGGTGCCCGCTGTTCCCAACAAATACCACAAGGTTCAAGACCTCAGAGGGTGCCAAAGACAAGGAAAAAGCAAATGTCCAGGAAGGTAGTGCAGCCTCCACACTTGGATTCTCTTTGTCTCGTGAACATTTTCATTTTGGTATTTGTGCTAGACTAAGGGCAGGTATTGCTATTATGACTTAGCCGCTGGGAAAATATTGAAACGAAGTCAATGAAATTTTATTAATTTTTCCAAGTCACATTACAATTTGGTTGCAGTATATACTATTTTAATATTACATCTGTTTTCACTTTTCCCACCTAATTTTGGTATTTATGTTATTCTTCCATTCGGAGAGGAAAAACAAAAAGTAATGCTTCATGAGCCTTTCTGGCTCGGGTGGGGGAAATCAACTGTAATACAGAATGTGAATCCAAATCAAACTATCTTGTCCTTCAAAACTGGAAACTTTAGATTAATTTATCAACAGATGGTCTTGACAGTTATATTGAAAACAGGGGTCCTTATTTTGTCAAAATACATATTTGACCCTTCTGGGGAACATTCTGAAGACTAATCCTAGCCTTGAATTTGGGGTGATAACATGGGTCGGATGAGTCCCCTGCTTCTCAATGGATGGATGGATGGATGGATGGATGGATGGATGGATAGATCTCTCACTTTTGGCAGATTTTAAAAAATATACGTATAGCTGCTGTCATACTCCATAATAAGTGCTTAATAAGGAAATAGAAAGTGAAGTGGCCACTTTATAACTTGCTATAATTCCCTTTCATGTTGACTTCCTAAGGGTTTACCTGTCGCTGAACTAGTTTATTTTTTGGAAGGTAGGAAGCCGTCATGTATCTCAGTAACACAAAATCCTGAAAGTAAATCAATCAGGGGAGAGTAACAGAGCTTTGGGTCTTTAAACTAGAGTGTGTAAATATTCTGGGAGACAGTTCATTGAGGGAAGTAAATGATTTGACTGTCACATTTCTTTGATGAATATGGTTTTAGAGCAAGTTCTCGTTAACAATCGTAAAATACAACAATTTGTGTAATAAACCCTTCCTGTTTAGCCAGATGTTGCCAAAGAAGGTGATATATGCATTCATGTATATTACAAACCCCGAATTACAGGTTTACCAGCCCAACAAGCTGGCATCAGGCTCCATTGTCCCAGCTGAAGAGACTTCAAATGAATGCCCTCCTCCAGCCCGTAAATCAGATTATGGTCCCTCTTGCCATGTTGATGCTCTTGGCATCCCACATACCATTTTGACATTTTGCTCAATATTTCTCTCATTTTCTTATTATGGATCATGACACCTCTCTGCTTACCCTGGCAGTTCACTATCCTGTGCTTTCAAGGTTTTCAAAGCGTAAACAGAACTAACCCCTTTACTCTGCTTTTCGCGGACTTCTTGAAGTGAGAATAAATACGTACACCATTAGAGTCCTTGGCAACGTGTCATTTCTGCTCTTTCAGTCGGAATCAATGCGAGCATCACATTGTGGGGGCTCGAACTGTGCTCTTCACATTGGCTCCGTGCTGGGAAAAGGACCCAGACATCCCATCCCTGCTCCTCCTCTCTGGCCATCTTCCTCCTTCCTTTTGGACAAGACACATGTCCTTGTGTCGTTGGGCTGTCAAGGAAGCCTTGCCTGATAGAGCAAGAATAGTCCAACTGTCTGTGTAGTACAGTCTACTGTTCGAGGAGGATACATTTTAATGATTTGTACAAGTTCGGTACTTAAAGTTCTCTCAGGAGATAGTAAAAGCAGGCTCCGTGCCACTGCCAGCACAGAGCCCAATGAGGGGCTCAGGGCTTGATCTTATGAACCATGAGATCATGACCTGAACCAAAACCAAGAGCCGGACACTCAACTAACTGAGCCACTCAGGTGCCCCTCAGCATTAGTTTTAAAACTGAGACCTGTAGGAATAATTTACAAGAAATGGCCCAGACTTCAGGATAGATCAAACTGTGGCAGAAGGATGTTGAGTTTCACTGGGGGAGGGGGAGGGCTCTTTTTCCATGCTCAGAGTTGGCACTTTGCTGAATATGGGAAACTGTGGTCACTAATGGGCAGAGTTAAATACACACACACACACACACACACACACACACACACACACACACACGAGTAAAGTCAGCTTGAAGGAACACAGAGCAAACGGTGAGGAGGAACAATTTCCTTGGCAAGATGGTAGAGAGGCAAGAGTCTGTTGAATAAAGACCTGAGTTCAGAGCTCAGAAATCTGCAGTTTGGGACTCATGAAGACACATTTTTATATTCATTTGCCAATTCTCTTGTTTCCACCTCCGCTTGCCAAACAGGTCGCAGTAAATTGTGGCAAAAGGCAATCGAAAGGATCAATGAACTTGAATGTGTACTCCGTTCCATAATGCATGGAGTCTAAATCTCTGCAGGGGTTTGAATCCATCATGTCTGCAACTAATTCCGGCAGTATTTTCCACTAGGCCCTAGCACCTTTTCTCTGCTTTGACCAGGTTGGTTTGATTTCTTCACTGGTCCATCAAGTGAATTCTGTGCCTTTGTTTATGCTTTCTCCCTCTCTGCCATTTAGAGGTCCCTCCTTGTCTTCCAAGATTGTGTTCCATTGAACTCCGTGTAGCACTTGACCGTAGGCGGTCTTGATGCCTTCTTTTGTATGTTAACATTTCCTCTTCAAGTAAGCTACTTCAGGTCCTGTCTTACTCGTTTGTGTCTCTACGCCTATCAGAGAACCAAGGGTCACTGCAAAACATTCCTTGATTCATTCAAAACATTCCTTAGTGAGAACTAAAAAGTAGGGTCAGTGTTTTTACTTCAACCTTTCTCCGATTTTCCTAAACGGGGACAGGCCAACGTGTGCATGTTTATGTAAAAAAGATGCTAAGATTTTTGTGCTTTCTTAGTGACTTCAGACTGTGGGCTCATGGTAGGTCTTTAGGAGAATATAAACAGTGTGACTGAAAACATTATTTTCGATTCAGGATGTGCTTCCACACGCAGGACGACTTGATGACGAGAGGGAAGAGTGATGTCTTAGATGAGTCACGACAGAGTCTAATAAAACCTGGCTATTAGACCTGACTCAATTACCAGTGGGTAGGCACTTCAGAATTAAGATCTGGAGCTATCAGTTTTCTTTCAACAAGCTGGGTGACCATGGCCATGGCATTTACCTTCTCTGGGTATGAATGTCCTTATTAAGCTTCAAGGCAGTTTGGCCCAGTTGGTCTCTCTAATTGAATCTTGCCAGTGCCTAAGTTTGTTTCCGTTTCATCTTGGACAGTTGAGGTTAATCAACAGAAGCACTTCTTAATGCAAAATAGGTTACCTATGGCTCATGGCACTTAGGACAATCATTTCTAGCAACTAGGATCCTGAATTCCAGGTCTTGAGAAGAAGGGACCTCCCAGGAAACATTTGCCAGGAGTAAACCTTTTCTCTCTCCTACAGCAGCACCTGCCTTACACAGCACACTGTGGGCCCCATAAAGATGTGCTGATCTTCGAAGTTATTGTGCATCATGGGGTGAGGAAAGGATGAAGCATATTTTTGTCTTCTCTGAAGCATAAAAATTTTAGAAAGGGAATGACAGGGGAGCTGGCACAGAGGTGGTGGACAGAGAGTGGAACCTGAGAGCAAAGCGAGGTGGAAACGACGTACCAGTTCAGATGTAAACAGAGAATTTGCTGGAATTTAATTGAATTCCAAAGGGATTGAGTCTTGACTTGGGCAAAATCTATCAGAGATTGGTTAGCTACTTATACGTATTCTGGTCCAAAGCTATTAGTATCTCAACTAGCCTAAATTGGGACCACCTCAGAGGTAGGAATAATGTCTTTTGATGATGATAGTTCTAAGAAATAGCTCTGTCTTGTTTGCTCTATTCAGATATCTCAGAACACTATTTTCTCTCTCTCACTGAAACTCCTCTTTTGGGTAAATGATAATCCTGCTTATTCTTCGGTACCTTCTTAGCATCCCACAGAAGGTTAGTTAGGGCGAACTGAATGGACTTGATTGGCCATGAAAATGCTAGTGCACGCGTGCATTTCTTCGGGTTTTTCCTTCGCGTGACTTTGCTGAGTTAGCGAATGATCCTTTGCTACCTGCCCAGAAGCGGATCAAGTCGGCGAATAGCTGATCTATCACTACCTACACTGCAAACGGTGGCAGCTGGCTACATTCATTCCCCTCCAAGGATTTCAAACGCCAGCCACCACCACAAGGCCCATTGCTAACAATCTTTAACTGCTTAATCCTAAAATCAATCTCCAAGTATCTTAAAAGCATCCAGCTTCAAAAATTCTTGAAAGTAAGAAAGATGCGACTTTGGTTAAGAAGGAAAGGCGGCTCAGGGTTACGGGCACAGCCACTGTGACATGTGAATTGGTTTTTGATGTTCAGTTTTGTGGCGATAAACAACTCTGGCATCTGGGGCAATGTTCTCTTGTCTCATCGTGAGCACGTACTTTATCTTCACTGGCTGCCTTTGAATTCTGCAAAACATGTTATTTTGGGATTTGAAGGTAAACCTAACTGCTTTGTTTTGTTTTGAATATTCAGATTCCCCTTTCTTAGCTATTAGATTAAAAGGGAAAGCGCAAATGTTTTAAAAGCCTGTTGCTGGAAGAGAGTTATGAGTGCTCTTTTGTGCAAAACAAAGGAGTCTACAATTCAGTGTTTCATGGGCATGTTGCCAATTTTTCTTTCTTTTCTTAACTCCTCAATATAAGTGAGCACGGTTTATTTTCAGCGGGTACCGTGAAGCCATTGCCAACCCCAACCTTAAATTTTCTCCCATATCCCCGTATCGATACTGAATACTGTCAATATTTTAGAAGAATATACTCCCTCCACATCACTCCTGTGTCAGGCTCCATGTACAGGGGCCCAAATGAATAGACATCATTTGCATATTCCCGATAACAGAATGACAAAAATGAGGCCCAACAGAAATGAGACCCACTCAGAATTCCGCCGAATATCGTCTTCTCTGTTCGGCACGACGGCATTGTTGCTCCAGTGACACAGAACCGGTAGATTCCCTGAACATTCTTCGTGCCTGAAGACAGCTCAGTGTAACGCCATGTGGGAACACACACTTCCATTCTAGGTGCCTGGCCGCTTGTTAAACTCTTGAATCCAGAGCGCATCGAGACCTAGGGTGGCGCCTGGGACAGTGAACGCTGTGGACGCACCTGTGCTACCAACCCCTGTGGTGACACTGCCAAATGAATGTGGGGCTTGGAAAGAGGAACCATAGAAATGACAGATGCTTTGGAAACAGGAGGAGGCTTAAGTTATTGCTTCTAGAGCCAGATGTGCTGAAAAGTTAAATCACCATTTTTTCTCCAGCGGTAGCTTTAAGCGTATGTCCAGGATGCTCTGCTGACACTCAATCCGGAACGGGGTCATGAGGTCCTCACTCCAGTTTTCTTTAGAGAAGCTCAGCTTTAATATTATCTTCTGTGTATGATTTTGTTTGAATCGGGAGCTGTGAGGCTACCAAATATTTTTAAATCCTGTCTTGTTTTATAAAGAAAAATAGAATGCGGCCAACAAATATACTCGGTTTTCACTGGGTTTTAAATGATGCAAAGCACTCGTGGACATCTGCTGACTCATCTGCCACATGAGACATTAAATTGTTAGTCTTCTTCAACTTTATGCAAATTTTGTAATTCTCCAGAGACACCATAGGATGGGGGGTGGTCGCCAACTTGCTTACGAAGAAAAATGCTAGGGGCAGAAATAAGGACTCCCTTGGTCCATCCCTGCCTGACCGTGACTTACTCTGCCCACTCTAAGAGCTCAGAGCCCCCATCTGTAAGGTCACGTTCTCAAACTAAATGAACTTGACAGATTGCCAGCTTTAAAAGTTAAACAATCCCATGTCTGGAAGACTTTCTTTTCTTTATTTTTTTCTTTTAGATTTGGTTATTTATTTTTTGTGAAAGAGAGTGAACAGCAGGGAAAGGACAGAGAGAGAGAGAGAGAGAAGGAGACACAGAATCGGAAGCAGTCTCCAGGCTCTGAGCTGTCAGCACAGGGTCCTATGCGGGGTAAAAACCCACGGACCTCAAGATCGTGACCTGAACCAAAGTTGGACACTTAACCGTCTGAGCCACCCAGGCGCCCCTGGAGGACTTGTTTAAAAGAAAAATAACTGATAGGATTTCTATGAGGTTTTTAAAAAGGAACACGAACACCCATCCCTCTCTGTCTCTTTCAGTGCATCTAAGTGTGTTTTCCTTGGAGGCTGGGGCCCCCTTACAGTCCCTTTCATGTCTGTGTTTCTAGAATGCATTTAATACCGTCACATTCCAGTTGAACTTAGTTTCCTGGTGCATTACAGATTTCACTTGTATAAATTCTACACAAATGATTTTGTGATCTCTTTCAACTAGATGAAGTCGGGGGGGGGTGTATTTTCATTCTTGAGTGTAGGTGGTTGTTTTTGTTTTTTTTTTAAGTATTGAACACACTGGATGTGATAGCCGCCTCCACTTGTATGGTTATATTCTTCCTAAATCCATACTTTAGGCTTTTGTTGTACTTTTTCCTTATCACATGAATCTGCTTTTAAATACATTATTTAAGCAATCAGATGTTTTAAAATGTCGTTTTATAGTTCAGCTCTACCTGGAGAGTCTGTATGATGGAAGTGACATAGTGTGGCTCCCTTTCATACCGAGAAGTTACTCGGAACCAAGTACGAAGACTCAGCTTTTCTCCTTATTTTAAATGAAGCTTCTCAGTAGAAGTTCTGCTTACATATGATGATGCCAGGCATGACAAAGTGCAATGCCACTAAATGTGAACATAAAGTTACAAGAATAAGTGTTCCCGGGCTGAAAAAAATAATCAGCCCCTCAGCAATTTAAACACGAAATATGAAAGAGCAAACTATTCTTTCATGGTGATCCTCAAAATTGTTGGCATCGGGACTTTCTCAGGTACAGAGAAGCAGTATGACACTGCCGCTGACGAGTTTATTTTTTGCCCCTGTGAACTGCTCAGGGAGGCGACAGCCATGAGTGTTGGACCCAATAGCAGGGAGCGAGCTCACCACAAATTATAAATCCTGAGGTTAACGTAGTGAGAACTTCTCCCACCTGAATATTTTGCCTTCTTAAATAACAAAACCTTCTGTTTCTTCTAAGCCATAACTTTTCTTTTGAAACTGCTGTGTGGGCCAAGGGCGAGTAGAAGGGAAAAGAGTGATTTCCCCCAAGACACCTGCACGTATGTCCTCTGCCTACGATGGCCTTCCAGAGGCATGTCTGCTAGATTGGGAGGTGCAGTTTCCTTGGTGGAACTTAAGCCCTTTGCTCTACAAAGAAGCCCAGGCAGGTGGCTGCAGGATATCAGCTTAGAGACTTGAGATGCAACTCTGGACAATAGAAGAAAAGGGTGAGATAAGGAACGTTTGCAAATGGCCTATGGATATGGGGAGATGGAAAGTTGAAAATCAAGTACTAAAATCCCTCATTACTGCATGGCTACTGTACTTACACAGGATCACCGTGTTGCCCAACTCCTTGGGGTGGGTACATCTAGAACCAATATTCACTGTTATTTATCTTGGCCAGAACATCCAACCACATCAGGCCGTTAACCTGATAGGCTTCTTTCTTTCTTTCTTTCTTTCTTTCTTTCTTTCTTTCTTTCTTTC
>NW_024412397.1:55035781-55096765 GCF_014898765.1 Herpailurus yagouaroundi | reverse complement strand
TTCTTTCTTTCTTTCTTTCTTTCTTTCTTTCTTTCTTTCTTTCTTTCTTTTTTAGTGTTTATTTATTATTGACAGAAAGAGAGAGAGAGAGAGACAGAGCATGAGTAGGGGAGGGGCAGAGAGAGAGGGAGACACAGAATCTGAAACAGGCTCCAGGCTCTGAGCTGTCAGCACAGAGCCCGACGCGGGCCTCGAACTCACGGACGGCGAGATCATGACCTGAGCCGAAGTCGGACGCTCAACCGACTGAGCCACCCAGGCGCCCCAGACCTGATAGGCTTCTTAATGCTCCCAGGTGGCCAGGACACATAGAGCCTGTGTTCCTTATTTTACAAAATTTCCACTCATACTTCATTCATTCACTCCTTTATTCCTCAATTCAAGACCTATCCATGGAGCATTAACTCTGTGCCAGATTATTCTATGCATCAAAAATAGAGTGTGGACAAAACGGACCCACACTTCTCCTCATGCCATCGGCGTTATACAGGGAGCATACAAGAATGAACAGAGTAAGTTCTGATGGCATGGGCTGTGTCTGATACGGTGATAGGTGCCCTGGAGAGAAATAATGCAGGAAGGGACAGAGTAGCAATTTACAGTAAGGGAGTGAATGCAAGAAAGCCTCACAGAGCAGGTCATATTTGTGCAAAGATGGGAAGTAGACAGGTGCTCTGTGGACATCTGGATGTTCCAGACAGAGACGGCGCCCAGGGCCCTAAGTGGGAGGGTCTCTGGTGAATCTGCACACGCTGATGCAGCAGGGAAGCCAGAGAAGCTGCGGCCAGGGAGTACAAATATCACGCAGACTCGGAACCCATTGTGAGGATGTGGGCTTTCCTCTAAGGGGGAAAGGAAGCCACTTGGCAGGTTTTGAGAAAGGAGTAACGTGATTTGACTGACTTTTTTTCTTGAGGTGTAATTGACATAGAAAATTATATTAGCTTCAGGTGCAATTGACTAACTCTGTAAGAGTCTCACTCTGGCTGCTATGTTGAGAAAAGACTGAAAGGGAGAGACTGTGTGGGGAGGGGGGTGTCATTTGTAAGCATGAGAAGGATAATAGGCATCCAGGTGGAGTCGAGGAAGGACAGCTTGATATATGAATCTGAAGTGCAGGGGAGCTCTCCGTTGATATTTCTAGCTCTCCTTTGGCTACATTCATGGTGATGTGTCTAAATGTCTCCCCTCTTCCCCTTTGAATAATTAAACAGATTCAGCAGCTTCTGTAAGAAAATGATATAAAAGGCATTTAATTACAGTAGAGAGCCATTTGCGAGCCTGATTTGCTAGAAAGTGACAGAGAAGAAGCAAGTTTTACTTCAGGATGAAATAAATCCTTACGCAGGGAGATATTCACAAATATTGCAGACTGCAAGGAGTAAATATCCTTAAGGAATTGAAACTATGGTTAGGGCTCCTGCGTTGTGTTCTTCAATTCACTGTGAAGGTCATTGTTAATTGTTTCCTTTGAGTTTTAAAGTCAGCGTCAATGCTGTTTCTGCAGGTTTTTTTTTTTTTTTCCTCCCGCTAGGCTAATTAATACAGTTATATAGGAATCCAGGATAGGCTTGCAGAGAGGCAGTATGAGCCTGCACCCGGACCTCTGTGTGAGTGGGATGGGAGCCAAGAGCGCCCCAACTCTGACATTTGAGGGTGACTTTGATCAAAATCACCACGGTTTTGTTCATCTCTCTTTCCCTGGTGCCATGTTGATACTCAAGGAGTTGAAATAGTTTCATTTTATTTGTCACTGGAATATTGAGATCTCAGTATAGACCAAATTCTTGGATAATAAAGATTTAATTATATAGTAGAAACAAGGTGAAAACTTAGTTTACACTCCCATACGTGTCATTTAGTGACCTTGGAAAAGGCATTTAGACTCTTGACTGCAGTATCTTTATCTTTCGAAACTTTGTTAGAAAAAATACAGGATAGCATTCCTAAGCATTCTTTTTACAGTAATAGGGCATAGAAATGAGGCAGCATATCATAGCCCTTAAAACCATGAAGGGTGAGTCTGGACTACCGGGTTCCAGCTTGGGCTCTATTCCTTACCAGCTAGCTACACTTGGCCAAGTTTCTTAACTTCTGTGTGCTTCAGTTTCCTCAGTTGAAAAATAGGATGATAGTGTTATGCCCCGTGTAACAGGGGATTCTCGTGCCTTCATCCATAAAAAGTGTGCCTACAACAGTGCCCAACACACAAGTGTGCTCAGAAGTGATTTGCAATAAATATTACTAGTATGACTACCCCAGTACTTTGGCTACTGCTATGTTCCTCTTCCTCTCCCCACCCCCGGTACTACTGTAGGCAAAATTCTAAACATAGCCAAACTTCTTACAGCCTACTGGAATCCCAACATGCCATTTTGGAACAAGAGACTTTATCCCATTGGGCTTCCCAGCTTTAAAATAAGACACCTGGGGCGCCTGGGTGGCTCAGTCGGTTGAGCGTCCGACTCCGGCTCAGGTCATGATCATCTCACGGTTCGTGAGTTTGAGCCCTGAGTTGGGCTCTGTGCTGACAGCTCAGAGCCTGGAGTCCGTTTCAGATTCTGTGTCTCCCTCTCTCTCTGCCCCTCCCCTGTTCATGCTCTGTCTCTCTGTCTCAAAAATAAACGTTAAAAAAATTAAAATAAAAAATAAAATAAAATAAAATAAGACACCTAACGAGAGAGACAATGGTTGTCTGTCTGTCTGTCTGTCTCTCTCTCTCTTGCTTTTCCCGCCCCCCCTCCCCGAATGGAGAAATAAATTAATACAAGTTAACACATGCCATGGGGAGTTGAAAAGAAACCTAACTAACCTTGGAGCCTTCTCATTCCGTATCAGTGAAGATACTTAACCATCTATGGTACAGGCCCATGACAACTTTTAGACAATCTGTGTTGTCTGTTACTCTTTTTCATCCTGGGATGAACTAGAAGAGTCTTGCTTTCTCTTCTAAGTAATTACTGTTGACTGAAGTCATGGTTAACAAGGAGATGTGGTGCAGGTAGACGGCGGGGGTGCGAGACGTGCCCTGTGGACCGTGGGACTCACACCGGCCAGGAGAGATGGCCATCTCCTCACTGGAGCAAGCAGTTGTGGCCTGGTTTGTTGTCCGCCGGGCCCGCAGCACCCCAGGAGTGCGTAGCACATAGCAGGCACCCAATGGGGGAAAGTGGGACTTAGAGGTATGGTGATACCCTAGATACTGCTTTAACATCTCACCGATAGAAATGCTCTCGAGTTCTCTGTGCTTAGCAAACAGCCCCCTTTAAAACAAGTCTTTAAAAAGCAAAAAGCACCCCCAAGCAGAACTCAGATAATAGAGACATTGTAAGTCAGTGAATAACATAAAACTAGGGTAGGAAATTTGAGATAATAGATATATAATACTCACTTAAAATGAAATATATAGGGGGTGCCTGGGTGGCTCAGTCGATTGAGCATCTGACTCTTGGTTTTGGCTGAGTTCATGGTCTCATGGTTCATGGGTTCGAGCCCTGTCTACCAGTGCAGAGCCCCTCTGGGGTCCTCCTTGTCCCTCCCTCCCTGTCTCTTCCCTACTCATGTTTGCGCACACCCTCTCTCTCTCTCTCTGTCTCAAAATTAATAATTAATTAAAAATTTTAAAATAGAATTAAGTATTTTATGGAGGTAGGTGTATATGTACAAATGCTAACAATACAATAGTGTGTACTTTTCTGTTACTACCAAATCATCCAATTTTGTGGCTTATGCTTTGTCCTCTAAATTCTGATTAAAATGAAATAAAACCTGCCATGGCTTTTTTCTCTCTCTTTTTAAATGAAGTGGAAAAAAAATCATTTACAACATTTTCTTCCTATTAAAAAAAACAAAAATAAAATTCAACTGAGTAAATTTCATTTCTTTTTTAATTTTTTCATGTTTATTTTGAGAGAGAGAGGGAGAGAGAGAGTCTCTATTTGCGGGGGGGTGGGGGGGTGGTGGTGCCTGAGTGGTTCAGTTGGTTAAGCATCCCACCCTTGATTTCAGCTCAGGTCATGATCTCCCTCCTGGTTTGTGAGATCAAGCCCCTCATTGGGCTCCATGCTAACAGCAGGGAGCCTGCTTGAGATTCTTTCTCTGCCCTTTCCTCTCTCTCCCTTTCAAAATAAACAAATAAATTTAAAAAAAAAAAAGGTTCCATTTTAGAGAGTTTTGAAATTAAGTCTAGCTTCAGTTACATGGGGCTTAGCACAAGTGACTCCATTTTGAATTGTTTGTCCTCTCTTTAACAAATATCTATGTTAAGAATGTCATAAAACCGGGGCGCCTGGGTGGCGCAGTCAGTTAAGCGTCCGACTTCAGCCAGGTCACGATCTCGCGGTCCATGAGTTCGAGCCCCGTGTCAGGCTCTGGGCTGATGGCTCGGAGCCTGGAGCCTGTTTCCGATTCTATGTCTCCCTCTCTCTCTGCCCCTCCCCCATTCATGCTCTGTCTCTCTCTGTCCCAAAAATAAATAAATAAACTTTGAAAAAAAAATTAAAAAAAAAAAGAATGTCATAAAACCTAATTATGCTTTATTACATTTTATAATTTTATCATGCTCTGTTCCTTCTGGGGAATATCCAATAATTATCCCCTAGACACACACAAACACGCCCACTCTCTCTGTCTCTACTAAATAATAACAAAGCTCTAAACTCATCGATAATAATAACTAAGACAAAAGTATACGGGGCGGGGGGATTCTTCCTCATCAGCAAATACTGCTAAAATTGCAGGTTGTCAGTGGTCATGTTTGCATATGTATTTAATGCATTGGATTTGTATGAACACGTTCTCCAGTTTCATGAGGATGACTTAAAGTGGATCTTTGCACATGAAAAACTGATGAATCTGAACCCTGCCCCCAATCTTGCTTTCTTTTCAGTAGGTAGGTGTGATCATGTTAGGTGAATAAAAGAGCATGTTTGCATTTCATTGATATAAATGCTCTCAGGCTCTCTAGAAATAGCAGCAAAATCCAATCTTGCTTAAAAAGGAAGCCTAATGCTTCTTGGCAAAGTGATACCGCCCAAGCGGATTCTGATGATGCATCATTATTTCCTGCTGTAAGGTCAAGGAATTGCTCTGGGACTCTGTTATCTCTGTGCTGCTGTTGTCTGGAACTTGCTCTCATTTTAAAATCTAGGCCTATTGCTTGTAAAGAAAAATAGTTTTGCTAGGATTAAGAGTTTGAAGACATTGGAATGTTTGTTTTATTGCATAAAAAAAAAAAAAACAACAAAGCAGTAAAGCTGCTAAACCAGCAAGCTTTGCTTTTTTTTTGTTTGCTTTTTTTCCCCCTTAAAATCCCTTACTTTACTAAAGAAATGGAGAAATGTGCTGGAAAACCTCTTCATAGTATTAGCTCCTGAGTGAGAACGCATGTCTTGTGTGGGTTTCAGATCACATTTGTAACTCATCACAATATATGCCTTCGTAATACTGATGGAAGAAAGGGCGTGCATAAGATGTAGGAGCACCAATAGCAATTAATATGGAAATACTTGGACTTCAAGAAATTAATCGCCCTCGTGAATGCCTTGTGCCCAACAGTGTCTGAAGCACACGTAGGAGGAGCTTACACGATTTGAATAGTGGGGTAACGTTTGAAGGGATAACAGGAGTTGGTAAAACAGTAGTAGTCTGCAACTATCACCACTGCAAGGTTGAGCCATAGGAAATTGCTAATACTCGATCACTCTTAACCTATAAAGTGGTAATTGCATGTAATTTAACATGACTCTTCTTAGAATAATGAAGAACTAAACACTGATTGAATTTTACACACTGTTGGGAAAATGTATTACTAGGCATTGGCGGCATCCTAACAAAAGTTCTAGCAATCTCTGAGGTTTGTCACAGCGCACTTGACTGAGACGCATTCCATTTTACTAGAAGACAGCAGGTATTGAGGTGCTAATAGCCGGGATCTACTCTAGGCCTTTTGTCCCATGAACTAAAAGCAGTTACATCTCATATTCTTTATCCTTTTAATACCCTTGTGATGTTGATAGTGACAGGATCTTTCCTATTTTATGGTTGGAGAAAATGGTGCAGAATCACTTAATCACTTAAATATTTTGGTTTGAGAGAGGGACAACGTTTGATACAGAATCCACAAAGAATGACCAACAATATTTGCTTTACTGTCCTTGCCATTTCTCTTGTCACTAACATGGTGACTTATATCAATATGATGATTCTGTCATGCTTCAAGCAATATTTAGTCCAAAATAGGTACCACCTGATTTTCTGATAGGTATATTATGCAACCTAGGTAGTTTTTATTTTCAAGAGATTGGATTTAATGTTACGATGATGTTGAAAGTCCCAAAGAAATCTCAAAATCTAGGAAAAAGGGTGTTACCCGATGTGCATTTTTTTTTTAATCAGAAAACTAAAGTTATGTGTTGACTTCTGAAGAAGTGGCACATTAATCTGATGACGGCATGGTCATCCTAAGTATATTCTTCTACAGAAGATTTTCAGGAAGAAGCAGGACCTTGTTTGCCAAACTTCTGCTGGTATTCTTAGCTTTGAAAATATGTTTCAAATTATGGTCCTAATAGAATTACTGCATGTTAGGTAACATTGTATTGTAATGGCATTTTTGATGTACTTCAGATAATATGATTATGTAGGAGAATGTCTTAGTTCTTAAGATATGCTACTGACGTATTTAGGTCTAAAACATCATGATGTCTGCAACTTCAAATGATACAGCAAAAAAGAAACCAAAAGATAAGCAAGAATGAGCAAAACAAATAACAAATGGTGAAATTCGATAATGGGCGCACAGGTTTTTCTTATATTGCTATTAACTGATCTGAAGGTACGAACAACTTGAAAATAGCAATATAGAGAGAAAACACTCCAAAATACAGGTGGCCTAATTTTTAAAGTAATTTACATGTTGCTTACCTTTTAGCCACAGTGAAGAAGAGCCTATCTAGGAAAAAACAAAAAACAAAAAAGGTAACTGGGTTTCCTTTTTCCAAAAATGAAAACTATATACCTGAATCAGATATTCCAATTTGCTTATTTTCAAAAGAGTAAGCATCTCTGATGCCAAGGGGGAAATTCCCAAGTGATCATATTTATCATCCAAATTAATGGACTTAGAGATAAAGACTGTGGGACATGGAATATCATGGGATAGCACATTGCTGTGGCATTGTGTTTGGTATCTAAATTTGTGTTATTGGGGGTTTGATAGTGAAATATAAAACATAATCATAAGAACCTAAATGTCCATCAACTGATGAATGGATAAAGAAATTGTGGTTTATATACACAATGGAATACTACGTGGCAATGAGAAAAAATGAAATATGGCCTTTTGTAGCAACGTGGATGGAAGTGGAGAGTGTGATGCTAAGTGAAATAAGCCATACAGAGAAAGACAGATACCATATGGTTTCACTCTTATGTGGATCCTGAGAAACTTAACAGAAACCCATGGGGGAGGGGAAGGAAAAAAAAAAAAGAGGTTAGAGTGGGAGAGAGCCAAAGCATAAGAGACTGTTGAGAACTGAGAACAAACTAAGGGTTGATGGGGGGTGGGAGGGAGGAGAGGGTGGGTGATGGGTATTGAGGAGGGCACCTTTTGGGATGAGCACTGGGTGTTGTATGGAAACCAATTTGACAATAAATTTCATATATTAAAAAAATAAAAATAAAACATATAATCATGCACTATAAAGTGACCTTGAATTACCTTTTGATCTGACAAGAGCGGTGATGAAAAATACCTCCTCTCACGGGGACTGATTCTCTTCTCATGATGCCCCAGGAATGCTCAGGCTCGGGAGGACCTGGCAGTAAGTTTACTGAAGCAAAACTGGGGACAGGACTGTCCTAGTTCTCGGTGCCCATCAGTTATCAATGGCCTCCACATACCTGAGAGATGATCACAATAATGCTACTTATTGCTTCTGTCACTTTTATTTAGGGAATACTTACTATGTGCCAGGCACTTCCTAGCAGGAAGAAACTATGATTATATCCATTTTACAGATGGTGAAATTGACACTGAGAAAAATTTTAAGCATCCTATGAGTCCAGAACTCCCCACTTAGCCATTACACTGCATTGTGTGAGCTTCACAAAATGCAGATTCATTGACTAAGTTAGTTTGGGGGCAGCTGGGAGGGCAGGTGTGTTGGCAGGTGTGTGCATATTCTCCCTTTTCTCTCTGATGTATTGTCACCGTGCTCCTGTGCTCTGCAGCAGCTGAGCAGCTCACGGGCACATTGGATCAATGCGTCTCTAACCTCATCGTGCGTATGACATGCATGATTGCAGGCAGCTACCTAATTCCTAATGTTCCTGCCTACCCTTCCCCCTTTGTTTTCTGCCCTGGTATCTTAATGTTTCTGAAAAGATTTTTTTTTTGAGTTGATTTATTTTTGAAAGAAAGAGAGAGCACGTGAGCGCGAGTAGGGGAGGGGCAGAGAGAGAGGAGAGAGAGAGAATCCCAAAGAGGCTCCATGCTGTCAGCGCAGAGCCGGATGCAGGGCTCAAGCTCATGAACCGGGAGATCATGACCTATGCCAAAGTCAAGAGCTGAATGCTTCGCTGACTGAGCCCCCCAGGCTCCCTGAAAAGAATTTTTGAAGGAGCATAATAGGGAGCTGTCTTTGCTCTGCTGCTTCTCAAAGGAAATGATGACTCATCTCTGAAGTAGGAATGGCTTCCAAGGTTGTACTTCTAAGACCAGATCTGCTCCAAGTCCCCTGAATGCCTAGCCCCTGTCACTCTCTTTCATTTTAAGTCTGTCTCCCAGAATGCTGGGCATGCTTGCCAATACATGCTGGAGCAATCAGCTGTGACAGTGGATAGCGTCCTTGAAAAGGTGATCCATGAGCAAAGTTAATTTCTGTGGATAAAAAAATAGAATGCATAAAATATTTCAAGATGAATCTTGATAAAGTTGTCAGGCAGAGAATATTCCTTTGGCCTCTAAAAAGAGTGGGGAGGAAGCTGTAATCTTCCACGATGAAGTGGAGTGCACTTTATTGTTACGGAAAGACACATTCTACAAAAATGAGAATCCTGCATTAACAGGCCAAAGGCTGTAATGAAGGAGAAGCACTTTTGAATAGCACACATGTCCGGTGCCTGGTGGTTTTTATGGCGAAACCAAGATACTGCATCATTTTTCTACATGATGGCAGATGACCATGCCGCGGAAATAACTACAAGGGAGAAAATCTCAAGATAGTATCACAGGCCATTCAATATACAAATACAATCATGGATGGGCTTCTTCCCAGAATATTGAGGAGCACACCAACGTATGGCAATATAATGGCAGTCTTCAAACCCATGGTTTTCAAAAACAGAATGAAGGGGAGAATGGGGCTTTATACTTTGTTTTTTTAAATGTTGATTCATCTTAGAGAGACTGAGTTGGGGAGGGGCAGAGAGAGAGGGAGGCACAGAACTCAAAGCAGGCTCCAGACTCCATGCTGTCAGCACAGAGCCCGATGCGGGGCTCGAACACATGCACTTTGAGCTCTTGACCAGAGCCCAAGTCTGATGCTTAGCTAACTGAGCCACCCAGGGGTCCTGGGGCTTTCTGCTTTCTGCTGCAAGCATCCCATGTCTAACAGCCAGTGCTTTGGGATTTTGAATTTCTATTTGTTTAAGACGGGTGGCAAATTATTTCCTTTTCCTTTGTCATCCATTCAGCAAAGATTTACCTCTTTGTAGGGGCTGTGTAATTTCTATCATATACTCGTATTTCATATGAAACCATTCATCTGAAGAGTTGTTTTCTAAGCCGATACAGTATATTTTTGTCTAATTTTCTTTCATTTTGGTGAAATTTCATCATAATAGCATAATGGAAGTGAAAGATAGTCTATGAAAGTTCACAGAACGCTTCACTCATTAATGCTAGCCACAGTGTGGTTCCCAGGCATCACTTGGAAACCTGTTAGAAATGCAGACTTGGGGGCCTAAGCCTGGACCCACAGAACCGGGCATCAGCAACCAGTATGTGAAGAAACACCATGCAGCAGAATCCCCCAGAGGTTTTGCTCCATTACGAAATACGCAGCCCCATCCCCACAAATCCTAACAGAAAAAGCCAGTAACAAAGGAAGTTTTGAACAGTGATGGAAGACATGACCCAAAGTCTGGTGACTTATTGCTTTGGTTGTTAAGAGACCAAAAATGAATTTCTCAACTTAACCAAGAGAAGAGATGAAAGGCCATTGTTTTTGTCTGCTTTACTTCTCAGCATCTCCATTAATAATGAAGGACAAAGTCATAATGAATGATGGGCCCGTGAACAGTGAGATCAAAGGGCATGTGTATCTTCTTTATGGTCAGTATCCATCATCATTGAGCCAAATTGAAATTGTGTAAGTTTGTATGATTGCATGGAAACCACATGGTACTTCTGAGAAGGCTATCAATTGCTGGTCTTTTCAACAGGAACACAGGATGCCATAAAACGATCTGAAAATTTTGCCAATTTCTAATAAAATACTTTAAAAAAAATTTTTTAATGTTTTTATTTATTTTTGCGATAGATACAGAGCATGAGCAGGGAGGGGCAGAGGAAGAGGGAGACACAGCATCCGAAGCAGGCTCCAGGCTCTGAGCCATCAGCCCAGAGCCTGACGTGGGGCTCGAACTCACGGACCGGCTCCAGGCTCTGAGCCATCAGCACAGAGCCCAACGCGGGGCTCGAACTCACAGACCGTGAGATCGTGACCTGAGCTGAAGTCGGACGCTCAACCGACTGAGCCACCCAGGCGCCTCTCTAATAAAATCCTTTTTACATTCCAGTGTTTTCAGCAAGCCAACTCACATCGTAAAAGATAAAGTTATTTCTATGGATCATAACTGGAATTACCCAGAAGGCTCTTCATACTATGTGAGTCATGCTAGGACACTTAACAATTCTAGTCTATTGGTATCATTTTCATACTTATCCATATATAGGAAGAGAGGATTATTGCACAGCTTAATCTTTTTTTTCTTTAGGTTTTCAGTCTGGTTTCATAGAAGTTCTACTTTTATCAGAAAATTTGATTTCAAGATTACTGTTAGTCAGATAACGATTTTCTGGGAACTTCCTATCCTCAAAAAGGGTTATTTCCTGAGGATCCTACATCCTTTTTCTCTCAACTTGCATTTTTTAAAGATCATATGTTCATCTTTTCTGCAATAGTGTGTATTTAAATATAACTTTGAAATTTAGTAACATTTAAATAACAGTAGAATGTTTGTAATAGCGTATAATGAAGTGACCTCATCATGGTGCTCATTCTCAAGGATAAAACCTACCAACCAGATTTTGATATGTAACTACATGCAATAACATACCTAGCCAAGGCTATAAGGAAAAGGAAGTACACATTTTTTCCCTAAAAAAACGGACGAAAATACTGTGGAAATCAAGTAACCAGTAATCATTCACTGGGATTGCCTTGCCTCTTAAAGGCAACTTGTATCCAATAACTCGTACTGCATTTCATTAAAGGACTATTGGGCTAACTGAGAATTTCTCAGATAAGTAACTTACAAACTACAGGAAAGATCTCTTTGGAGGGCAAACTTGACTTGCTTGAAGGAATAAGAAGATCAAAGAAGATATTTAAATAAACAGAGCATGGGAAAGGGATAAAAGATGTGGGTGAGGGAAATGATTTGCAGGTGGTCTTAATGGATTCAATGTTGATTTGGGGAACCACATCCAGATTGAAAAGTATGCTCTTGCGATCATATCAACTTGCTGAGGAAGGTGATAATTTCACCTTTTAACCTCTAAAACAGTATTATTTCAGACTCTGTTACTGAAAATAGCCATGAACATGTGGATAACTAAGGAGAGGCTTGTATAGTTTGTTTTTAAGTTGAAGATATTTTGATTTACTTTTATTATTATTTTTTTTAATGTTTATTTATTTTTGAGAGACAGAGACAGAGCATGAGCAGGGGAGGGGAAGAGAGAGAGGGAGACACAGAATCTGAAGCAGGCTCCAGGCTCTGAGCTGGCAGCACAGAACCCGATGTGGGCCTCGAACCCATGACCCCCGTGAGATCATGACCTGAGCCAAAGTCGGATGCTCAACCGACTGAACCACCCAGGAGCCCCATTTTTAAAAAAAATTTTTTAATGTTTATTTACTTTTGAGACAGAGACGGAGCGCAAGTGAGGGAGGGTTGATTTACTTTAGATTTGAGAGAATTGGTGTTGACAAGCTAGAGTTGTGATTGTGTCTCTTAGAACCCTTCACTCCGTTGGCAAATATTTTTAAACATTTTTTAAGTTTATTTTTATTTATTCTGAGAGATAGGGACAGAGCGAAACCAGCGGAGGGCCAGAGAGAGAGGGAGACAGAATCCCAAGCAGGCTTTGCGCTGTCAGCCCAGAGCCGAGGGCAGGGCTCAAACCCATGAACGATGAGATCAGGAGCTGAGCCAAAATCAAGAGTTGGATGCTTACCCGACTGAGCCACTGGTGCAGGTGCCCCACCTTTGGCCAATTTTTATGTGAGACTGTCGTTTAAAGAAACAAACCAGGTTTTGATACTGTTCCCACAGGAAAAAAATTGATCTTTTTAAAGAGATTTTTTTCTCTGTAGGGATGTTCTAAGTATACACTAAGAAACTACAGATGAAAGATTGATAATTCTCATTAGGATTTTTTTTCTTCTCTAGTTCCTTCTTTTAAAAACATAGACTCCACCAAATAAATGATGGAACGAATTGAATTTTCCAAACGATATCAATAATTGATTTATTATGTAGGGGGTAGATCAAAATACAACCCTTTGTACATTTCACACTTAAGGACATTGATAACTGAGGCTTTAAAAAACACAAATGGAATGGATTCTCTTAGTTGCTCATACGGTAACTACTCCTTGGCAGTTGGAAGATATGAATCAAGTCTTGAAATCAGAACTGCTGCATGATAACTGAGAGCTGCTAACACAGTTGATAACAGAGCTACTAACTTTGACATCACCAGCGCCCTCCACAACTGTCCAGTGTAAATACAACTCCAACGTCACATAGTTGCCCTAATTTTCCTTGTCTACTCAGTGATCAGGTCTATCATGGATGACCTGAGCTATATTTCTCGAATTTTGATGTTCATGAAAAATACATGAGACATGGATTATCAATTTTCATTTCTGTTTTCTACTCCTTAGGGAATTGTAATTCTGTAAGTTGGAGGATTGGGGGACATTTCACATATCTGCTCTATAAAAAAAAGTTATTCCAAGTAGTGGTGTGGAAATGTTGGGGTTCAGAGCAAACAGCCAAAGAATTCTTGAGATGTCTTTGGTGGAAAAAGGTGCTCTTATTAAAGCACGGGACAGGCCCTGTGGGCAGAGAGAGCTGCACTGAGGTTGTGGGGGGTAGCGATTATATACTTTCAAGTTGGGGGGAGGTTAGGGATAGATTAGTAAGTCTCTAAGGAATTTTAGAAGCAAGGTTTCCAGGACCATGAGGGGCTAGCTGTTGTTAAGAAAAGGTACTTGTAGGGGTGCCTGGGTGGTTCAGTCGGTTAAGCGACCGACTTCGGCTCAGGTCACAATCTCGCGGTCTGTGAGTTCGAGCCCCGCGTCGGGCTCTGGGCTGATGGCTCGGAGACTGGAGCCTGCTTCCGATTCTGTGTCTCCCTCTCTCTCTGCCCCTGCCCCGTTCATGCTCTGTCTCTCTCTGTCTCAAAAACAAATAAAACGTTAAAAAAAAAAAATTAAAAAAAAAAAAAGAAAAGGTACTTGCTCTGTCTAGTAAAATCTTAGTCATGGGACCCTTCAGATACTTATCGGTGGGCCATATACTTGGAGGATGATGGCCAACCTATATCCTTGGTGGGTTTGGGGCGGGGGGGGCGGGGGGGTAGAGATAAAGGAAGTTTCCGAAGGAATTTTTATGTTAAAGGAGACTTCTAGGATCCTGCAGGCCAGGCTAATGTTAAGCTAGATTGCCTTTTGCCCTTAGCAAAGTATCAACATGAAGACAGTTGAGGTCCTAGAGGAAGGTCACTCTGCCAGTCTCAAGGACTTGTCAATGGGCTGTAAATGGTAAGGACACTTAATTTTTTCTCTTGCCTTTGTCCCTCACATCAAGTAGTAATTTGGATGTAGGTGTTCCACAGATTACTTTGGGAGAGATCTTTGCCTAAAGCTACCCATTTCTAACAATCTGAAATCATGAAACAGCTCTCATGGCCCAGCTCATTTGCTTTCAGCAGCGTGAAAGGACAGTTACGTATTGTGATTAGAATTAATGATGCCACTATAAATGTATAATCCCTCATTATCTTGTATCATCATGTTCCTTTTTACTGAATAAAACTGCTCAGTAGTTACTGAATACATTTTTTGAAGGAAGGATACTCAAAATGAAGAGTGACAAGGGGTATAATTTTTCAAACTTCTACTGTATATGTACATAGTTGAAAAACATTCTTGCCCAACATTGAGAATGCTTTTATGCTTCTATTTAATTAAAAGGAAACAGTTTAGCAAAATGTTGTCAAGAATTTGTGAAATTGACTTAGATTAAAAAGCTAGATTTATTCCTTTATGTTACATAAATGACTTCAGATTTCAGCCGCTTTGTTCTACTTAACAAGGGCGTAAACTTGACCTTTGGTTGTTATTAGAACATAGTTTGGAATTGCCATTTAGATTTAGGTCATAACTGATGGAAGATCTGAGAACGTTCATAGGTATAATCTCATTTCACTCATGATACTTTAAGGAAGATGGTATTCTCTTTCACAAACGATGAAACAGACTGAGAGGAAATCTACCTTCTGCAAATAACGGCACACCATACCTGAAATACTTTACATGATATGTGCTATCTATAGATTGTTTTTGCGGGTATGGAACCCTAGTGAGTTTGAGATTTTGCATCTATAATAGTATTGCATCATAGTATTTTTATTCCAGCTTTACAACTCATACTAATTCATTTGACACTAGTTATGATCAGTGATACGAAGTAATTACACAATGAGTCATGTTAATACAACTTACTTTAAGTTTAATAATTCATGTGTTACTGGAGCCATTTGTACATAATGAGTTTCATCTACTCATAACTCAGGCAACAATTGCTTCCTTTTTTTTCCCCCTTCCTAAATGGTATCTACTAGGGTCTCCTGCTGCAAACAGAAGCGAACTCTATATAACATAGGCATATCAAGAATTTATTAGAAGAATCTTGGGGAAACTAATAAATTTGAAAGGAAGGCACAAAGCCAGTCTTATAAAAGGAAGGCGCTCAGACAATCCAGAGCTCTTGGTGGTAGGAACGGTCGCTGAAGCATCCAAGTGCCTAATTCCCCCAGAATCAAGACATTAACTCTAACCGTGACTTCTGCCTCTGGTTTCTTCACTCAGTTCAAATTCCTAACAGAAGGAGGCTCCAGGGACTCTTCTAGCTTCTAGCACTATCTTTCCAAGAGTATACCTGTTGGAGGAAAGGGATTTCTACAAAATGGATGAGACATAGTTTTGGCAAGGGAGATAAATACTAGCTGACAAACACCACCACCAAGCAAGTCTCTGTCAGTTCTGAGGAAACAGTAATAACCTCCTTGCTTTGCTGAATTCAGCGTGTGTGCATGCATGCACAGGTACACACGCTCACACATAGAAACAGAGAAGGAGATCAGAGGTGACCGTGGCACCTCTTTAAATCACAAGCTGACTAGGGAATGAGGTGTTAGAATTGTATGCCACTGGGCTTGTCAGACTTGACCTCTTCATGAGACAGACTCGCACACATAGGCACTGGTACAACTGGGCGATCCATCTCTTTTGGGTGAGGCCGCTGACCAAATGGCAGCCTGCAGCTCAGCATGTGGCCTTTTCCCTGAAAAATAGGCCGATCTGAGCATGCTCCATTCCTTCCATCCTATCACCCAGTAACTTGCCATGGGGAGAAGTGAATAAAAAGCCCAGAGACCGTATTCTGGCTGATGTCTCTTCATAAAAACATGAGGTAGGGGGATTCAGGGCCACCCACCTAACAGTGTCTATTATAGCTTTAATTTTTGTATCATCAAGGCAGTTCTCGTACACTGTAAAAATCCAGTTAGAAAGGAAGGTATAAGTAACAAAATTAAACTTCCTCATAAGCCTACCACCCCCCTCCCAAAGCCACTGTTAACATTTTGATGCTCATGGTTCTTTTATTCTAGGCATTTATGCACATATGCAAGTCTACATACCCTTACTTATATTTTAACACCTAAATCTTAACTCCCATGTCTTAACACACACACACACACACACACACACACACACACACACACACACTTGAAAATGAATTCTTAACTACGCTCTGTGCATAGCTTTTTGAAGAGCATTTAATGACCATATTTTACCCTTTGTTGAAGATGCTGGTGGTTCAGTTATACATAGAGAGAAGCTCAGAGGGTTTCTGAAGGTGACTGCTGAGATGTTTTAAGAGACAATGCTTTAGTCCTATAAAAGACTGAGAAAGGGACTCCGCAAATGCACGTAGCTACTAGTTGCCTTGGCTGTGCGTTATTCTGACTCCATAACATAAGCATAATAACAATATTAGCTATTTGCTTGATGTGGAGATAAAAGGCAGAAGAAATGTAGACAAAATTAAATCTCCTACAACTTGGAGCCCATTGGCAAATTCTTGAGGCAGGCAGAGTGATTTTCCTCCAGGAACTCAATTGCCTTAATGGGAATACTTTGCTAGAGGCAAAAACAACCTTAGCCTGACCTTAGCCTGACCTCCAGGATCTTTTAAGTCTGCTTTAACATATAAAAATCCTTTTGGAGGGGCGCCTGGGTGTCTGACTCTTGATTTTGGCTCAGGTCACGATGTCACAGTTGTGAGATTGAGCCCCGCATTGGGCTCTACATTGGGTGTGGAACCTGCTTGAGGTTCTCTGTCTCTCTCGTCCTCCCCAGTGTGCTCTCACTTTCTCTCACTTCAAAGACTTCATTTATCTCTAGCCCCCCGCCCATATATATGTTGGCAGTCATCCTTCAAGCATATGACCATTGGTGTATATCTGAAGGGTCTCATGACTAATGTTTTACTAGACGGTAGCACGTAACTTTCTCTTAATAACCACTAGCCCATCAAGGTCCCGGAAGCCTTGCTTCCAAATTCCTTAGGGACTTATGCTATCCCTAACCCCCTATCACTTTAGATCATCAGTTGCTCCTCACAATCCCAGTGCAGATCTTTCTGCCCATGGGTCCTGTCACCATGCTTTAATAAAACCACCTTTCTTTGCACCACAAACAAATGGTCTTTCTTGACCATTTGCTCCTGGGCCTCCCATCATTTCACATCATACTTATCTAGAGACCATCTTATCCAATCCCTCAACTTGACAGATGAGGGAACTAAGGATGAAAAAATGTAAGGTACATTGACAACAGGTTCTGTACGTTCCACCTTACCACATGGTATGACTGACAAAAGTCAAGTACAAAAACAAAAAACGAAAAACAAAAAAACCTTGACATTGTAGCGGAATGATAATTTAATAGCACATACTATATGCTAGACATTCTTCCACTTATACAACTTAATCCTTACAACAATTCTTGCCATGACAATTATCATTTTTGTTCTTCAGATAATGAACTGAGGGTCAGAGTTCCTGTAGTCTGGCTCCAAGCTCTTTTTTTTTTTTTTTAAACAAGACATTATATTGGAAGGCATCACCACACATTTCTGAATGTGGAAAAATAAAGGAGAGAAACCCTGATTCCCCACTCCTATCTGGAAGAGATATCTAGTTGCTAGCAATAAGTCAAGAAATGCTGGTCATTACTAGGCTTTACATTTATGCTATTATTTATATGTATTACAAACAAACAAGGTAGAACATAAAATCATCTGACGCAAAGATTAAACAATTCCTAGGGACACAAAGCTAGAGAATTCAAGAGCCGTGCTAGTCTCGCCACTTTGCCTCTCAGCTATCCTGGTAAAATAACATTTCAAGGGAGATGCTGCAGGCAATTATTAATTATAACAGAAATTGAAAGACTTTCTAGTGCAGGAGCTGTAAGTCTATCTTGTCTTGAAGTTGACAAACTGGTGAGGATCATAGCCTTATCTGGCAGTTGATGGGTGCACTCAGGAGTAGTAACAAAGTCACCCCCAGCATGCCCCTTACTAAGGCTTCCTCTTACCACCATGCCACTCTGTTGACCATGTCTTCTGGGAAATGAAATGGAGTTAGCATAGTCTTGAACTGTTCTATGTAGGGTAAATATGTCTGGAACAGGAGGAGCAGTGGACATGATTGCGTTTTCTAAGGATAGGAAATCTGCTTATATATTGGTCTCCCATGCTGAATTGTACCACCAATTACATCTTTGGAACTTACTGGGAAATGTTTGCTAAATAAAAACGAGGGGAAAATAATAAAGGACTTCTATGCAAAGAGTTAGCTATTCGGTATTCTAGGGATTGGTAGGAACATAAATCTTCCAGGTTTGTAAATCATCTAAAACAGAAAATTGTCTAGATAGTGTTATTTTCTTTGATGTAGTAAAAACCATTTCCTCAAAGATAAATATCTATGAAAATAGCTCAACATGGGAAAAGAACAGTATTGCTTTAAAGTGTTAAGATAACTCATTTTAGGGTGTGAGTAGGGGGGGAGGGGGCTATAATTTGTTTATAAAATATAGAGGGTCTGAGCTATAGAGTGCAGCCTGAGAATCACAGAGTCATTTTTTACTGGTTTTTGAAAATATTTGCTATGGACTGCTGTGACACGAGACAATAAAGTCCTGGGCATCACTAGGAAGATACATAAAAACACAAGCGAAAATACTACAACACTCTTATATCATTCCACATTTTACCATACTATGTGCAGTTTGCACACTATCCCTCCAGGAGACCTCATGGACGTGAGGATCAGGGAAAGGAAAGTTCAACAACTAAAGGGACTATGGCATTTTTACTAAAATAATTATATTAATTATATCCAACAATGCCTTAGTTCTTACTTGTATGCCAGTCCAAGTGAGGGCTCCTTTACACGTATTTGTGAATTGTATCCTCACAACATCTTACAGGGAAGGTAAGAGTATTTTACAGATAGTTCTTAACGATCACGGAATGTAAGTGACTCACCCAAATCATCCAAGTAGTAGTAAGTGGCTGAGGGAAGATTTGAACCCAGGCACCCTCGTCCTAGAATCCATGCTCATAACCATGACACTGAACAGGGAAGGTCATGGATTCATTTACGGGGAAAGGAAGGCAGAGAAAAAACAATATGGACATTTATAAAACAGTAAACCATGCCAGTAGACTTGGATGTGTCCTTTATTTATCAAAACATTGAAAATCAGTTATATTTTCAGACAAGTAAGAGTTTCTTTAGCCAGTACAAACAAAAACTTTAACATGTTACTCCATATAACGCTAGGAATAAAATACCAGCAGATTAAAAAAAAAAGGCTTAGATAATTTCAGGGATTATACCTCCATAGCCAGAGTAACTGCTGTTTCACTGACAAACATGAAAAATTTTCATGTAGTTCACGTGATTAATGTCATACTGTTACGCTTTGCCCCCTATTTCAGGGAGGGGAAATGTGCCATGTTTTTAGAGCCTTGTGTTACTCCCCTTTCTTAGTAGGTGACTGTCATGGGTGATAATGTCGCTTACTTTCCCTTCACTCCCATGTCATTTTAACAATTTCCTCACACTGGTGTACCTTGAACCTTGCCATTATTCAAACAACTCCATGTGTGAAATTGCTAATTGACAGTAAACCATTCTTCTATTATTCTTCTCCTTTATTCTTATTATCCCTCTTCTTTTGAAAATCTGAGTTCCACATCCCAATCCCTCAAATTCTTTTTTAACTTTTCTGGACTCTCAGTTCTCCTAGATAATTTGATTCCCTGCCTGACTGGTCAGTCATTTTGTTATGATTTGCATCAACACTTTCAATTCCTTTACCCCATAATCCCTCATTATGCCCTGATCCCAACCTTAAAGCCAACCCAAAGTTTCTCTTCTACTTCTGCTTTGAGCCAGCTAGAGAGTGTCTAACAAATACAGTTCCTAATATTTGACAGGGACATATTAAATAGATGATAAATGAGCTAATCTATGCATTAATTAAATATAGGATATATGATAAATATATGATAAATGAGTTAATAAATGCATGAGAAATAGAACATCTCTTCTAATTGGCTATCATGCACTTGTAATTTCCAACCTCGGATGGTTCGTTAATCCCCACTGGCAAGTAGCACTTACAGCCCTTTACAGCGTCATGTGCTGGTTCAGAAACGGACACTGGAGCTACATTCTTGGGTGGCTTAATATCTCTAAACCTCAGTTTCTACACCTGTAAATGGGGATAACAGTAGTGCCTGCCTTAAAAGTCAATTTCTTTTTTTTTTTTTTCTTACTGTGCTTCCTCAGTTTTCTATATTAAATACAGGCGATTTTGAATTTTTTAAAGAAAATGTTTTTAAAATTTAACAAATATTTAATGGGTGTCCACTGTGTTTGGGATACCATGAGGGTGCAAGATGAATGTGCTGTGCCTTCTGATTTCAAGGGCAACTTGATCAGGTGGCAGAAGAAAATAGCTTTTAGTGAGCTAGAAAATAGTCTTGAGTAGGGTAAGTGCTACAAGAGAGGGACAAAAAATGTTCTGGGTGAAGTCTGTAAAGAGAACAACACTGACCTGGGCAGAAGTCAGGAAGTTGCTCACAAATGAGGTAAAACAGGCTCTAAAATTGTCTTTTTTATCCTTTATGAAGAAAAAAAGTTTAAAAAATAAGGCTTAGGGTCAGCATGGTTTTCTGTTACCTCTTCAGTAATCACCTTGACTCTCCTAGATTTATTTTTGTGAATCAGAAAGGAGACAAAGAATATCTAGATCCATCCAAATTGCCATGAGTAGTAAGGGATGTAGTGAGACTAGAGACCAAGACTGTTTCTCCCTGTTGTATAATTACTAGTTATCAGAACAACACTAAATTTGTTCACCTATCATAATTCTTCTACAGGAACACATATTTACTAAAATATGATTCACAGAAGTGCTATTGTTTTGATAATTTGTAGGAAAGACCTGGATTATATAAAATGTTTTCCATTTGATATATTCTTTCAGTCAAGGTTAAAAACCTTAAAGAAACCTTCCAAAGGAAATTATTGTTCTCAGAAGGGAGAGGGGAAGAGTTTATGATTTGGAAATTAAATTGGCTGGGTGAGTAAGAACAACCTGGAAACTTACAGCACTTGAACGGGGTGGTATTACCATTGTATTGAATCATATGTTTTCCTTGGATACTGTCAAATAGAAATAGAAATTAAAATTAAGCAGAGCTTATCAAGAATTGTTAGTCTGAAGAGCACTTGATCAGTTTTGAAGTATATATGGGTGCTATGGCTAATTAAAATTGAATTTTAGTGCCACTAAAATAATCCGAAATCTTAAGAATCTGCTCTCTGGGAACTTCTCCAGTATTTTGTCAAGATGTTCTTGGTACCATTATTAGTATTCATTGGGGACCTGTATAGTTATGTCTAGTTGACCTTCCGTCCAAGAAGCTGAACAACAGGCAAAGCAAGAAACTTTACATATCGTGTGTATATGGAGAACAGGACTTTTTTTTTTTTTTTTTGCAATTATTTGTAAATATTTGGAATTCTTTTCAAATTGAATTGAGGCAAAATTAAGATATCTAGGCATGAAACCATGCTCATCAAAACATTTTTTAAAATATTGGTGTATAGTTATGACAAGAGGAATATGTAATTTATGTGGATTATTTTTACTTGTATTAAAATAAGGATAGGGATAAAGAAATAGTGACAGGCTTAAGAGTACTCTGAAGGAGAAATATTTTGAAACAGAAAATACTTTCCCAGATATCCTGTGGCATTATCTATGTCCTATGCAACCCTCTGTTTCCATCAAGAAACTGTCTTCTGTCTTCTATCAGAAACTAACTGATTACTGCGGTGAGTTAATATATATGCATAAATTCTTTGATAATATTCTCTCCAGGTAATCTTAACTCCTCTCACCTTGAGTGTGGGCAGCACTTAATGACTTGCTTCTAACAAATAGATTATGCAAAGGGGAAAAAAAAACAGTAGCTATAATAGAGAAAATTGGCATTTATCATCTTAACTAGGTTAAGGTTAACCACACTAGTGATAAGTCACGTTGATATCAGGTCCCTTGATATGATGTGATAAGAAGGTGATAAAAAAAGGGCATTTCACCTTCTTCTAAATTCATACCTCCAGTCTACATGTGAGAAATACCAGAAAATTCAAAATGGAAAGATATTTTACAAAATATATGACTAGTTCTCTTCCAAATTTCAAGGTCCTGAACGACCAGGAAAAATGCAGAGTGGAGGAGATCAAGGAGACAACAAAATTCAATGTGCTTTTTCTGGCATAGATAAGGACCAGAGATAGAACATGAGTGGAAACACGGAGAAATCTAAAGTCTTTTGTTTAGGTCATAGTATTATGCCAGTGTTTCTTAGTTTGTAACTATGCTGTGATTATGTAGGACAACTTAAGGAAAACTATATGAAGGGTATAGGAAACTCTATTTACTACCTTTTCAACTCTGCTGGAAATCTAAAATTATTTCAGTGAGGTACCTGGGTGGCTCAGTTGATGAAGCGTCTGATTCTTGGTTTGGGCTCAGGTCATGATCTCATAGTTGATGAGTTGAAGCCCCATATCCGGCTCTGCACTAACAGCAGGGAGCCTGCTTGGAATCATTCTCTCCCTCTCTCTCTGTCCCTTTCATGTACTTGTTCTCCCTCCCTCTCTCTCTCTCTCTCTCTCTCAAATAAATAAATAAATAAACAAACAACCAAACATAAAATTATTTCAGGATAAAAGTCTTTAAAAATAACTAATTCATGAGATATCATGGTTCTCATACTTAGTTACTCTGGGAGACATACTCCAAGATGTTCCCCTATAATCCTTATTTCTATATTCTCACCCTTGTGTAGGTCCCTTTCATATTGAATCTGGACGGAACTGTGTACCAGAATACTATGAAAGGGATGGTCTGTGATTTCTGAGGCTAGGTCATAAAAGGTGTTGTGGCTTTCACCTTGTTCTCTTAGTTCAATCTGTGGGGCAAGTTAACCTCCATGCTGTGAGAACTCTCTTGAGGACCTATGGAAAATTCCATATAGATAAGTATAATATCTCCTAATAGCTAGCAACAACCTACTGAGCATGTGTGTGAACCACCTAGGAAATGGATTTTCCAGCCCCAGTGAGGCCATCAGATGGCTACAGAGCACCCAACATCTGACTTTAATATCATGCACCAAAAATATTCACCTGATGATCATCGTTATTTTAAACTACTAAGTTTTGGAGTTAAACTTTGATTATACATCAACAGAGGACCCATAAACTCACTTAATTTGTAATATATAACTTCATCAAATGCCATTCTGACCAAAGAGATGATACTACTTATTATAGACAACTATTATATCTATTGACTGCTACTTTAAATGTTTTAGAACTAACATCAGATGATCAGCAATGTAATTAGCTACAGAATTTGAAGTTTAATGATTCATGAAACATGTGCTTATGTTCTAGATAGTAAAAAGAGTAAGCCACTGGATGCCAAAGTTTATCAGACTGAAAGATGATTAAGTTGAATTTTAAATATCCATATTTCTTACATTTGCCTGTACTTGAAACTACTATTTTTCCACATTAGTATGAATGAGATACATTCCCATTTTTGGAAGAGTAAAACTTGGCTAAATCTAAAACTCTAAATCTACTGGATACCCAACTTATAAATAAAACTCAAAATATTTTCACATATTATCAATTATATTTAGTGTCATTTTTTGTGTGGGGAGGTGACTGTTCATATATATATGTGTGTGTGTGTGTGTGTGTGTGTTCATATGTATGTGTTCATATGTATGTATGTGTTCATATATATGTTCATGTGAACATATATATGAATATATGTGTATATATTTCCAGTGAACTATATCAGAAATTTATCTTTGACCTTTTCCTTGCTTTTAGTTACTCAATCAAAAGCCAACTAGTTGGACAATATGTCCTAGAGACCAGCCACAAAGACCTCCAGAACAGGGCAGAGGAGTGTGAGAAGGGATCTTGGAAAGGCAATAATACAGAAAAACCAACATACCTTCGTAAGAAAATGCTTTGTTAGTGGCAGGCATCCTGATCTTCTTAAGTCCCACTTTAAATGTACTTACATGTAAGGAAAAGATTTGTACTTATTTGAGATTTTATTCAAATATTAATGTAAATTGAAATAATTACAGTATTCCTGGATATGACATGATGATGCTAGTATAATATGTCTGACAATAATAAATAATAAAAACTACCTGGTAGGTAATCTTGAAATTAATTTATAGAAGTACTGACCATTGAATGAAACAGACAACATTGGATGGCTTCTTCAGGACCATGGACAGACACCCCACCCACCGCTGCTTTGTAGCTTTCAATGGTATATTATGCTTTTCCTATTTCTCTAGATAAACTTCCCCAGGTTGTACTGAAATCTATTGAAGCTATTATCTTACTGATTCTATAAATATTATGTGAGATTGCATCTAAAAAACTTAGTTAAAATTATTAGGCTCTTTGGCATAGACATTTTCGGTCATGTGGAAGCTCATATGAGCATCTGCCACAATGATGCTCTTAAAACTAATTCTCTGTCCTCTGGACACGCCTGGGAAGGGTGATGTTTTATGTTACAGAACCAGATGCTGGAAAAAGTGAGTTTGTCAGTACTGTCGCTTTAAGAAAATTTGCATTTCTGGCACAGAAAAGAATGATTTGGAGTAGTCTTTGGAATTAGAGTAATGCCTTTACATATCTATTGACCTTCAACTGTTGTTACATAATCTTGAAATTTACTAAGATAATTATAGATAATGAAATTCCAGACGACCTCGCAAATCACATTTTTCCAGCTATGTCAACTAGATCATTTCCTTTAAAACAGAAACCATAGTACTGTGTTTTTTTCTTCTTTTTTTCTGGGGGCGGAGGGAGTTCTTTGTTGTGGTTTTTGTCATCTTTTTGGACTTAGCACATTTTTTTCAGATGTCAGAAGTACCCAGTAATACCTCAGACTGCTCCATAAAAGGCTGCAACTATTTTGGTGCAGAATTACAGAATAAACTGCTAAACTGCAGGATTTCAAACATGGATCAGTTCTTGGAATATTTCTACAATTTAGGAAATATGAGGAACAGTAAACTAGGCAGTCTTACTCTCTAATGAATTATAAATTTCACTTCTTCATAACCATGCTTCATGCTCAGCTGGAGATAAAAAAATGTACTTTTGTAGTTTATTAAATACTAGTTAAAAGAAAGCAATATTTGTAAAATATTGGCAAAGTATAAGGGAAATTAATACACTGAGCACTTAGGTAGCTACACACAGTTTTAAAGGAAAATCTTAACTGTATCCTGAATGTGTATCATTCCATTGATGTTCTTTTTGTTTCTCTCGAATTATGTCCATTTATTTTCCTTCTACATTTTAACTCCACCAAATTAGACATTCTGGTTATACTCAGTAAATGTTGTATAGATTTACCCACGTATTTGCCCCTTGCCTGTCCCTTATTTTCTTGCATCTCATACTTCCATCTGGTGTCATTTTACTTCTGCCTAAAATCTATCTTTTGGAATTCCCGTTAGAGAGGAGCCGCAGCACTGCACACTCATTTTTAATTTGTATGAAAAAGTTATTAATTCTCTTTTGATCTTGAAAGATATGGTCACTGAATGTAGAATTCTAAGTTGGTGGTATTCTCTTACAGCCCCTCAAATGTCTCTTTCCACTAACTTCTGGCTGCCGCTAACAGTTCTGAGAAATCATTTGTAATACTATAGTGAATGCTTTAACCACACACTACCTTTTCTTTCCACTTTGGTAAATCACACCTTTATCTATAGTTTCACCCTAATGTGTGTAATTTTTATCTATCTACCTACCTACCTAACATATTTGAAATTTTGGCACCTTCTCAGAAGTACTGTGAGAGTCAAGAACAGGTCTGGGTTCTGTCTCATGAAGCTTATAAGGTAGGGGGAGAAAAGGAAACAAACACCAGAAACAAAGCTGGTTTGGAGCAAAGGGTTATGCATTACATTTTGGATATTTTGAATATGATGTGTCTTTAAGGTATTTAAGGAAAGATATAAAGTAGACAATTTGATATCGATGTCAGTAACTCAGAGAAATTTGGATTAAAGATACAAGTTTAAACACCATATAAGTAAAGGAAGAAAATAAATCACAGAGTGGCTGAAATTTCCTAAGACTAGAATGTTGAGTGAGAAAGGATGAGATCTTAGGATAGAGTCTTGAGAAAACTCCAGTGTTCAATGGCCAAGGAAATGGGGAATAAGAACTAAGAGGAAGCAACAAAGGATTAGGGGGAAATCGGGAAATGAGGTTCACAGACGGCAATAGAACCTTTAAAAGAGAATGTTCCCAAAGGTAGGGAATGATCAACTATTTGAAATACTGCTTGGAGGGAACTTAGTTAAAGTAGTATCAAAAAATAGCCATTTAACTTACTGACATGCAGAAATGAAGAGGTAGCCCTGAAATCATATTTAAGTGGGTTGAGGAGTAGTGGAGAGGAGTAAAAATGGAGGCAAGAAGTCATGGACAAGTCAATGTAGGTTAGAGTATGAGGTAGTAAAAACAGCCTTAAAAGTTCAGTGGGAACACTATTGCCGAGGTTGATTTTGTGCTCAAATTATTTTCTATTGTGGATTGACATCCGCTCTCCTGATTCCCTAAATCATTTAGGACCAGATGAAGTGGCAGGACCAGGCAATTACTCTAAAAGTTTCTTCTTGAAAGTACCACTTGTCATTTTAATGTGTATTTCATTAAACAAACAAAGTCACACGGCAAGCCTAATGTGAATGATGCAGCAATGGGGTGGGAATATTTTAATTAAACATATAATCTGTCATATGTAGAGAGAACATTTTTCATTATTTCCATTGTAAATGAGGAGAATGGGAAATGAGAGAGTGGCCAGATCAGGTGATTTTTTTTTTAAAGGGAGGTAATTGATGATGTTTAATTATGATAGGGAAGACTCTCACTGTAAAAGAATTACTGAATATATTGGGAATGAAGGGGTGGTTGATATTTTGACGTTTCTAAGAAATAGAATTAAAATCATGAGGAGTGGCCCTAGCCCTAGGCAGGAAGAACTTCTCCCTCACTAATGAAATGAAAGTTAAAAGAAAAGATAAGAGATAATCTAAATAGACTTCTACTTTTATTAGAAGGTACTGGTTGGAATTCCAGTATGTATGAAGGGTTCTTGTGTGAAGTAGAACACAAGAAATCTAAGACAAGAAAATGAAGGAATGTTTCAAAGGTCCAGAAAAAAAACAAAGTTTTGAAACATTCGGAAGAGAGGGTGGAACAAAACATACAGTCAAATTGCTAGATAGTCCTGAGGGTCAATTTTATTTTGCTGATGATAAAGTTTCAGCATCACCGTCTGCCCTCTTGTGAATTCTCCATCTGTATCTGCTCAGATGTAGGCAAAATAAAGCAGTTGAGTTGCATCCGTAGTTGGGGCTTTGCCAGAGGCAATGAAGAAATAAGAAGGACAAAAGATAATAAGTTTTTGGCAAAAGTGTAACCGAAATTGCAAACCATGGAATCCAAGCTGAAAAAAGAATGAAGTGAAGGTAAGGAAGGTGTGTGGTACTGGGACAAAGGTAGATCAGATGAGAGGTTTCGATGAGGGAGAAGGCGAAGTCCTTGAACACAAAAGCTCAGAGGAGAGGAAGTGTAGGTAGTAAGTGCTTTTAGAGGTGGTGTTGAGGAATTTGAAAAGTTTAAAGTGTGACAGTAGAGCTTGGAGAAGGTGGCTGAGAGCTTGGAGGGGTTATCCACTTGTATGCTAAAGATATCCATTGTTCTAGAAGGAGAGAGAGACTACCTGCTGGTGCCTACGGCTCTGATGAATAACCACTGATCTGATTACCTGTGGCTTCTGGGAACAAGGAGCAATATATGGAGGCCTACCAAAATATGATTCTCACTGGATAGCCCTTTTATCTCCAAGGTAGGGATAGTAACGGTATATAGCAGTGGAAAACAAATAAATCTAATTTTCAGAAAAAAACATTTGACAAAACCCAATGCTCATTTGTGGTCAAAACTATCAGCAAACTAGGAATATAGAGAATTTCTTTAATCTGATAAGCAACAGCTACAAACAACTCACTACTAACAATAGACTTAATGGTGAAAAAATGAGAAGCTTTCCCCCTAAGATCAAGAACAAGCCAAAGATGGCCCATCTCACCACTTTCACTCAACATTGTACTGCAAGTCCTAGCTGATAGAGTAAGGCCAAAAAGGAAAGAAAAAATACACATATTGAGAAAGAGGAAATAGTCATCTGTCCATAGATGGCATTATTGTTTCTATGTAGAAAATCATAAAAGAATTAACAAAAACATCACTGGAGCTCAGAAGCAATTATAGCAAGTTTACGGGTACAAAAACATAGTAGCATCTACATTAGCACCCTAACTGAAGTACTTAGATATAAATCTATACAAATATATACAGGATGGGGCACCTGGATGGCTCAGTCGGTTGAGCGTCTGGCTTCGGCTCAGGTCAGGATCTCGTGGTTTGTGAGTTCAAGCCCCGCGTTGGCCTCTGTGCTGACAGCTCAGAGCCCGGAGCCTGCTTTGGATTCGGTGTCTCCCTCTCTCTCTGCTCTTCCCCCAGTTGTACTCTGTGTGTGTGTGTGTGTGTGTGTGTGTGTGTGTGTGTGTGTGTCTCGCTCTCCATCTCAAAAAAAAATAAATACTATAATATATAATATATAACTAATATATAATATATAATTAATATATAATATATAAGCAGGATCTATATAAGGAAAACCATAAACTCTGATGAAAGAAATCAAAGATCTTAACAGATGGATGTTCCATGTCCATGCTTAGGAAGAGTCATTATCATTAAGATGCCAATTCTTCCTAATTTGATCAATAGATTTAACACAGTCTCAGTAAAAATCCAGGCAACCTTTCTAGTGACTACCCATGAACTAATTCTAATGTTGATGTGGAATATTAACAAGACTCAGAACAGCCAATACAATAACTGAACAAGAATAACAAATTCAGAGGACTGACTGCTGGTACCACTTGACTTCAAGACCTAATACAAAGCTACGGTAATTAAGATGGCAAGGTATTAGTGAAAGAATAGGGAACAAATAGTTCAGTAGAATGAAACAGATAAATAGACTCATACATTTATAATCACTTGGTCTTTGACAAAGGAGCAAAGGCAATGCGATGAAGAAAAGGTAGACTTGCCAACAAGTGGTGCTTTGATAATGAGACATCCTTATACAAAAATAATTTTGGCAGACATTACAGTTTTCACAAAAATTAAAATGGATCACAGACGAAAGTGTAAATCACAAAACTATAAAATTTCTAGAAAATAACATAGAGGAAAAAAATCTAGGTGACCTTGCTTTTGATGATGAATTTTTGTACATAATACCAAAAACACCACCCATGAAAGAAAACAGTAAGTTGGGCCTTAATAAAATTAAAAACTTCTCTGCTGGGGAAGGCATTGTCAAGAGAAGAAGAGCCACAGACTGGTTGAAAATAGGTGCAAAAGACAAATCTGCTAAAGGACTGTTAACTAAAAGTACAAACTCCTAAAACTCAATAGTAAAAACAAAACAACAAAAACAGTGTAACTTACAAATGAGCAAAAGAGTAAAGCAGATACTTCATGAAAGAAAATAAACGTGGGGTGCCTGAGCGGCTCAGTCAGTTAAGTTAAGTCAGTTAAGTCAGTTAATCAGCGGACTCTTGATTTTGGCTCAGGTCATGATTTCATGGTTCGTGAGATCGAGCCTGGCACTGGGCTCCATGCCACAGTGCAGAGCCTCCTTGAGATTTTCCCCCTCTCTCTCTTTCCCTCTCCCCTCCTTGTGCGCACGCTGTCTCTCTCTGTCTCTCAAAATAGGTAAACATTTTTTAAAAAGGTATACATATGGCAATTATAATATGAAAAGATGATCCACATCAGTGATTACTAAAGAAATGCAAATTAAAACAATGAGATACTATTACAAATCTAGCAGAATGGCCAAATCCAAAACACTGACAGCACCAAATGCTGATGAGGATGTAGGGCGATAGGAAAAACCCTACCTTGCTGATGGGAATGCAAAATGGTATGGCCACTTGGGAAGGCAATTGGGCATTTTTTTTTTTATACAAAAATGAACGTATTCTTACCATATGGTCCAGCAGCCATGGTTTTTGATTTATCCAAATGAGTGGAAAACTCATGTCTACGCTGAAAGCTGCACAGAGATATGTATAACGTCTTGATTCATAATTGCCAAAACTTGGAAGCAACCAAGTTATTGCTTAGTAGGTGAATGGATAAAGAAACTGTGGTACATCCAGATAATAGAATAGTATCTGCACTAAAAATAAATGAGCTATCAAGCTATGCAAAGACATAGAAGAAGCTTAAATGCCATATTACTATGTAAAAGAAGCCAATCCAAAAAGGCTGCCTACTGTACAATTCCAACTATGTGACTTTCTGGAAGAGGTAAAACTATGGAACAGTACAAGACTAGCGTTTTCCAGAGATTTCAAGGGAGAGAGGGAAGGATGAATAGAGCACAGGGGATATTTAAGATAGTGAAACGAGGGGTGCCTGGATGGCTCAGTGGGTTAAGCGTCCGGCTTCAGCTCAGGTCATGATCTCACAGTTCATGGTTTCAAGCCCTGCATCGGCCTCTGTGCTGACAGTCCAGCTCTGGGCTGCAGCCTGCTTCAGATTCTGTCTCCCTCTCTCTGTGCCCCTCCCCTGCTCACGCTCTGTCTCTGTCTCTCTCGCTCTCTCAAAAATAAACATTAAAAAAAAAAGATAGCGAAACTATTCTGTATGATAGTATAATGGTGGACACATGGCATTGCATGTTTATCAAAACCCATAGAACCATACAACACAGAGTAAGCCCTAATGGAAGCTATGGACTTTAGTTAATAATAATGTATCAGTATTGGTTCATCGCTTGTAACAAATGGACCATCCTCAGGCAAGATATTAATAATAGGGGACACTGGGTGCGGGACGAGGAGAGCGTTAGGAGGACTTTCTATCTTTTCTGTTTCTTTTTTTTCTGCAAATCTAAAACTGCCCTTGAAACAAAGTCTAATACTTTAAAGAAATTTAGTATTAACCCCCTTAACTTAGCTCTATGGAGGAATCAGATAGATGTTTAAGTGTCTTGTGCCTGTGTCAGTAATCAAATCTTAAAATGATAGATGTAAGGTAAATGTGCAGACTCTTGCATTGTTATACTAAGCTATCAAACGTTTATTAATGCTTGGCAGAATAGGTGTGAATGTGTGTATATATGTTTGTATGTGGCATACACACACGAAGCGTTTGTGTGTTTCTCCTCAGCATTCAAAATACTTTTGGAGGGGCACCTGGGTGGCTCAGTCGGTTAAGCGTCCGACTTCAGCTCAGGTCACGATCTCGCGGTCTGTGAGTTCGAGCCCTGCGTTGGGCTCTGGGATGATGGCTCAGAGCCTGGAGCCTGCTTCCAATTCTGTGTCTCCCTCTCTCTCTCTGCCCCTCCCCTGTTCATGCTCTGTCTCTCTCTGTCTCAAAAATAAATAAACGTTAAAAAAAAATTTTTTTTTAAAAAATACTTTTGGAAAAGTCAGACTATGAACATGGATAAAAGATGTTAAGGAAGAAAATTAAAGAGAGTAACTTAAAATCAGGTGGTAAGAAGTGGTAAATTTCAAGGATACAACGTGTGTGTGTGTTCTAAAATTGCGTCATGTTCGTTACTCTTTGTCTCTACTTCTTTGGTGCAAACATTGACTTGTTTCCAAAAATTTCCAACGTCCATCTTCCTCCCAAAACCCATTCCTGCTCGCACTTCTGGCGAAGAAAAGGTACACCCAACTTCAGAGAAGCCCCACTGCCAGCAATGTGGTGTTTTACCCTTGCTATGAAAACTGCATTAGTGGTGGTTTTAAAAACCCACCACGCCATTAGTTGACTGTTCAATATCGGCCAATGTCCTTGGCACAGAAAGTATGCTCCCAATTAATGCTGATCCTCCCCAAATGTGGCCAGCAAATGAGCCAGTCTGTTTTAATGAAACTGTCCTTTTTACTTGTCAGCTCGACCCCAAAATACTGAGCGAAGTATCAGAATGGTTGCTGTGCCTCTAAGAGTGTATTTGCTTTTAAGGTTCACTTGGTAAATCAATTCAATGAAAACACAGCAGTGAGGCCGCTGAAAGCAGGGTCATAGGAATGCACTGTTCACAGAATGAAACTCAGTGTGCCCCTTTTGGTATCTGCTACTGTGATCCCTCTTTCTCGTGAAAATCTCGGAAATTGTGCGAGCCTGTCTTGAAGTACAGACATGTCATTCATTTGGTAGCAACATAAATGCTACATAAAATAGCATTTTGTCATACGTGGCATTTAAGATACTTCACTGCAGTATTTCCCAGTTGATGTACCTCTAGATAATTTCATTGTGTTTTTCACACTGAAGAATTTTGTACATGATCAAGGGTGTTATGTAAGCGTATAAAATAAAAATGATGTATGCATATGGAAGAATTTCAGTGTATCTTAGATGAGTTTATCACATTCTTCTCCATTAGGCATATAGAATATTAATGGCACCAAAGTATATTGCATCTTTATATAAAGGGAGGCTGTTACAAAATAAAATGAAATCAAGTGAAGATAAAAAATACATTTGATATTACAATAAAATAAAGCTCGGCTTCCCTGAAGAATTAGACTCAACTTTTCATTTACTGTTACCCTTAACTATTTATAGGTTTAAAGTCCCATCTTAATTTTATTGTACATTTTCTTATCAGAGGAAAGATACACTGTATCAAAAATTATATCATAATCCTAATAATTAAAGTAAAAGTTCTGGTGTTTATATGTTTTGTTCTGTTGGGGTTCTTTCCCTAAATGAACCAGATAATTAATCCTGTTCTCCAGAGTGGAAAATTGGCCTAATTAGACCAAGGTCAAAATGCAATTCACTGCTAAGGTTAATTAATTCTGGTCCCCTGGCTAGGATTAATAACTAATCTAGCCATCTAGTGGTCAACATTTATGAGTTTGTATTTTACAATTATATTAGAGTAGGTGGACTATTTTCATATTGGCTTGCATGTTTAAGAGAAAAGGATACCAGATTTTTCTGTGCCCGTTGCAAGCTGTAGATGAATGCTAAGATGATCACAGATTGCCTTGAAATTAGAAATGTTTGTGTGTGCCCTCTGCCTCCACCCCACCCCTAAACCAGTGAGTTTCTTGTGGGCAGGTCCTTGTTGGATTTACCATTATTACCTCTGTGTGCCTAGCACAGTATCTGAACAGGCTAGACTTTCCATAAATCTTGGTAAATGAATAGGAAAAATGGGCCACTCTGGGAATGAAGTCAGAGTCACATATGCAGTTTTATAGTGAATGCTTCCCCAAATAAAACAATGAAATGATGGGCAACTCTACCTTCTTAATCTGTATCTGTATGTTCTGATTTATCTGTGATCCAGTGCCCCAGTTCCCATCTCCATTGGCCCCTTCATTAGTGTTACTCATTTTCCTTTGTATCTCAAAGTCACCCTACCCTTTTGACCCCTTCTCTGTCTTCATGCTTTTTCATAGCCTTTACAGTTGGGCTTCTTGGAGGCATTGTCTTCACTTAATGTCTTCTTTTTCTTATCTTCCATGGCAACGACTCCTCATTCTGGGACCCTCTGGTCTCCACTAAAACTTCTTTGGCCAAGGGTCCCCTGTTTGGTGCCAGATCAAGAGGTCTTCCTACCTGGACTCTGAATCAGCTGATACCATCCGCCATGTTCTCTTTCTTTACCTTTGGTTTCCAAGACATGAGTACCACTTACTACTTTGATTTCCCTCTTGCGGGTCTAATTTCCAATCCTGTCAAGATTTTCATTACCTAACTCTTGGGAGCCCAAGACTTTTTCTTGCCTTTGTCTTACGACACTCAGAACACATTCCCTGGGATGGAGGAGGCCTCCATGGCTTCCTGTAGTTGTTAGATACTGTTGATGCCTATATCTATATAGCTCCCACTTAAAAATCTCCCCTGTATAACTAGGGGTGCCTGGGTGACTCAGTCAGTTAAGCGTCTGACTTCAGCTCAGGTCATGATCTCATGGTTTGTGTGTCCAAGCCCCTGTGTAGGGCTCTGTGCTAACAGCTCAGACCCTGGCATCTGCTTTGGATTCTGTGTCTCCTCCTCTCTCTGCCCCTCCCATGCTCATGCTGTCTCTCTCTCTCTGTCTCTCAATAATAAATAAACGTTAAATTTTTTAAATAAATAAATAAATAAATATCTCCCCTGAGCTTCAAGGGGAGCTCTTTCTATTGGAATTTCCAATTGACATTTTCGGTATAAAATGCTCAAAATGAATCTCATTATTTCCCTGCGATTAAACCTGCTATTCTTCCTGAGTGTCACATCTCTGTGAGTGGCCACATCATCTCTCTGGAGACCCAACTTAAAGTTTGGGAATAGCCTCCCCCCGTCAGTAGTTCTCAAACTATTGAATTTTATGGTCTTAATACTCTCCAGGGCATTTCCTTCTCTCCATTTTTTCCCATTGACTCTGTATTGGTTCAGGGGCCTACCTGGTATCATTTCTTGCCCGAATTACTTCAGTGGCCATCCAGCTTGTCCCTTCGTATCAATTCCCATACCAGTCTAAATGCAAAGCTCATCGTATCACTTCCCTCCTCCACACCCTTCGATACTTCTGTCGCCCTTGGTGTCAAGATGAAACCCCTAGGACTGGTGTTCATGTTTCAGCCCTACTTACTCTGGAACCTCTTTCAAGGAAGGACAGAGATTATGTCTCATTAATTTTTATACCCTCAAAAATCTAGCTTAGTGTCTTTATATTTAATTAATGCCAAAAACATATTTTCTCAATACATAGGCAAACAGATGAAAATACACATAAGTGTTATTATGCTTCAATACATGGGAGAGAAAGTACCTTATGAAATAACATACGTGTAGTTTATTTGTCATTCTGTCACCCATAGATTTTTTAGAACATGGTTTCCCTCATGATCAGTATAGTCCTATTAAGCTGATGATTAGTGGAAAACTTCCTGGAAAACATTTTGAATGGTTAGAAATTGATTACGTTATGTTCATTTCAATGATAGGGTGTTCTTTATCCTCGTTAAAAAGTAATGATTCATGTATGATATATTGACACCTTATTAACATAAACAGTTGTATCATTAATGATATTATTAAAAGCATATGGCACACCCATTAGGCTACTTACTTTTCATACAGGTCTTGTGATGTGGTGTAATTATCCCTATTCTAAAGAACTGAATCACCCTATTCCCTTCTCTTACATTTCCAGATTAAAGCAGAATCAGTCAGGGGCGCCTGGGTGGCTCAGTCGGTTAAGCGTCTGACTTCGGCTCAGGTCACGATCTCACACTCCGTGAGTTGGAGCCCTGCGTCGGGCTCTGGGCTGATGGCTCAGAGCCTGGAGCCTGCTTCCGATTCTGTGTCTCCCTCTCTCTCTGCCCCTCCCCCGTTCATGCTCTGTGTCTCTCTGTCTCAAAAATAAATAAAAACGTTAAAAAAAAAAAAATTTAAAGCCGAATCAGTCAGTTTGGGAGTGTTGGGCCCAGCCAACGTGTTTTAAGGACTCATTGGCTTTGGTAGCACCCTGTGATACAACAAGACCATCTCAAAGTCATCATGTTTGACGACACTTGGAGTTTGGTGTCCCTTTGCCCTTCTGTCAGTACCGTTCATTAGGCACAAGCTGCCTGCCTGCCTGCCTGTCACAGAGTTAAGCAATGTACGATCAGATCTTTGCAGATTCTAATAATTCAGGGAAAATGTATTTCTGCTGGGAATATCTGCTCTTGCGAAAAGAAACACAGGAAAGGAGGAGGATACACACAATGTGGTAAATGAGCACATTTATAAAAATGTATACAAAACATGCATATGTTTATATTTTCAAAGAGACTTTCTTAGAACTGCAGAAACACGAAAACGTGCTTGCATTCTCTTTTTCTTAACTGGGTGAATGAGCTGTGAATGATCAAAATAGAAAGGGTAGGAAGTGAAGCTGAAATCAAATTCAGAAAAGCCTCCTTGGTACAAGAAGTTATACTAGCATCACAGAAATAGCATCCTGACACTCACCTGTAGTGATACAGTCATTTTACGTGGTGATTCATTGCTTTCTCCTGTCTGGAGAGATTAAAGGAAGATCTCGACCATTGTTTTTCTGCAGAAGCCTATTGAGTGATTGCTGTTATTTCTGGGTAAAATGAAGGGAACAGTGATTTATCGCCAAATGTTTCAAACAGGATCCGTGCCAACCTATACCAATTCTGTTGGATGCCATCTAGGAAATTTGTCTGAGGAAACACTTAAAAGGGCAGAGGTCTTACTGGGCCCGAATGAGACAGTGATTCTCATCACTCCTGCCATTTGTAATGAACAGGTCAAATGTCTCCCAGATTTAAACTAAAGACCCCCCAAAAAGGCCCATTAAGCAATCTCTTTGGATAACTCTAACATTTAATAATGAACAGAGTTACGCTTACTTAGGGCAGGTAAGTAACACTGTATTGTTGGTCCACCTTTTTCTTCTGCCCTTAGGAGTTGTGAAGAAAGCTGTTTATCATTCTCTACAAGCTGCTCCTGAATAAAGCCGTTACTAACTCACCCCTCTGTGTAAAACAACCTGCTATCTGCAGACCCACTGTCCTCACAAGTCTAGGAAATCTGTGAGATTTGTTGTGATCTTGGATCCCTAAGCAAAGTGGCTGCCTGGACAGTGTGGGTTCTCATTCTTGTAACCCCAAAAATGTATTATTATAAGAGGGTAAGCTACTTTTGAATTTTATTGTTCCAACTTGGGCCAATTCTTGTGCTTCTATATTCATTCTAAATTAATGCTGTGAGCTCTGGCCTCAAGATCAAGAAACTGGATTTGTGGTCCTAGTTCAGCCAGTAATGGCCTGAGCAATGCCAGCAAGTCTCTTTTGGGGTCAGTTTCCTTATTTATAAATGAAATACGCGAACTAGATCAGAGTTTTTCTTTGCACATCTGGATTGCCCGTGAAGCTTTGAATAAGGGTTCGCCCAGACCTAGTGAATTAGAATCTTCTGGGACTGGATTAAGGAACCCTCTAAATTTTCTTAGGTGTTTTTATGCACTGTTTTCTATCTTAGAGCCGCTGATGTACATTTGATGTCCCCGCACCTCCCCGCACCTCAATTTCATGTCTGTTCTCTGAGGGTCAAGCACTTCCTTTTCATCTGCAAAGGTGACTATTCCTCTGGCCCATTTTCCTGAGTGGTGTCATGTGCATAGGAAATATTGAATGAGTCAAGGCAGTAGAAATCATGTTTATAAGCCACTTCGACTTGAATCATCCTTTCCTTTTCTTAAACCAGCACGTATGGGCATTAATGATAACTTGCGAGTCAAATGATGCAATCAGTAGTGTCTGAGCTCAACAAAAAGAGAGCCACGTCATGCCATGACCTGACTTGTGCTACCTGTGCACCTGCATCTTGCCTACCCTCTCCGACTTGAACTTGATGCTTCTGGTTATGATCCCAGAGTCATTCTTCCACTCGTTTACTCATTCTTTCATCTGTAAATATTGACCCAACACCTTTTAATTACCATACACTTGATAGGAGAATGAATTCAGTGGTGAGCCTAACTGAAATGGTGCCAGCTCTTGGGGAGTTAACGGGCCTGTAAAGTGTATAGAGAGATAATGATTTGACATTAAAAAAACAACAACAACAAGGAGTGATAGAAGTCCTAGGGCGTGCCATGGGAACATGGGAGGATTAACTAACCCAGTCTACATAGTTAGGAACTGTTTCCCCAGGAGGTGAATTTTAAGCCCGCCCAGAACTACTGAAGAGCATTTAAGCTGAAGGAGGACATGCTCAAGTCCAGTGAGAAGGCTCCGAGTGTTAATGGAGTAGAGTTAGAGTCAGATGGCAAGCACTTAAGGAGTAGGTGGAGGGCTGAGAACATAGACATTGAATACTGTGTCCATTCTCTTCCTGGAAATCTTCCCTCTGCTTGCTCCCTGTGCGTCTGCCTCAGGAATACACGGACGCCATGATACTGGCCAATTGCTGGGTACTGTGGAACTGAGGTCTTTGAAGGCAAAGGCGGCCTTATTTTTTTGCATCTTGAACCTCTCCCACAGTGCGGCACAGACCGTGAGTATGCCAGATTGCCTCTCGAACTCAGCCTCTCCGCGTCTCTGTCTCCATCTTGGCTTCCCTTCTACCGCTGCCCTGGTGCATGATTTGTTACCACAGCGTTCTGATCCCTAATCTTGATCCCGAACAGGTCCTCCTACACTCCATTCTTCATTTGGTATCCAAAACAAGTTGTTTTTCTTGTTTTATCTTTTAAAAAAAAAAAAAAAAGGTAAATATTTTATTTCTTGTGGAAATGCTTCAGAAGGTTGGAGGATAAAAATTTTCCATGTGCCTCTTCTCCCTTCAGAGTTTCCTTTCTGACTCTGGCTACGGCATACTTTGTATTTCATCATGTTTTCCACAGCAAGCGAAAGAATACCTCTCCCTCAAACTTTCCTACACGGTGAGAAAAATCAGCATCTCACAAGTCAAAGTGCAGAGGTAGAATGGTTTCTCGGCTCAGTGTATCAGGGCCTGACTTCCTCCAAATGGGTCTGGCTCAGCCTTTCTCAGCGTAATGCCTCATTCTTAGCCTGGTAGCAAATGGCTACCGCACCAGCTCCAAGTGTCAAGTTACTTGATAATGTCCAGAGGGAAGAGAGGGACTTCAGTTTCTCTTGTGGCTTTCCTAACGAAGTTATTTTTCCAGGGGAAAGCCCAGCTGCTTACTCTAATGCTCATCATTGGAGAATGAGAAAAATGGAAGAGTCACTGTGATTGGCTTGGCCTAATCAGGATGTCCCAGCTGGTCTGGGGCTGGTGTCATCTCCTGAGCCAGGAGGGGTAGATGTCTGAATGGGGTTAGGCTTCTGTGGGCAACTAGCCAGGGGCCCTTATTGGTGGGTGGGCAGCTAACGGTGAGAATTGCCCTCCATGCTTTCCTGGTCTCCCCCACCCCTCTTCCTCTCTCGGGAATAACCACTGTCAATAACCCAAATATCCTAGCCTATCTGGAAGATTCTTTGCTACTTCCTATATTCCTTCCCTTGACTAATTCCAGGCTCTGCTTTATAGTGTATTTTTATGCACGTGTTTTTTCCAAAAAAAAAGGATTTAGGTTTGATACAATATAACCATCGTTAGTATATTTAAATATGAAGCATGCAATCCTTTTTCATTTTACTAAATTAAAACAGAAGAGTATGCATTTCAAATGTTTGATGGCTGTATCAGTATAAATTATTCAAGTTGAAAACTTAATAAAAAGGAGAGTACTTTGAAACATCATTCAAGGTAGATGTGTTTATCAAATAATTCAGGATTAAAAAGAAGCCTCCGATTTAAACACACACAACTGGCTACTGTTCCTTAAATGAAAATGTTTTCCTTTGTGACCCTCCTGTTGTCTGGCAAGAACAACATTAGTCTGCCTGTTTTGGCCTCTTTTTATGGCTCCGTTTTTTTCTTCCTGGCACCTCCCAGGTTGCCCCGTGGTAATTAACCACTGTTAGGACCCTAATCCTCACCCCTTGGGTACCACAGCCAAAGGACCCTCAGGTCTCCTGCCTTCTATTACTGGTGGATGTGGGTGCACTATTACATTAATCAGCTTACCTCAGTTCAAGTGCATCGATTTTTTTTTTTTAATATTTTTTTTTCAACTTTTTTTTATTTATTTTTGGGACAGAGAGAGACAGAGCATGAACAGGGGAGGGGCAGAGAGAGAGGGCGACACAGATTCGGAAACAGGCTCCAGGCTCCGAGCCATCAGCCCAGAGCCCGACGCGGGGCCCGAACTCACGGACCGCGAGATCGTGACCTGGCTGAAGTCGGACGCTTAACCGACTGCGCCACCCAGGCGCCCCAAGTCCATCGATTTTTAACCCTTACTAAACTTTGATGGAAGCAGCAGCTCCCCCCCCCCCCCAGCCCGTGCTCTTTTCCCTTGTTTTTATCCTAAGAACAGTTGTTTACATTTCTTCCCATTACTTGGCAACTTTATTGCCACTGACAGTTACTGTGGTCATGTGGGAGCTCTGTTTCCTGTGGGTGATAGATTCCCTGACTGTTATTTATGGCTGCCATTTTGGCTTCCGGGTGCAATGGCTACTTGTTCTCATAGCTCTCATTCATTCTCTCTCTCCTTCTCTCTCCCATTATTCCTGGTGAAGGAGGAGTATCTTGATTATTTGGGGTCTAAAGGTTGTGGAAATCAAAGTTTCTTCCCTCATTGCCACATTCCTCCTAAATTCCAGTAACATATTATGCTACCGGCATAATGAAAATAGACCAGTATGAGCTCCCAACTCCGCCTGTAGCCAAGACTCCAGTGTTAAATTAATCAAGTGAGGAAACACTGGGCTTTGTATTGGTTCAAAAAGTGTTGTAACGTGTATAAAAAGAAAACAAATCATGATTCCATATGCTATTTTCTATTTCATGCATATTTATGATATTTCAAGTGTATTGTGTCTCACATTTGCTTTTGAGCTGGAGTGGAAACCTAATTACAATTTGTAACATTTTTACCATGGACATTAGGATCTATATCCCAAACACACAATTTACAAGTGAACTTCCAATCACAGCCTGCAACTAAGGTGGAGACAGCCTGTACATGAAATCATAATGGCAGAGACGTTATGTCTTATTTCCTCTTTGATTGTTTCAAGAACAAATAGAGCAATTTCCATTTTAAAATTTAATAGTGTAAAAAATGTCTCTGTGTAGCTGAACTATCACTGAAAATTATGGAAAAATATTTCACAGTTACAGATCCTTAGGGTCTGTTAAAGTTCTAAGTGTTTGAACTAAAATGGATACCTGGTATCATCATTTAGAAGAAATAGTATGATCATTCCTTCAAAAAATGTATATGATTTCTGGTTAAAAACACAATTTGAGGCATCCCTTCTGCTCCACACTTAGCAGTGATTTAAAACAAACAGTGAAAAAAGGAAAGTTTAAAAGACAGAGGTAGGATTCAAACCAAGATAAATACAGCCCTGGGGAGAAAATGAAACACAGATCTGGGATTGGGCCCAAAAAACAGGGAATGGTCGGTGACAGTGTGCTCCTTTGGAGTTACAAAGACTGATAGATTCCATATGGAGGAAGAAGTGGACCAAGGCTCCGTGTTTGGTCTGTCTCAAGGGGCTGGAGAAGCTACTCCCAGGCATTCCCCAAAACCATGACCTCTATGGAGCCACATGAGTAGGGAATCAATCTGCAGGAGGGCTTGGTGACTGTCCCTAATGGAAAATTCCTTTGAGGCCTTCAGGATTCAGGTTAGATGTTTTATCGTCCAGGGTCTGTATTCTTGCCTCCTTTTTCCTCTGTGATGACAGAAGCGTGGTTCTTCTTTCACTTTAGTGCCAACCTGCCACCTGCACTTGGATCTCGTGCACTCCAGCCTTGTAGGAGACAATATCAGGGAGCTTCTCTCTTCTGTATCTTCGACTCCTTGGTCTTCGCAGTCTTTTACGTGATTATTTAAACATACTCAGTTGACCCTCTGAAGGTCAACTTCAGAAACTGACCAAAAGAAATTTCTTTAAAGAAATTATTTCCTACCTCCATGTCTTGCTCTGTTGTTCATCAATACCTTCTGTGATTCTTTCTGTAAGTCAGCAGTTAGGGATGCCTTCCTGTGAATTAAGAAGGGAAGTGATGGAAGAGAATGAAGGTAGGAGTAACGTTGGAGCTGGGATGTTCCCCTCTTTGGCGAAGTAGGTGGCTTATTCAATAGCTAAAATAAAGAGGATGGGAAAGAGAACTTGGGAGTGGCGGCATGGCATGAAGAAGTAAAGAGTACAATATGGAAGCTTTGAATGGTCGTTCAAAAAGAATTTCCTTATCTGATAGTAGGTAGACCCTTGACTGCTGTTGCGGACCCTGTCCAGACTCCAGATGGATATTAAAGGCTGGTGGCCACAGTTTCTCTTTTATGACCTGAGCAGTCTCTCAGAAATGTGGGCATCACTGATCCTCATACCTTAACTAGGGTGACGTTAGGGAGCAGGAGCCTCATATCCTTTGTGCCACTTAGATGCAGCTTTCTTAGTAAAATAACGTGCAAAAACCTTAAAACTAGTCTAAGTCATCATTTTTTTTTCCTTGCCGATTTGAGCCTCAAGTATCCTTTCTTGTTTAACCTATGTGAAAAACTTTGAGTCGTGTGAAAGTTGGGAATATTTGTTGCAGACAATTGTGAAAGGAGGTCCATTTAAAGGAAAAACAAGGAGAAATTACTTCTCAGATACCTATTGACCCAAACCTCCTCTCCAAGTCCCAGGCCCCTGCAGCTCAGCAGGTCAAAATATTAACTAATCTCTGCTCTCTAGACCACTAGCATTTCTTCCAGAATCTTTCCATTAAGGCATCTTCTTCCTCCCAGGCATCCACACTAGGAGCTTGGCACAGACCTCTTGGTACTGCCCTTCAAACCTACTGAAATAGGCAGCGTCCTCCACTTTCCCGCAGCTACAGTTCTATTTCTGTCTCTAAGAAGTTCCTTCTTATTGGCCCTCTACCTCAAGTACCATCACCCCTATGCCTGTCCTTCACACTGTATGAGTTACCTGTTTAATCAAGTGCGGGTCTAGTCAGAATTGCTTTAGAATTTGCAATTGGGTGTGGTTTCTCCTTCTTTAAGGCAGGGCTGCCCCGCAGTACTTTGAGTGATAAGGAAACATTCTGTATCTATGCCATACAATATCATGGCCATGGGTCCCACATGGCTATTGAGCAGTTGAAATGAGGCTGGTGCAACTGGGGGATTGAGGTTTTGCTCATATTTATTTTTAATGTAGACGTAAGCAGCCACACACGGATAGTGGCTATCATATTGGACAGTGAACGTCTAAAGGCTGACATGCGAAATTTTCCGCATGGCACGTGAGATCCTCCGTGGACCGATCACAGCTTCTGCATCTGCCCCCTCCTCTCGCATCTACTTAGCACCTGTGCTGTAGTCTGACACAGCTACTTATCTCTCCAGAACCCCAAAAGGACCTCATGTTCTGCCTTATTCTTTATGAGTGTTGACCTGTGTGTATTTTGATACATTCTTTTATTCTTAGCCTCCTGTGAACACCTACGAATCCTATATGGCTATGCTCAAACGTCCTCAGGCGTAAGTTGACTTCCTTATCAGAGTTCCCATCCCAACTTGTAGGTTCTTTAATAAAGCATTTAACGTACTGCCTGGAACTTACTCATTTCCTTATCTATTACCCTATGTCTTATTTTCCCCTTAAATGCTCAGTTAGAAAGTAACTTTCAAAATTATTACCTATGATAGATTACTAATACGTGGGGGGGGGGGAGTCAAGCTAAATTTCAAATGAATTATGAAAGGGATGAAAAATAAAGTAAGGAGTAGGATCACCAAAATTGCCACCACTATATACTTTAATGCATATAAGTCTTTTGAGGGAATTTAAGGGAAATAGCTGACTTTGACCTTCACAGAACGTCTAACATTTTCCTTAACAATTCTAAACTGTATTCTTTAAGCTCTTACTTCGTGCATATATCTAATGTTTCTATTTGATGTCAAATCTCTCAAAACTAACTAAATGATAAACTTTCCATTGAGCACACCATATATCTTCCAAGGTTACACGAAAGTAAACCGCTTTTCCTGGATTTTCCGTCCATTGATTGGAGAGAGGGAGATGATTTTTTTAAATTTTTTTGACATTTATTCATTATTGAGAGACAGAGAGAGAGAGAGAGCATGAGCATGAGCATGGGAGGGGCAGAAAAAGGAGGAGACACAGAATCTGAAGCAGGCTCCAGGCTCCGAGCTGTCAGCACAGAGGCCAATGTGAGGCTTGAACTCACAAACTGCGAGATGGTGACCTGAGCCGTAGTCAGATGTTCAACCGACTGAGCCACCCAGGCGCCCCGAAAGGCAGACGATTTTTTAAAGTGATGCACCGTGGCAGGAAAAAAAAATTGTCAGTTAAAACTGCTAAATACAGCCAGCCTTTTAAATGTTTTATAATCATTACAAAAAAATCAAAGTGAATGAATGATATTTTTGAAATTTCCTGGGAAAATAACTTCCTGCTCATTGAAATATCTTGGCACCATTCTCATCTTTTGAGCTCACTGGAGGGTGAAGAGAATAGCATCCTTGTCCTGATTTTGTGGAAAGCAAAGCATTCTGCTATGATTTTGAGGATGATATTACCGTTTACCATTTTTTAAAAAGTGATTATTTAAAAGCGTCTGCTCCTTAGTACCTATTCAAATTATTCTGGTTTCATTGACACGATTATGTGCAGGAAGTTGAAAGGCTTATGGCTATTAAACAGAGTTGAATGTTATAGAAAAGGAATACATAATGACTGGGTTTCTGTTACTTTTTATTTTTACTACGAAGGGTTTTTTAGTATAGTCAGCCAGCTTTAAAATTATGGACCATGAGTTATTTGACAGGCAAATCTAGAAATGCTGGCAATGGCTTTGGTGGGAATGGTCTCAGGAAATGATTTTGAGAGAGAATCTAAATGTTAACCCAGGTACTCCTCTCTTTATTCCTTTCTGATCTCCGCAGGCTGATTGGGAAAATTTTCTATGCTCCAGAGCACCCTGTGTACATGTACGTTTATCACTTAATTTATCAGGTTACATTGCCGTTAGATGTGTATATTTCTGCGGCCCCGCTGGCCTGAGCTCATGAAAGCGAAGTACCATGTATTAGTCACCATTGGAGCCCAGCACATTGCCTTAACCTAGGGATGCATTCAGTAAATGTGTCCAGATGGAAGAAGGATGGGGAGAGGATTATTCTCTGGGCAAAATGAATGATGAGCATATTGTCATTCAATTTTAAGACACCTAAAAGCTCCCGATTTTAGGAGACCTAAAGACTTTAAAGTAAGAGCTCCGATAAAAACTTAGGGCCAAACTTGTATTTTAAAATATTGGTAACTCCTTCTATATTAAAGTTATGAAAAATGGGAAGTCTACCCACTTCGGAAGTATTTCCTCATGACAAATTTGGGAACTTTGAAAATATTTAATGGACATTTCAAGAATGTATTTTTGTAACTTGGGAGTATTTTACGCCACATGCTTTTTTTTAGTTTATTTATTTATTTTGAGAAAGACAGAGACAAGGTGAGTGGGGGAAGGACAGAGAGAGAGGGAGGGAGAGAATCCTAAGCAAGTTCAGCATTGCCACCTGTGGGGCTCCAACTCCTAGATCATGACCTGAGCCTAAACCAAGAGTCAGATGCTTAACCGACTGAGCCACCCAGATGCCCTTATGCTATATGCTTTAAAATAACACCCTTTTTAAGAGTTCAATATTTTAATAAAGTGATTTAAAGACCAGTTAAGAGAGTATCTGCCAATGGCCATTTGTGCCTCCTAGAATGTTACACAATTTCAATTATTGTTTTGTTTGTTTTTTTTAAATAACACCTTCCTTTTTTTTTTTTAATTTTTTTTTTCAACGTTTATTTATTTTTGGGACAGAGAGAGACAGAGCACGAACGGGGGAGGGGCAGAGAGAGAGGGAGACACAGAATCGGAAACAGGCTCCAGGCTCTGAGCCATCAGCCCAGAGCCCGAGGCGGGGCTCGAACTCCCGGACCGCGAGATCGTGACCTGGCTGAGGTCGGCCGCTTAACCGACTGCGCCACCCAGGCGCCCCTCAATTATTGTTTTCAAGTCCAATAATACTTGTTTAGCAGACACTGTTTATGTTGGAATAATAGTTGCCATATGAATGAGGGAACAGGTGTGGTTCTTCCCTAATTTTGTCGCCATGCCCTTGCTACGTTTTATTTATATATGAATTCCGCATTCCAGGGTTTCCTGAACTAGAGGGTCGTAATGGAATTTACTTGTGTTCTCATCTGCATCACTAACCTACTCAGTGTGACAGCCACGTCTACATCATCCTGATCCACCTCTGACTCTGCTGGTTCTATGTTTTAGAGAATTGTCTTCTGACTTGGTGAATTTACAGTTGGGGGTTTGGAGTGGATACCCATGAAGTCACCATTAATTTTTCATTTCTAATTTCGGAGATTAAAAGATGATTTTTGAAAAGGCTTTGCCTCAATTTGCATCTTGGCGACCAAGATGGGGCCAACTCTCTCAAGAAAACTCACTTTCAAAGTGTCATGTGCAGCCCTTGATCATTCAGGGACCTTGGGTACTGTTTCCTTGACCGGTAGCTACTCACTCTCCACTGTGCTGTGCTCTCTCCTTTACCTACTATCCCCGATAATTTTTTTGTTGTTGTGCATCTCAAAGCCTAATCATCCTAATATCTAACTTCATTTTACAAGTTCTATTCTGAAACCTCTTAGTCTGTATCATTCACCAAGTGAAAGGATGGAATGAAACTTGCTGCTCAGAAATGGTAAAATGTTACTGTAAAACCATTGCCATCTTTGTTCGACCGAACAGAAGTGGGTATCTAAAATGTCATGAATTATGCTGTGTGATATGAAAATGTTGGGGTTCAGAGCAAATGGTCAAGAAAGAATTCTTGAAGCCTCTTCAGTGCAAAGAGAGTGGTTTTATTAAAGCACAGGGACGGAACCTGTGGGAAGAAACAGCTGTGCTGGGGCTGTGAGGAGTGACTGATTATATGCTTTCAAGTTGGGAGGGGGTTCAGGATAGTGTAACTCTTGAAGGAATTTGGAAGCAAGGTTTACAGGACCATGAATGGCTAGCTATTGTTAGGAAAAGGTCTTTTACTACTATCTACTAAAACCTTAGTCATGAGTGCCTTCAGATATATGTCAGTAGGCCATATGCTCCGAGGATGATTGCTAATGTATATCTGGAGGGTAGAGATAAAGGAAGCTTCCAAAAGATTTTTTTATGTCAAAGGAGACTCCTAGCATGCTGGAGATCAGGATAGTGTTAAGTTAAGGTTGCCCTCTGCCCTTAGCAAAGTATTAGCATCGAGGCAGTTGAGTTCCTAGAGGAAGGTCACTCTGCCCGTCTCAAGGACTTGTCAATGGGCTGTAAATTGTAAGGAAATTTAATTTTTTTTTCTAAATTTCTTTCGCCTTTGTTCTCCACGTCATTAAGCATTGGTACAAGCATATAGATTGAAAAAATTATAAGAATGAATGAATATTTACCACCATTAATGTGATGTTGCATTTTCCACTTTCATTAATATCAAGTACAAAATTCGTTCTTGATTTTTTAATCTTCTAGAAGTGTTTTGTAAATTTTTTTCCTGGCTTGCCATAATGTGTTGTTCTGATTTATCAGTGTTGGTTTTAACTGGATTGTGTTTTTCTATCGGATATGCTCTTTCTAATCAAATTTTACGCAAAGTCTAATAGAATTGAGCAGAGCAGATTCTCATTACAAAGTCATGATGGTAATGGGGCACATGGGTGGCTCAGTCAGTTGAGCATCCGACTTCGGCTCAGGTCATGATCTCACAGCTTGCGGGTTCGAGCCCTGCATCGGGCTCTGTGCTGACAGCTTGGAGCATGGAGCCTGCTTTGGATCCTGTGTCTCCTTCTCTCTCTGCCCCTAACCCACTCTCATTCTGTCTCTGTCTCTCCCAAAAATAAATAAACATTAAAAAAAATAAAAAAAAAAAGTCATGATGGTAATAATGAAGTGACCTGATTTTCTTGGACCTTCATGTTTCCTGCTTTTCTTACCTACGTAGCATTCCAAAGTAAATCCTTTATGTTGGAGAAATGGAAGTGTAGCTAATAAAATGGAAACACCATTGTGGGAATTGTGACCAATCACTTGCCTTACACGTGGAAATGAAGGCAAGAATTGCCCTTAGTCCAATATACAGCTTCCTCCAATCCGAAAGTAGAGTGTTCCTCTGTAAGCTTTCTTAAGCCAACACTTTATAAAGCAAAGAAACAGTTGCCATTAATTTATGTGAAATCATTTCTAAGAATTCCCAGACCCAAAAAGTAAACTCATTTGGGCTTCTCTGATACCTTCAGGCACATCTTGCTAATAGAGGCACAAAATAAATCAAAGTAAAGCACAAATGATCACAGATACAGTTCAAAGTTGCAGTGGCTTGGTGAGGAGATGCTGAGAGTAGTTTCCAGGCTGGGAGCTTGGCGGGACCACCCTTGCTGCCTGAGGACATGCTACCTCTATACAGCTCGCTGCAAGACAAACACCGATCACTGTTGCCACTTTTCATCTATTTTTGTCAGAGCAAAAATCGTCCTCAGATTTCTTTCAGTTGGCAAAAATAGGTAATCATGTAGGTCTTTCATAAAAGCGAAGTGGCCTAATGCAAACTCTCAAAAAGTAGGAGATAGCCTGTATACTAAAGTCAGTCAATTATAATTTACCTGTGATCTACTGGAGGCATTTGTCTCAAATAGAATAATGGTGTTCACTATCACCGTAATTAGCTAAAATTGTTTTCAAATTTCTGGCCAATGCAATGCAAAAGTTCTACAAATATTAGAAACAGTTAAATAGTGATTCTTACCCTTTATAAGTCATGTTCTTAAATATATTTTAGAACAAAAGGAATCAAGTGAAAAAAAATCATTTAATACGATGTTGGTAACTTGGCAAGATATAAGATAAAGACATTCAGTGATCAAATTTTGTGAACATTTCTTTTAGAAAATAAAGTGGTAATATCTCATTCGTCATAGCAAAATAATATAAAATAACTAGTAATCACCTAAGAATTACATACAGTCCACATAAATTGAAAAATCATAAAAGAGGGGCGCCTGGGTGGCTCAGTCGGTTAAGCGTCTGACTTCGGCTCAGGTCATGATCTCACGGTCCGTGAGTTCAGGCCCCGTGTCGGGCTCTGTGCTGACAGCTCAGAGCCTGGAGCCTGTTTCAGATTCTGTGTCTCCCTCTCTCTCTGCCCCTCCCCTGTTCATGCTCTGTCTCTCTCTGTCTCAAAAATAAATAAACATTAAAAAAATTTAAAAAATCATAAAAACTATTTCTGAAAGAGAATAATACATATTGTAGACATTTTAATTCTCTACAGTTTGACAGATTTATTGCAATCCTAACAAAACCTTCAAAAACATCTTTTAAAAAAAAACTTTAAATATTTTGGGGCATGTAAGTGGCTCAGTCAGTTAAGCATCAGGCACTTGATTTTGGCTCAGGTCATGATCTCTTGGTCGTGAGATCCAGCCCTGCATCAGGCTCCATGCTGAGCATGGGGCCTGCTTGGGATTCTCTGTCTGGCTCTCTCTCTCTGCCCCTCCTGGACTTGTGTGCATGCTCCGTGTCTCTGTCTCTCTCTCTCTCAAAATAAACATTTTTTAAAAATCCAAATATTTTTTAAGCTCGCTAGAAATATTGAGGAGGAAATAAAACATAAAAATGAGTAAGGAGGTCACAAGTCAGCCCTGCGTGACGTTTGTTCCACAGTAGTGGACATCATGTGTTGTTACCTTGAGAATGGACAGATGAATTAGCCCAGAAATAGATGCTGACATATATAGAAATTCACTATGTTATTAGAATGATCATAAGTCTATGAAGAAGAAAACAATTGTTTAATACATACTGTTAGAATACTTGGCTAACAAAAAAGAATGAAATCAGTGCACACCCTCATATAATGCAGTAAAATAAATCCTTAAGAATTAAAAAGATATTTTTTTAGGGGCACCTGGGTGGCACAGTCGGTTGAGAGTCCGACTTCAGCCGGGTCACGATCTCGCGGTCCGTGAGTTCGAGCCCCGCGTCAGGCTCTGGCTGATGGCTCGGAGCCTGGAGCCTGTTTCCGATTCTGCGTCTCCTTCTCTCTCTGCCCCTCCGACACTGACACACACTCTCTGACTCTGTCTCTGTTTCTCTCTCTCTCTAAAATATAAACAAACATCAAGAAGTTAAAAAAAAAAAAAAGATGACAGTTAACAAAGGCTGCATAGCCCTCAGAAAATATTTGTAATCCAGTTGTAAACAAGTGGACACAAGATACAAAATTGCATCTGCTTATAATAACAGTGTAGAATGTGGTTATTTAAAAAGCCTAGAAGGAAATACACCCATAATATTAACAGCTGTGTTTGGGTAATGAGACTCTGAATTTATAACTTGGACAATTAAAAATATATTGATATTCAGGACCTTTCAAAGAATGAAATGATTTATCTAGGTAGTCGAGCTATCACTCTGTTGCTGGATTCCCTCTAAAGCTCTCAGGCAAATGTTTTTCAACCACAGTGAGCCCCTCAGATCTTCTTTATAATATCAAGGATGCCAACACTCCCAGGAGGAAGAACTACCAATGGAAAAACAAACAAACCTTGCCTTCCTGTCTTTCCACAGTCCTGAAGCTAATTTATTAAAATAGATTTCTTGTAAAGTAGATTTCCAAAAGTGACTTAATACCTAAAGGCACATACAGAAATCAGATTCTCCATGTACATGTGCTGATTATTCTAAGGCAGTGGTTAAGTGAGAGAATATTTCCTCCCAGTTCGAGTCTTGGCAGATGATATTAACATAATTATCTAATTCACCAAATTTGACACCCAGTTGTAAAATACACTGTATATACCATGGAGTCAGAAAAAAAAAAATGTTCATAGTTACAGCCAATGGCGTATCTTAGTTTAAGAAACATCCTTGTTCTGGGGTGCCTGGGCGGCTCAGTTGGGTAAGTACCCAACTCTTGATTTCAGCTGAGGTCATAATCTCACGGTTCGTGGGATCGAGCCCCACATTGGGCTCCGTGCTGAGAGTGCAGAGCCTGCTCGGGATTCTGTTTCCTCTCTTTCTCCTCCTCCCCCTGCCCACACATCAAAAAAAGAAACATCCTGGTTCCATAGATGTTAATCTTTTTAAATGCATATTAAAATTGATGAGATGGGGGGGGGGGGGGCGCTAAAGTTACTTACAATCATTCCTCCTTTATCCTGCTCAGGAAAAGATGTCAGAAAGCAAGCGAGAAGAGACCAGGACATGTACCTCCAGGGTGGGCAGGAGGTCGGAGCGGATGATCATCGCTTCTGTGCTGCTTCCTTGAGCAGCTTGCCCACAGGCTCAGTCTGCGTTTCTGTCTTCCACTTGACTGCTCATAAATGCCCCGTTATCATCCATTGCCAATAAAAAGGAAAGTAGGTATATAGTAGGACTCTCATCTAGAGCATCACCATAGGCGTGTGCGTGGCTGCACCTCTGCTCCGGATGACGAGCGCTTGAGGCAGAACATGCCTCTTGCAGACCCTCTACCACTTGCTTTCCTGTCCCGCCTCCCAATGCGTGCTTTCTGCTTGAGCTAAGTATGCCGTGGTGTTAGCGCAGCTCTCTGATGCAAGTGAGAATGGCATTGGTATAAGGATGATATTGAACGTTTCTTAATTTTTCAGTATGTCGTTGAAAAACAAACTATTTGATACATTGATACACACCTATAAGGAGTTTGGAGAGAACAGAGGTTTGTAGCTTGAGGCCAAGTACCATAAGCATCTTGTCCTTATTCATGTTAAAGTTCCGGCAAAATAGAGCATGTTAAAGATGTAACAACAAAAAATAAAAACCAAAAAACACAGGGGCTTAAGTAACTCAGTCGGTTAAGCGTCTGGCTCTTGATTTCAGGTCAGGTCATGATCTCATGGTTTGTGGGATCAAGCCCTGTGTCAGGCTCCGGGCTGACAGTGTGGAGCCTGCTTGGGATTCTCTCTCCTTTTCTCTCTGCCTCTCCCCTGCTCACTCACATGCTCGCTCGCTCTCTCTCTCTCTCTGTCTCTCAAGATAAATATTTTTTTTTAAAAAACTGCACAATAGGAATCCACTACAATATGGTAACTTGAGTCTGCTGATATTTCTGGCAACTCTTCTATTGTATTAAATTTGACGGACTTCACTTTTGAGGTTACGGAATTGTTAAAATAATCTCAGTGATAATCCTAATATATTTTTAAAGTATTGGAATAGGCATGTGTGAGGCGTTATTTAAATACGGATTATTCAAATACATTCTGTAATGATATCTGCTCATGGTTTAGCGGGCACATTACGGTGCTTAAAAGGAGAAAAATACACATTGTCATGTGATTCTTGGGGCTAGACGCTCCTTGCTTTCATCGGTCAAACGCTGATTCGAGATCCTCTTGGAGCCTGGTTTCTTTGGCAGGTAACGAGGTATGTCTAAGATTTGGTTTCAGCTTCTTTCTCCCCTAAGCTGCCCACATATTACAGCACCTCTGCGAAATACGTGGTGGCTTCCTACTGTTCTCAGGCACTGTTGTCTGCCTGCTCCATCTCTAATGTTCTAGGGGTTTCTGCCGACACCCGAGTGTCAATGATTTCCAAATCTTTGCATCCTCTTTTCTCTTAGACTCCAGTCCTAGATAACCCGCCGGCAGCTTGAATTCTGCATGTCTAAAGTAGAACCCAGGGATGCCCGGGCGGCTCAGTCGGGTGAGCAACTCTTAATTTCAGCTCAGGTCATGATCACATGATTTGTGAGATCGAGCCCTGCCTCAGGCTCTGTGCTGACAGCACGGAGCCTGCTTGGGATTCATTCTCTCTCTCTCTCTCTCTCTCTCTCTCTCTCTCTCTCTCTCTCTCTCCCCTTCCTCTGCCCTTTCTTTCTCTCTGTCTCGCGCTCTCTCTCTCTCTCTCATAAAAAAACAAACTAAAGTAGAAGCTCTCATTCCACTCCACACCTGTTCCTGTTGTCCTTTGGATCTCATTTAACACATTGCTCTCTTCTCTGAAGTCCAGGCTAGAAACATTGGGAACTTCTTTCACTTTGTCCCCCTTTCTCCCTCGTGTTCAATTCATTGCAAATCTCGTCAATCTCCTCTTGCTCTGCCAGTTCACGCTGCTGCCAGATTCTCTTCCTCAAATACAGAGTTCATCATCACCGCCCTGACACGACCAGACACTCATATCCAAACTCTGAGAATTCTCCCATCCAGATCCTCTGCGTTTTGAGATCAACCTATTTCTGCAAAACTTCTCCCCTGTACCCTCCCAAGAAGCTTATAATCCAGTTTGCCAGCAAGGCTTCCTTCGCCAACACATCCTTTATATTCCCTGTCTCTGTGCCTCCTTCCATATTTGAGGCATTCTCTCCCAGTCTGGAAAGCCTCACCCTGGACGGGTTGCTACTCTTGGTGTTTTAGTTTTTGTTTCTCCCTCACTTCCCCTTAATATCAATTTATGTGTACCCTTCTTTGAGAAAAGCTTTAAGATGGCTCACAAAAATGCATAGATTTGCAATACTGTGAAATCACGTAAAATAGAACTGAGGAGGGGCGCCTGGGTGGCGCAGTCGGTTAAGCGTCCGACTTCAGCCAGGTCACGATCTCGCGGTCCGTGAGTTCGAGCCCCACGTCAGGCTCTGGGCTGATGGCTCAGAGCCTGGAGCCTGTTTCCGATTCTGTGTCTTCCTCTCTCTCTGCCCCTCCCCCGTTCATGCTCTGTCTCTCTCTGTCCCAAAAATAAATAAATGTTGAAAAAAAATTAAAAAAAAAAAATAGAACTGAGGAGAAAAATTACATAAGTGTCAGCCCCTAGCACAAAACCAGAAGCTAATTTTTTGAATGATAGATTCCACGCGCTTGCTGAAGGCAACTTCATCACTTGGAGAGCCTTCACCTGTCCCCCGTGCTCTGTCTGGTTCTTCCGGGTTCCTCTCTCACGTTCAACACATTCTACCTGGTACCTAGGAATATGCCCTTCCGTCCAAGTCTGTAAACACATTGGAAGTCGTCCTGTCACATGCATGTCGACAGAGCTACATAGGCACTGTCCATGTAGAAAATGTTGGGTTTTTGTAAATGAATAATGAATAGCTCTCGAATAAAATGCGCATGGCAAGCAGGATTGTTGTTTGTCTTTTTCTTAGGTGGAGAGCAAAGAACTTTCATCTGATCCCTTAAACATAGCCTCTGTAGGTAGCTTTTTTTTTTTTTTTTTAATCAGGCTTTGCCTGTAATCGAGTAAGGTCAACTTTCTTGCCTCTTTCTCTCTCTTTCTTCCCTATTTCTTGACTTTATCTCACAAACTATTTCTACATAGCCCCTTTCCAGCTTGTAATAATTGACACGTTAGCATAACCCTGATAGCCATCTCCTTTACCGTAATGTTCAGAAGCATGGACAGCCGACTGTTGATTTTCACAGGGCCTGGCTGGACACTTGGTAGGCGGTGGTTTTCAGTACTGGCTGGGTAGATAGTGAATGAAACACTGAATGAAGGCACTGGCTGCACATCCCCATCACTGCCCTCTTTTTTGTTGTTTCTTTCTTTTCTTTTCTTTTCTTTTCTTTCTTTCTTTCTTTCTTTCTTTCTTTCTTTCTTTCTTTCTTCTCTAAGTGTGGTTGATACACAATGTTATGTCACAGTTTCAGGTGACCAGCATAGTGATGTGACAACTCTTTGCATTATGCTACGCTCACGTCAAGTATAGCTACCATCTGTCACCATGCAATGCTATCAAAATACTATTGAATATTTTGCCTATGCTGTACCTTTTATCCCCCGACTTATTTACTCCATAACTAGAAGTCTGTATCTCCCACTCCTCTTCGCCCGTTTTGCTCATCCCCTACCCCATTCTGCTCTGGCCACTATCGGTTGGCTCTCTGTACTTATGGCTCTGTGTCTGCTATTATTTATATTGACTTTTAGATTACACATGTAAGTGAGATCTTACAGTATTTGTCTTTCTCTGCCTGACTTACCTCACTCAGCATAATGCCCTCCGGATCCATGCATGTCATCGCAAATGGAAAAATCTCATTCTTTTCGTGGCTGAGTAATATTCCACTGTACATTTATATACCATATCTTCTTTATCAACTCAGCTGTCCATTCATATGGGTTGCTTCCATGTCTTGGCTATTGCAATAACAATAATGCTACGATAAACATAGGGGTGCATGTGTTCTTTTGAATTAGTGTTTTCATTTTCTTTGGGTGAATACTCAGTAGTGGAATTATTGGGTCATACGGTATTTCTGTTCTTAATTTCTTGACCATCACTCCTTTTGCTGTGTTAACACTAGAACAAGTACCTGCCAAGCCTTCTCTGCCTCGCCTGTGTCACAGGGTATGAAAGACAACCCACCAATGTAATAGCAGTTAATAAAGATGCAAGCAGTGTGGGTTTTCTATATTCTGATTTTCTTATTCCTGTTTTATCTTCTGTCTGCTAACTCCCTCATCTTTGAATGTGACATCTGTAGAGAATAGGGTTGTCCTTATAAAACCAGTCTTCTATGAAAAAACAATACCATCTGATATTCTGATGATGACTGAAAAAAGAAAATCTTCATAGGTGGCACAGAAATTTCCTCTCCTTCATCATTTTTAGAATAATGCAAACAGAATGGGGCCAACAGGCCTAACTTTGAAGTCGGTTTAAGTTGGTAAAGATGCATATTGGTTCTCAAATGCCTTATTTTTTCATCGGGTTTTTCATGAGGGAAAAGGGACTTGTATATTGTCTTGTATTCTGTGTTTCATGACCCTTGGATGGAAATGGCTTAAGAATCTTCAAATGCACATTAGACCATCTGTGACAAAACTTTGCTACATTTCTATACTATTTCATTGTTTGTCCAAAAAAGTAATCATTAGTGATGGCAACTTCTTTTTTTAGGGGGAGTATTTTTGTTTCCTCAAGTGATCTTTGTGAGTTAAAGTAAAATAACCCTATAGACTCTATTACATAATAGAAGACATCCTAAAATCTCAAAAGTGGCATGTAACTTAAGTTTGCTAAATATAAAGGCAGAATTAGATTTTGAAATTCCTATAGGTAGAGTTTATTTCATTGCTAAATTTTGGTTCAAAAATAATTGATCTAGAAAATATTAAGTAAAATGTTAGGACATGTTTTAAATACATATATATAAATATGTAGATATTTATGTGAATTACATAAATGTTTATATGAAGTCTTTATTAGTGTTAGTTCTAAACAATTTTAAGATTGTTTTGGCTTTGGGGTGCCTGAGCGGTTCAGTTTGTTGAGCATCTGACTCTTGATCTCAGCTCAGGTCAGGACCTCATGGTTTGTGAGATCAAGCCCTGTGTTGGGCTACATGCTGACAGCATGGAGTCCCCTTGGGATTCTGTCTCACTCTCTTTCTCTCCCTTCCACCCCTGCATGCACTTTATCTCTCTATCTCTCTCTCTCTCACTCAACATCAATCAATCAATAAATTGTTTTGGCCTTGAATTTACTATTCCGTTTCAATAAGATTTTTTATGTGCAGCAAAAATTAATGATTCAGTGATTGAAGATATATACACATCATAATCCCTTTATTTCTCTAGTTTTCACCAATATTAAGAAGTAACTCCAAGATTTCAACTTCATTTTCCATCTTTGAAAAGCAGAGACCAAGAAAAATCTTTAAAACAGTAGCTGCTGAATGGAGTATTACTCGGCAATCAAAAAGAAGGAAATCTTGCCATTTGCAACTACGTGGATGGAACTAGAGGGTATAAAGCTAAGCAAAATTAGTCAGAGAAAGACAAATATCCTATGACTTCACTCATATGAACTCATATGAGGACTTTAAGACAGAGAACAGATGAACACAAGGGAAGGGAAGCAAAAATGATAAAAAAAACAAGGAGGGGGACAAAACGTAAGAGACTCTTAAATATGGGGAGCAAACAGAGGGTTGCTGGAGGGGTCGGGGGAGGGGGGGTTAAATGGGTAAGGGGCATTACAGAATCTACCCCTGAAATCATTGTTGCACTATAAGCTAACTTGGATGTCAATTAAATAAAAAAAATAAAATATATTAAAAAACAAAACAAAACAGTAGCTGCTGAAAATTAACCTCTTCTACATCTGTGTTACTCGGTTAAGTTTCCAGACTTTCACCTTAGCTTTTCAATACGAGTCACTGAAAATTCTTTTGATTGATGGATATGTTACTGAGTTTACCCAATACTCCAAACCATACTGGAAGCAGGAATGTCCGGGAACCAGTGTAGAAGAGAATATACAAAACTGGCTTTCGGCTTCATTTCAAACAAATTTTCCTCCTCATATTCATTCATTATTTATTTGACCAGTATTTATAAAATGTTGACAAAGGACGTCTTCAAATGTCATCAAAACATCCATCTATAAAATCCTACAAGGTAATGTATGCACAATTGGGAAAGCATAAAGACAACATATAAAAAAAAAATGAATCTAGCCAGAGCTGGCAGCGTGCCAGGACCAAAATCCGGGCCGGGCCTGCATCCAGCTCGGGCTGTTCCCAGCAGCGAGCCCCAGAGAAGCCATATTGTCATAGCAGAGAGCATGGAGACCATCGAGTCCTTGGTGCATCTCGCTGGAGTATAACAACATCCTCGAAAGCACCGACTTCTACTTCGGTTCAGTGTCTGGATCCTCAGCGTAGGCAGTAGCCTGCACAAATGCCACACAGAAACTTAAAATGAACCATCCACAAGGGGAGATAGGAAAATCTACTGGGCTATGTGGTTGTACACTACCCTTCAAGGGTGAGCTTATTAAGATGTCTTTTCCAGGGATTTGGTTCATTAGGGCCTTTCTTCAGTGACAAGCTGTTTCCTGTCTCTTGCCTCTCTTCTCACATGCAGTTAGTTTCATCAACAACTTGTACCAACTCTTTATCCAAAACATAGCCTGAATTCGTCCCAAGCCTATAGAGGCCACGATCTGGCACCTGCCACAGCTTGAACCTCATGTCAATTTTCAGCAGCCACATTGGCCTCATTTGGTTCTATTTTCCCACACGCGGGAAGACTGGCTCTTCTCTTCGCCTGCAGTTTGCTTCCTCCAGATTTTCACTTGGCTGCCTCCTCTTGGCTTCAGTGTTACTTCCTCCCAGGGACATGTAAAGTGTTACACAACCCGAGAAATAGGGAAGACCAACATCTTCTACCTTTACAAAGTCGTTTCTGGTTTTGTTCTTGTAATGGGATGCCTTAAGGAGCAGTGTCAGAGAACAAAGTTCACATTAGCTGGGGGTACAGGGTAAATGTGTTCCCATGATAGCTTCTGCTTATAAGGATTAAATTACTTAATGTTACTTCATTACCACTTTAAAGAACTGACTATTTCAGGTGGGGGGGGTGGTAGAACAAGTTGGAGTGGTGATCATTTAAATGATAGGCTTCTAAAATCTCCATTTCTTCTCTGCATGGCACACTTGTACGATCCATGATTGTTAGGGCTGAGGACCACTCGCCTTTCTTTCACTCAGTCCATTGACTCATCAGGCACTTTAGAACAGAATAGAAATTCAAGCCAAAGCTTTTAGGTATCTTTTAATGTTTTCTTCCCCTCAGGATAATAGGAGATCGATGATGACATAGGATCCCCATCCTTCACATGTAGGAAATTTTATACATAGGAGCTTTTCAATGGTCAGGAGAAGCAATGTTCCATACCAAATACATTGTTGAAGTTAATTGTTAATTATGTTACCTATATTTTATTATTCCTCCCCTTCTGTCATCTCTTTGCAATGAATCCCTGTGTTACTTTTGGTTTCCCCTGTGATGATTTAGAACTACCATCAATGAATACATTTTTAAAATATTTATTGAGCATCTAGGTGCTGGACCCTGTGCTAAATCTGAGGATAGATACATGCTTTGTGTATCCATGGAGATTACTCTCAACTGGGAGAGATGAAAAGCAGATGTGTCATTCCATAGATCACTGTGTCATCGGCCAAGGGCTGTAGAGGAAACCATCTTCTCATACTCTAAGAGGCATCCTAACCTACTCTGAGGAGCTCACAACGTGCCTCCCCAAAGAAGTAGCATGTAAGATGAGTCCTGAGGAATGGCAGCACAGAAGAGGGGAGACAAGAGTAAACTTTGTGCTTGGAGTCTTTGAAAGATTTTAAGCACACGTGTGACATGATCAGATTGTACTTGGAGGAGACCGCTATGGGTACTCTGTGGAGAATGGATTAGAAAGGAGGAAAATGAAACCAGAGAGAACAGTCAGGAGGCTGTTAAAGTTTCCCTGGAAGGAGATAATGGTGGCTTAGATAAGGTGAGGGAATTGGAGATCAAGAGAATAGATATATTTTTTAGTTATAATTAAATCTTATGTAAGTATTCCATGGGGACTTGCAGAATTCTGATTAATAGTGTATCTGTGGTTTTCATCATTTACATTCAGGCTTTATTGAAAGTAAAATTTATATAAAAATTTCCTTGATATGAATTGTTAGGTTGGTTGAACATTTAGAAATACACTTTGTTTATCAGATCTCATAGAGTAATCACAGGATTTGTGATGCAATCATGAAAGGTGTAGAAATAAATGTAAAACTGGAGGGAGAATGTCATTTTGCATCTGTCATGGCACATGAATTTAACGTGCTGAATTAAAAAAAAATTACCACTGTTTAAAAGAAAAACAGTAATTTCAAATACCATGAAGGAAAAACAGGAGAATTTGTAACTATTGGTAAGCAGGTATTTGTTAAATAGATTCTTTCTAGGGGCGCCTGGGTGGCGCAGTCGGTTAAGCGTCCGACTTCAGCCAGGTCACGATCTCGCGGTCCGTGAGTTCGAGCCCCGTGTCGGGCTCTGGGCTGATGGCTCAGAGCCTGGAGCCTGTTTCTGATTCTGTGTCTCCCTCTCTCTCTGCCCCTCCCCCGTTCATGCTCTGTCTCTCTCTGTCCCAAAAATAAATAAACGTTGAAAAAAAAAATTTAAAAATAGATTCTTTCTAGATACTTCCTCTTTCTAAATCAAGAAAACCCATAACAAGATGGTTTTATACTATCAGTTTCTTATTTAATTTTTTCACGTATGATTAACATACTTCAACGTGCTTCAAATGAAAACAACTATTCTGAAATAATTTTTTCTAAGGATAATTTAGTATTTTGTGACATTTAAAATAGATTTGTATTTTAATTTATTTTTAAAAATTATTTATTGATTTATTTTGAGAGAGAGAAAAGCATGAGGGGGGAGGGGCGGCGAGACAGGGAGAAAGAATCCCAAGCAGACTTCACGCTGTCAGCACAGAGCCCGACACTTGGCTCCATTTCAGGAACTGTGGGATCATGACCTGACCCCAAATCCAGAGTCAGACGCTTAACCAACTGAGCCACCCAGGCACCCGTCTCTACTTGTCTTTTAAAGAGAAGAAAACAGTGGTCCTTAGAACTTTTGTGATGGCAGATTGACAGCTGCTTCTTCGTAGCTCCACATCTGGAGACAAAGTGTCATTGGAAATCCATAGTATATGAAGTAAGCAAAAATACTTACTTTTGTTTTGGTTTTATTTAATTTTTTAAGTTTTTATTTAAATTCCAGTTAACATACAGGGTAATATTTACTTTTTAAGTAGACTTTGTTTTTTTCGAACAGTTTTACATTTGCAGAAAGTTGAGAACGTATCCAAATATCCAGACACAGTTTATCGTCTTGCTAACATCTTGCACTGATGGGGTGCATTTTTTCACCATTGGTGAGCCATTATTAATAGATGAATATTAACAAAAGTCCATAGTTTACATTAGAGTTGACTCTTTGTGTTGTACATTCTATGAGGTTTTTTTATTTATTTTTTCAATGTATGAAATTTGTTGTCAAATTAGTTTCCATACAACACCCAGTGCTCATCCCAAAAGGTGCCCTCCTCAATACCCATCATCCACCCTCTCCTCCCTCCCACCCCCCATCAACCC
>NW_024412397.1:55005283-55035681 GCF_014898765.1 Herpailurus yagouaroundi | reverse complement strand
CCCCATGGGTTTCTGTTAAGTTTCTCAGGATCCACATAAGAGTGAAACCATATGGTATCTGTCTTTCTCTGTATGGCTTATTTCACTTAGCATCACACTCTCCAGTTCCATCCACGTTGCTACAAAAGGCCATATTTCATTTTTTCTCATTGCCACGTAGTATTCCATAGTGTATATAAACCACAATTTCTTTATCCATTCATCAGTTGATGGACATTTAGACTCTTTCCATAATTTGGCTATTGTTGAGAGTGCTGCTATAAACATTGGGGTACAAGTGCCCCTATGCATCAGCACTCCTGTATCCCTTGGGTAAATTCCTAGCAGTGCTATTGCTGGGTCATAGGGTAGGTCTATTTTTAATTTTTTGAGGAACCTCCACACTGTTTTCCAGAGTGGCTGCACCAGTTTGCATTCCCACCAACAGTGCAAGAGGGTTCCCGTTTCTCCACATCCTCTCCAGCATCTATAGTCTCCTGATTTGTTCATTTTGGCTACTCTGACTGGCGTGAGGTGATATCTGAGTGTGGTTTTGATTTGTATTTCCCTGATGAGGAGCGACGTTGAGCATCTTTCCATGTGCCTGTTGGCCATCCGGATGTCTTCTTTAGAGAAGTGTCTATTCATGTTTTCTGCCCATTTCTTCACTGGGCTTAAACAAATGTTTAATGTCACCTACCCACTGTTAAAGTATCCTACAGAAGAGTTCCTTTGCCCTGAACAGCTCCTGCTTTCCACATATTCCTCTCTCGCTTTTTCCCCCTGAGCTCTTGGCAATCACTATCCTGATAGTTTTGCCTCTTCCAGGATATCATATGATTGAAATCATAGTGGCTTAAAGACTGGCTTCTTTCACTTAGCAATACGGAGTTAAAGGTCATCCATGTCTTCTTTGTAGCTTCACAGCTCATTTCTTCACATTCCGGAGCACTACTCCATTGTATGGATGTACCACCATTTGTTTATGCATTCAACCCATTGAAGGACATCTCAGCTGCTTCCAGTTTTATCGCTTATACACCCGTGTGCAGGTGTTTTCAACTAATTTGGGTAGATAGCTAGGCGTGCAAATGCGGGATTGTATTGTGAGACTCTGTATAGTTTTGTAAGGAATCACTAGACTTTGTTCCAAAGCAGCTGGGCCATTCTGCATTTCACTCTGTAATGAATGAGAAGTCTTGTTACCTCATCAGGCCTGTGTCGAGATGCATTTGTTTGCATGGGGATTATCAATGGACTTGGTACCATTTGTTGAAAAATCTATCCTTATTCCATTGAGTTGTTGACTACTTTGTGCAGGTCTATTTCTGGGCTCTCTGTTCTGTTCTGTCCGTCCGTTTGTCTCCTCTTTTATGAGTTCAGTGTTGTTTTGATCACTGTAGTCTCATAGTGAGTCTTCAAGCCAGGTCGTGTCATTCCTTCAATTATGTTTTTCTCTATCAAAATTGCGCCGGCTGTCTGGGTCTTTGGCTTTTCTGTATAAACTTGAGAATCAGTTTGACACCATCCACTAAATAATTTGTTAGGATTTTGATTGGGATCCTATTGAATCAATAGATGAAGTTGGGAAAACTTACCACCTTAATAACATTAAGTCTCTCACCATTTATTTAGCTCTTCTCTGATGTCTTACATCAGAGTTTTGTAGTTTCAATGCTTACTTTTTAGATGACCTCTTAGGCAAAGCTAACATTTCTCAACCGAAATGTGATACAACTTTATTGACTCAGACTTTCAAACTGCTGCTGTTTTTAAGTAATGTATTCCACGAATCAAAACAAAAACAAAAGGTTTCGTTGCAGCATCTGGGAAGGTCTTAATGAAATAAAAATCATATCAATAACAATTAAGAATTGACAAAAACAGTTTCTTCAAAAACTTTTATGCATAAAATACTACATAGTCATTGATGACCACAAGGCTAGTTGCACAGCATTCATTATATGAGGATGTCTTTAAAAAATAGTGCAGTCTTTTATTTCTGGTGGTATGATTCCTGGATGTTTATAATATTTGATCCCTTAAAAATTGGAAAGGAACCCAGAAAAGAAAGAAAATGGAATAGTTCATAATTTGTCAGAGTCTTTATAATTAAATAAATTTTAATATGACTAAATGTAAAATATTAAACCATTGGCAGCAATGTCATTTAAAAATATCTGCAAAGATTTTTTTCTGCCAAAGAAATTCAGTGACTAAAAGGTCTACCAAGTTAACTTATTTGACTTAACCTGTCAGTGACTAAAATGACGTTTTGTGAGGCACCTGGGTAGCTCAGTCGGTTAAGCGTCCAACCTCAGCTCAGGTCGTAATCTCACGGTTCGTGAATTTGACCCCCCCGTCAGGCTCTGTGCTGACAGCTCAGAGCCTGGAGCCTGCTTCAGATTTTATGTCTCCCTCTCTCTTAGCACCTCCCCCACTCACCCTCTGTCTCTCAAAAATGACTAAATGTTAAAAAAATTTTTTTAACTGATGTTTTGCATTGTTGCAAAGAGAATATGAAATAACCTATGTGAAAGAGTCCAACTGTAAAACATTGCCTAACATAAGTTGGTTTTTAACGAATCTTCAGAATTGAATGAATGACTGTATGTTATTATTTTTTTATTTAAAAAATTTTTTAATGATTTTATTTTATTTTATTTATTTATTTATTTATTTATTTTTTTGATGAGAGAGAGACAGCACGCGCACAAGCAGGAGAGGGGCAGAGAGAAAGGGAGACACAAAATCCGAAGCAGGCTCCAGGCCCGGAGCTGTCAGCACAGAGCCTAATGTGGGGCTTGAACCCATGAGCCATGAGATCATGACCTGAGCTGAGGTTGGACGCTTAACAGACTGAACCACCCAGGCGCCCCTGAATGACTGCTTTAAAATAAATAAGTTAATGAGTAAATAGAGACAAAGGAAATGATTGACAGTTTTAAGATGAAACCAGTTAGCGTGCAGAAACAAGAACACAAAAATCCATACCACAATTTTTTGAAAATTTACCAGAATTAGCTTTTTATCAATCAAATTAAGGAGGAAAGGTAATCAGATACCAGTGTCCTTTAGGTATAAATTCTAGTTGTACAATTGATTCTAGAACACCCCTAAATTGTTGATTTAATTTAAAAATAACTTCAGTTATTTCATAAGAAGGCTTAGTCTCTTTACTCAAATTTCCAGTAAAATAATTACGTTAGCCCAAATCTCATAGCAACAATACAGAAAACGAATGATAATAATTATACTTTTCTTCTCATCCAACTGAATTCATGTATATATTCACATGAATATATATGTATATAATGTCTATATTTAAACACAATTTTCTATACATCATAGATTGTAAATTGTATATATATAGTCTGTGTGTTTTATATACACACAATATAGTAAGAATTGAAAAGGGGAGTTTCTCAAAAAATAGTTCTAGTTCTTAATATTTCACCAAAAATCTCCATATAAAATACAGAATAAGACTTGTTTAAAGACAGATTAAAACTTTAAATACATATACTTGTTTGGCGCCTATATTGGAGCATTTACAAGAGCATTCACTTGCACCTTACATACATATGCCCTAAATATTGCACTAAATATTGAAATCAGGGTACCCAACAATCACTGTTCAGGGCCCCGGGAATAAAAGGATAAACAAGGAAAGGGTGACTGGGAGAATAGACAGTCTAACGGGATGACAGGAATATACACAGGTTATCGAAATAAACTGTATTGAGTGATCTGATACACATGTTCACAGAACATCAAAGGAACCAGGGAATTAGTTGTCTGGGAAAAGGGGAGACTCTCTGAGTGACAGTAGTGGAGTGGACTCTGAGCACATCTGTTCAGGCCTCAAAATATCATGACTTTTGCAGAGTACTTAGAATTTCTCCATTAGAGCTGTGCACACCTGCCAGTGTGCCTAAAAGCATGATGGGACCCCAGGATTATAGTTCTATGTGGCAAAATAGGAAGATTCCACTCCTAGCAAAGAAAGAAGCACATGCGATTTCCCTTTTATATTAAAAAAGAAAAGCTGGGGCACCTGGGTGGCTCAGTCACTTAAGCGTCCTACTTCGGCTCAGGTCATGATCTCGCAGTCTGTGAGTTCGAGCCCCGCCTTGGGCTCTTTGCTGACAGCTCAGAGCCTGGAGCCTGCTCCAGATTTTCTCTCTTTCTCTCTCTCACCACTCCTTCTCCACTCACACTGTTTCTGTCTCTCAAAATTGAATAAATGTTAAAAAAAAAAATTAAAGAAAAAAGAAAACACGGAAGACTATTGATACTGAAAACACCACCATTGAACAAAGCCAGCATGCCTGTTGCTGAGGGTTATGTATAATCCCAATGTATCGAACAAATTTAGAATAACGATCTTACGTTGCGAGGTTTGCCGTCTCTGGGTAAAGTGAAAGTATGATCTGCCAAAGTCCAATGGTAGAATTCTAGACTTTGGAAGAAGTCTATTTTAATGCACCGTTAACCAGTAAAGACCTCGCTGTCTGGTCTCCCAACAAAAATGATCCTGTCTCCACATGAACAATATAAATACTTACTCTGCCATTAGGTTATACTAGGATGCCTGTGAATTTTCTTCCCCCAGGGTTTTGGTTCTGGTGCTTAATGCAGCACTACGAACTGTGCAGAAGCAAAGTTATGTCTCGATCAGTATGAGCAGTTAAAAAAGTCTTAGTAAAGGGGCTAAGCCTTTGAATTCATTTAATTATTTTAGAGCCATTGGGAGAAAAGAAAGGTTACTTTTTCTCAAATTTTATCCGCAATTAAACACTTAAAGAAATTTGCTCTTCTTGCAGTACGGATCTGCTTTGCGTAAACCAGTTCTATTAGCCTAAAAATAGACTCCTCCTGGAATATTATTAACTATTCTGTGTGGGTACTTATGCACATTCTGTACTGTCACTGTCTGTAACAAGATGAGAAAATACCTCCGGGTCTCTTTTTTATTGTGAAAGCTCTCTGGAAAAATAAAATTAAGACTACTCAGACCATGCTGGATGTGACAAAAAGTAAAGCGTTTCCAGATGTTAGTAGTAGACTACGAGGCAGAATTAATTTCCAGGTGTGATTAACACTTAGCATTGATAAGGAAATGATCCCACATAAAACCCATGTAAAGAGGGGCGCCTGGGTGGCTCAGTTGGTTGAGTGTCTGACTTCGGCTCAGGTCACTATCTCGCGGTCCGCGAGTTCGAGCCCCGCGTCGGGCTCTGGGCTGATGGCTCGGAGCCTGGAGCCTGCTTCCGATTCTGTGTCTCCCTCTCTCTCTGCCCCTCCCCCATTCATGCTGTGTCTCTTTCTGTCTCAAAAATAAATAAACGTTAAAAAAAACTTAAAAAAAAAACCCATGTAAAGATTATTTGATCGTCTTCCGAGGAAAGCTGTTTGGAACTTAGTTCTTCTTGGCTTCTAGGAGAAAGGATGAAATCCATCCATCTTCTCTTTCTGAAGGAAAGACGATATAGACTACCTACAGCAGCCACCAAGTTTTCAAAGTTTTCGGCATAATCAGCATGCTGAAAATGTGATGCAATGTATCTTTTTCTCTACAGAGGTTTTTGTTTGTTCATGTTTTCTTTTAGTCTATTCAGGTTTCTGTATCTGTCAGCCATTAGTCTGTGAAGTCCTCGAGAGCCCTCTTTATTTGAAGATCCCTTTCTTCCTTGTCTACAACCTTCTCCATGGTTGTCTTCCTCCTGTTCTTCATGAGGGGAATTCAGTGCCACCAACTATCGACAGATGGTAGCCCAACACACTTTGGTGTCCTCAGTTCTCTACTTGCCCATGATCCAGTCTTCATAAAGCCAGAATCATACCCCGAAGATCTTTTATAGGCGGTGGTGTGCCGGTACCACTTCATAATCAGCTTTCAGAACAAGACGGGCCGTGTTTCCCAGCTTCTCTGGTGTATGTATCCTTTTGCCCGCGGTCAACTCCAAGCTCCCGGTAAGTCTTTGCAGATCCCTGCCCTGGAAAGAGATGAGTACAACCCCTCCGGCCAATACCAGCAGGCCCCAGACCAGCCCTGTCAAATAATCGCGAACATGAGGTTCTGCAAATCGCTACACCGTCTTCTCTTTAATTGGCTGCACTTGGCACCACAGATTGGGATGCACTTGCTTCTGATGGAGGGAAAGACCCATTGTGTTAGTACCCTGACTGCTACCATCTCATGGATGGTACTCATCAAGTCCCATTAGGAACTCCCCTAATCTCTTTCCTTGAAGCAAACAAAACACTTTGCTACCCAAAATGGCAGCTGTAGATGTGTTTGTTTATTAGAAGAACACATAGCCAGGGCCCACATGAGAAGCAAGAATGCCAAAATACCAGACACTTTAAAAGGAGAAAAAAACCCATGGAGATTTCTGAGCAAGAGAGCGATTAATTAAATGGAAGGTTGATTTTCTTTCCCCCCCCAGATACAGTGGTAAAGTAAATGCAAAGTGGGCCCTTGAAGTTGCATGAGAAGATCAGATAGACAGGCTTTGGATGTTGTGAGGGATAAAAGGGTCTTGGACCAAATGATAATGCTGTTCCTCATGCTAGATATTCTTACGTCCCAGAGAGCTGTTGCTGAATTTTCTCCTTTATACTGCAGTAGTATATTTTTCACCCAACTGTGAAATTAAAAAATTCTCCCTGTAGCAGTTGGATACAGTTTGTTAGTTTGTATCTTATCAAAAACTGTTTAAATGTATCTCTGGTGACTTTTCAGTGATAATTAAAAGCAGAAGGCCAATGTTTCAAGACTGAAGAATATATTCAGTTACTCCTTAGCTACCCTGGTATAACTCTCGACAAGAAACCAGTCCATCAGATGAAGTAACTGGCGTCTAGCTCTTTCTGTGGTCTTTAATTTTGTCCCACCATTTGTAAATAACCAAGGTGAGAGGATAGATTGGATAAATCGGTTTCTATCTTTTAGAAGAAAAGCGAAGACTATGATGAGACCTAAATCATCTTAAGTCAGGTCTAATAGTCAAGAAAATGTGAGGCACTTGGGCAGCAAGAGAATATTATTTCATTTTTACTCAAGCCCATCAGTAGCTAATGTCCGTCAGCGAAAGTTCTTGGTGCAGGAACTGCTCAGCACCCTGCAGACTATTCTCCAGACCTTTTTTTCTGTTAGACCTTATCGGGCACCCTTGCAATTGTTACCTTCCTAAAGCAGAGGTCAGAGCATTTAACTTCCCAGTAAGTATTTGCCCAAGACCATTACTTCTTTGCGGTTAGAAGTGACCTCTCCTGCTTCTGAACATACGTGGATTATGTTAATTGATACATATGTGTATACACATAATACAATACAATATTATATATTTTATACAATATATAACATATATATATATATATATATATATATATATATATATATATATGTGTGTGAGAGGAAGGGGGGGAACAAAAATAAAGCCGAGGGATACAATGAATTAATGTTTATACAGGAGAATCTGGGTAAAAGGTTTGAGTATTCTCTGTACTATTTGTATTCTTGCAACTTTTTGTATTTAAATTTTATCTCCAAGTAAATAGTTCAACAACAACAACGAAGCCCTCCAGTATCTCCTCTCAATCTAATGAACTCAGTTATTATTCCCCCTTAGGTGCCATCTTCTCCCTGCACACCAGGTGATCCAAATGATTGTGGTATTTGATTTGAATTAATCCTTCCAAGGTGTATATCTCCCGATAGAGCAACACGGGGGAAGAAGTCAAATATGTGGGGATTTGGGAAAATGTAAGTCCTGTGAGGTAGGGTGACCAACTCTGTCAGTTTCCTTGGGACAGAGGGGTTTCTCAGACGCAAAACTTTGAGTACTAAAAGCAAGCAATCCCAGGCAAATTGGGATGAGTGGGCCATCCACCCTACTTTGGGGGAGACGCTGAAGGGATGTGTTTAGCTGATGCCAAAAGCTGGTTTCAGGAATGCCAGGAGATGACGCTTGATCAGAACCCTACATTCCAAATGAAGGCATTTCCGAGGACCTGCGCAATGGAAACCAAACAAGCGCATTGAACTGCAATGGAGCGGAGTTGTATTACCAGAAATATAAGCTGCGTTCAAAGAAAATTAATCTTTGATACACACATGAGTTGTTCAGATAGGAAAACTATGTCAAAGATCTGTGTCGCTTCATTGTTCCAAGATTCCTGTTGTCTATTCAGTGAAGTCCGAATTCCTTAGCGCAAAATGACTTCCTGAATGAGAACTATTGTGTATCCAGGGTTGTATCATTGAGTCTCCCCACAACGTGTAAAGTTGGTGTTATCATGTCCAGCTTGCAGACCTGGGAACAGCAGATCAGAGAGGTGAAGTGCTTTCCCGAGGGCATGCGGCAGTATGTGGCACAATTAGAAATCACAGCAGTTATCTACCTCCAGATTCTTGCTGTTCTTTCCTCATTGATCTGCCCAGCCTCCCCAGACGCACTGTCCTCCAGCCCTACAGCTCTCCCTGCTTCCTGGAGGGGCAGCAGGCGTGCCTTTGGTGGGTGTGTCATCCTCAGGCTCCACCCACCTGACCTACCCATTCTTCCATGATCCTACCTACCTGCAAATTCCCTGATACTAATCCAGGTGGAAAACTTTTCTCTCCCCTCTAAACACCTGGCATGTTTTGTTTGTATCATTCGCATAGTCCTTACCTTTTGGACACTTAGGTGGAAAACCATATAACTGGCGACAGAGTGTAGGACGTGTCTTCAGATGAGATCTAGGTTACGTTCTGGACCTACCCCTATGGTAGGTAGTATATAATCTTGGTCTGTAGCCCTGTGCAATTTGAGCTGCAGTTTTCTCATATTTAAATCACTATAATATTACATTATTTATAGGATTACCATAGCAATTAACAATGTGTCTACAAGATGACTTAATGTCGTGTCTGACCATTGTCACCGGTTAAATTTTCAAGCTACTCAAGGCAAAACTTCATCTTGCATTTTTTTCTTGATTCTAAGCCCTATGTTTTGAACATACAAGGTACTCAATAAAGTGTTTGTTTAAAAATAAGGGTTTTATATAGAGTGGTAGCATTGGAATGGAAATTATTTTTCAGGAAGAATATCAGAAATAAAATTTATATACAAAAGTGTTGCAAGAATACAAACAGTAGAAAGACCACTCACATACCTTTTGTCCATATTTACCTGGATAAATGTTAACACATTTTGTCCCTTTGCTTTATCATTTGTGTTCCCTTCTTCTCTTTTTGTCACATATAGTATTAACATAACAAAAATTAACATAGTATAGATATATTCAGATCAAGAGAAATCACTTCTTTTAAAAATTTTTTTAATTTTAATTTTTTTAATTTTTTTATTTTTTGAGAGACAGAGTGAGCAGGTTTGGGGGCAGAGAGAGAGAGAGAGAGAGAGAAGCCCAAGCAGGCTCTGCACTGTCAGCACAGAATCCAATGCGGGGCTCAGTCTCACAAACCATGAGATCATGACCTGAGCCAGAATCAACAGTCAGACATTTAACCTACTGAGCCACCCAGGGGCCCCTAGGAGAAATCACTTCTAACTGGAAAGAAATAGTGGAGGAACTGGATTTAAGAGATTTAATAAGGATTTAATAAATGGTTAATGGGGCGCCTGGGGGAAGAATTCAAAATATCTGAAGTTTTGATTCTAGGATTCATGTACTAAAAGGAAGTATTAATTTTGATTTTATCAAAGATAAAATTATCAAGCTCTTGAAGCCAGATAGGATAGTGTGAGGCTTCTAAGAGTTGGAACTTGGCCTGCGTGTCAGTCTAGGCCAAAGGGCCAGTTATTCCAGCAGCGTGACTTTGGATAAATTACCCTGTGCCTCAGTTTCCTCATGGGACGATTCTCTGATAGAATGATAATAATACATCCTATAATGAAGGCAACATTTTTGCCACAGCACCTACTATGCAGAAACCACTGAATCAGAACAACAGCAAAAGTTAGAACGGTTTTAATGTCAAAAGGAAATGACCCAGGAGTTGGCAGAGAACAATCGAGAAAGTTTTAGCTTCAGAGCACTTGGCCTTGAGGGTTATAGTCGAAGCTGCTTTTATCCCACACTGAAGCATTTGCAGGTGCTAAGGAATCGTATCACTTAACACGTGGACTCTCCTAGGCTTTTTGTTGAAGAAAAATGTCATAGCTGACTTTACCATGGGTTCTGCTTTTTTGCAAGAATCTTTCTTCTAATTTTTCTGTGGTGAAGCAGCTGCCGTTGCTATGTTATCAGCTCTGTTGCTATGGGGGATGCCTTGGATGTTTGCCAGATGAGGATTGGTTATTTCAGCCCCCGTATGTTCACAGTTGACATTTTTCTATGTTACATCATGCTGTTTTATCTTAATTCGAGGGCTAGGCTCAATAATGTTGATCAGCTGTGGAAGAACTGATATTAGTTGTGAAGGAATCAGACTGTCCCTCCTTAGAAAACTTACATTAGCAATTCAAGCGATGTGTGCAGGAAACATGCACACACACACACACACACACACAAGACTAGATGGTGATATATTTAGAAGCTTGCCTGTGTATAAGACTTGTGACTCTTAAGTCATGAAATTCACAGACAGAGGGCTGAACAGTGGCATTTATGCAGTGATCGTGAAACAAGAAATTACTTCAAATCAGAGGTGACCGCATCCTATCAACTTCATTGACAGCCGTCAAAATTGACATAACCGCTCTTTGGGAGTCATTCTCCACGAATGCAGTTCTCTGCTGACGCTTGTGGGAGTTGTGGCTTGGATAAAGCTTCTCTACCGTGAGATCAACTTTCTAGTGAGCTGTCCTTGTCTCTGTAATATGGTGATGTTGATTGAATAGTTCAGACAATTGCCAGACTTCAAATTGCCAAGTTACGAAACCCTTTCGAAAAGAAAAAAGCCAGTATCGTAATGACTCTCTCTCTTCTTGATCTCCTTTATCTCAAGTGCAAGGAGAAATACCCTTTGGAAGATAAGATCTAGGAGCTTCTGTACCCTCGTTGCTTAGTCACTAGTCTATTTAAACAGGACAAGACCTGAATTTGCAATTTTTCCAAATACACATTCACAAGTGGGCTTATAAAGAGGAGATAAGTAAGGTGGCTTAACAATGGAAATCAAGATTTTGCTACTTAGAAGCATGTAATGAACACATTTTGTAATTTTTACGGCATTTTTACTCATCGACATTAGAGAACGCTGGAAGCCGGGTTTATGAGAAAATTTGACATTTCCACAATAAAATTTATTTTAGCAAATAACTTTGAATCATTTCCTGAAGGTATTTACTCTAAAGTGCTGAGTGGATTTTTTGTCTGAAAAATCCCCCCCTGAAAAATACTGTCTTCGCTCTTAACTATAGACAACATACCGATGGTTACCAGAGAGGAGGTGGGTGGGGGGATGCGTTCAACAGGTGGATGGGGATGAAGGAGGGCTCTTGTGATGAGCACCAGGTGTATGGAAGTGTTGAATCACTAAATTGTACTCCTGAAACTAAAATTACACTGTATTTTAACTGGAATTTAAATAAAATCTTTAGAAAAAACTGTCTTCAATTATTAAAGAGGCAGTACATATGTGGCTTGCATAATTTGGTGTTAATTTCAAGGAATTCTTTCTGTAGATCTTTTCAGATAAGTGAGGCATGTACAAATAAATAGGGCTATTAGGTCCTGGAATAAAAGGTAAGATTTTTTGCATTCTCATTTGAAAATTATAACCCAAGAGGACTTCAAAGCATGAAGGATTCCCATGACCAACTGATGATGGTATAAGATACATACTTTTAGGTATGTTTAAGCCTTAGCATTGCGATCTATTTAGAAACACAGCTCAGCGAATCGCGGAGAACAGAAGCAAACATGTGTTCTTGGGCCTTATCCTCATCTGCTTATTCTACCTCCCACCCCTCCCCCACCAGAAGGAAACAGGCAAAAGTGAAATCTGAATGAACACCGGTATTCCTCCGTTTCCAGATTTGTAAAATAATTTGCATGATTCCCTTTGGGGGACATTTGGGAGGGTCATAAGTAATGTCCTTACTTAAAACTTCAAAGGCTTTTAGATGGCCTGGAGTGTATGGGACATGTAATGGAGAAGCTGAGCCCTTGGAGATTAAAAGAAAGACAGCAAAAGAAAAGGAACAAGCCGTTTGCTTCCTGTCACATTCCGTAGACAAGAAGCTACCTGTCAGATACTTAGGCGGCTTCCCATAGCTCTCCAGTGTACCTGTTTTTGTACATACAACATTCTATTCTTACCGTCATCACGCTATTGCCTGGTCTCCCCAGTGACCTTCTCAATGGCTGGACCTTACTTTATGCTAAATGGCCTGGATGAGTGATTGCTGTATACTTTGACTTTCCCCTCTCAAATTTGGTCATTCCCTCACTGTGTTCAACTGCTATCTAACATCCTGTGGCACACATCCTGGGGCCATGTTTGAGCCCCCATCCCTTTTGTTACATCTCCAATTGATCATTAAGTTCTCCTCACCTCTTTTGGATCCCTCTCCATTCCGTTCTCACCACCTCCACAATCGTCCATGCCTTACTCATTCTTGCGGACACCGTCCCGGTAGCTTCCCTCTGGCCCCTGTGTCCAGTTTGAGTCCCCTCCGAGAATTTGTCGAAAACATAAATCGGGCCTTGTTACCCACCATATATACGTACATCTAGTAGACCCGTTATCACTTAACATGTCCAAATCTAACACCTGAGCCTCCCTGATACCCCAAGCTTTTTCAACCTCTTCATCAAAGTAAATGGTACTCTATTATCCCCATCTCTAAGGCCCCACACTTGGGAATCTTTCTCTTCTCTTTCATGCCCCGTATTCCATCAAACGGCAAATCCTATTGATTTGCCTTGAAGATACGTGTAGAATGTTAACCATTTCCTTCCTACCTGCCCGGCCATCAACCCACCCTAAGCCATCATCCTCTATCGCCCAGACCTCTGTCATAGACCCTGACAGTCAGTCTGTACCTTCGCCTCCCGTGTCACCTAACTGGATTCAGACAGAGCTGAGTGTGAGGTACAGCGAACAGATTGTTTTCACATTTTATAGGTAGGAACTCTGAGACACTAAGAGCGTGACGAGGAGTGATGCGGTAAGGATCTGCTCCATTCCTCAGTTCATATCCTGTTCACGTGTGACAACTGAGGCCTGTAAAAGCTTAAGTGACAGGTTTACAAGGACTGACTATGCAGGGAGAACAAGGACTGAGGGCACTACCCCTCCGAGTATTGCCTCATTCATGCAGGGAGACAAACACTAAGGAGGCAGTTATTTTGACTGGTAGCATTTTAAAATGAAAATAGGTCTGGGAGTTCAGCAAATTGAACTTGAGTTAATTCTGTAGGGAAACATAAACCCTTCTTTTGAGTGCCGAGATTAGGTCACTGAGGAAAGTGAAGTTTTTTAAATGTATTTCCACGGCAAACACTACGTGTTGATAACAAATGCAACAACAGTAGATACTTTGCATTTTCTGTTTCTTCCCCGAGTGTGACTCATATACGGGCATATATTCCATAAGATTCAGTGGGTTCAACCTACATGACTCCATTTGGTCATGTTGTTCATTTTTAACAAATTGTTAAAAAAAAAAATGTGTGTTGTTTATCCGTTCTTTATTTGATCACTCTTCAGAGTGTCTGTAAAGTGTCTAGTCGTTCAGGGCTGTTTTAAAATACAGTATATTCCGGGCACCTGGGTGGCTCAGTAGGTTGAGCGTCCGACTTCAGCTCAGGTCATGATCTCACAGCTCGTGAGTTTGAGCCCCACATCAGGCTCTGTGGTGACAATGCGGAGCCCGCTTCTGATTCTGTGTCTCCGTCTCTCTGCCCCTCCCCTTCTCTCTCTCTCTCTCAAATATATAAACACTAAAAAAATAAGAAATAAAATAAAATACAGTGTATTAATAAAAACTTGGGTTATATGAAGGCCAATAGACCAGGAGATGACTATCATTGAAAATGGCAGTACCCAAGAGGAGGGGGCGTGCCAGAAGGCGGGGCACACAGGAAAGCGCCAGGAGAGTTCAGGAGGCAGAGAGAGAGGGAAGAAGTATGGACAAGAGCCTTTACTGTGGTCTGTAAATGAAGTGCTGAAACAAGACAACAGGCCTAAAACGGAGTCACCAAATGGTGCCAGGCCCCATGTCACCACACCGAGGCTTCACTGCACTTTTGTCTCTACCGGAGATGGAGTCTTAAACCTTAATCAAGAATCACTGGGTCACGGGCGCCTGGGTGGCTCGGTCAGTTAAGTGTCCAACTTCGGCACAGGTCACGATGTCACCATTCGTGAGTTCGAGCGTGACATCAGGCTTTTTCTTCTGTCACCGCAGAGCCTACTTCAGATCCTCTGTCTCCGTCTCTCTCTCTCTCTCTCTCCCCCTATCCCACTCTTGTGCTCTCTGTCTCCCTCTCAAAAATAAATGAACATGTAAAAAAAAAAGAGAGAGAGAGAGAATCACTGGGTCAGCACTGATGAGATCATCTGCCTTACAGATCCCTGCCATCCCCTGGGGGAAAGTGACCTTGCCACAACCAAAACACTTGTGCTGGTATAACTTCCTTTTTCCCATTCCCTACTGCCTACAAATGCCTCCTTCATTTTGTGCAACCTCATTTGTACAATTCCTTGCAGCTCCTTTCTATTGTTAGATGGGATGCTAATTAGCTGCATGAATTGTTGAATAAAATCCATATGATCTTCAAAAAAAATAGAGATACAAAGTGATTTATTTTTCCAATCATAAAGCATAAAACAAGCTGTGCTCTTTTCACACTTAAATAAATGTGTCTTTTAAAAATTACTGTCCACAATAGGGAAATGCAAATCAAGACCATAGTGATGAACCACTTCATACCCACTAAGTTGGCTGTTACATTTCTTTAAAGAGAATATAACAAGTGTGGGCGAGGATGTGAGGAAATTGGAAATCTTGTGTATTGCTGGTGGGAATTTAATTGTTGCAACCGCTATGGAAAATCGTATGGAAGTTCCTTAAAAAGTTAAACACAGAATTACCATATGATACACCAATTCTACTGTAGGTATATGCCCAGAAGAGTTGAAAGCAGGAACTCACACAGTTACTTCTATGCCAACATTCATAGCAGCATTATACCCAAAGTGGAAACAACCCATGTGCCCATGAAAAGATGGATGTTGAAAAAAATGTGGTTTATGCATACATAGGAATACTATTCAGCCTTAAAAAGGACGGAAATTTTGATCCTTGCTATAACATGGCTGACCCTTAAAAAATACTATGCTAAGTGAAATAAGCCTGACACAAGAAGGCAAATACTGTATGTTTCCACTTATCTAGGGTATCCAAAGGTATCTAAAATAGAGACCATAGTAGAATAGTAGTTATTAGGGACTGAGGAGATACAGGAGTATGGAGTTATGGTTTATTAGGTACAGAATTTCCTTTGGGGATAATGAAAATGTTCTGGAAGTGGTTAGTGGTGATGTGTATACAACATTGCAACTGTGCTTAATGCCAATGAATTAGATACTTAAAAATCATTGAAATGATAATTTTATGTTGTATATATTTTACTACCCTAAAATTATTATTCAAGAAAGAAATTAAAATGGGAATCACATAGTGACTTTATGATGAGCTTGTTACATACTGGTATTAGAAATAGGAATTGACGGGGCACCTGGGTGGCTCAGTCGGTTAAGCGGCCGACTTCGGCTCAGGTCACGATCTCGCGGTCCGTGAGTTCGAGCCCCGCGTCGGGCTCTGTGCTGACCGCTCAGAGCCTGGAGCCTGTTTCGGATTCTGTGTCTCCCTCTCTCTCTGACCCTCCCCCATTCATGCTGTGTCTCTCTCTGTCTCAAAAATAAATAACCGTTAAAAAAAAAAGAAATAGGAATTGTTGTCTTGTTGTCTTTCATGAATGTTACGATTTTCATTGAACCTTAAATTTCAAACCAAGCTTAATGTTTTTTTTAATTTAGAATCTTATTATAATAATTGTAGATTCACATGCAGTTTTAAAAACTAAGACAGAGAAATAACCCTATGCATTTTACCCAGTGTCCTCCAATGGTAACATTTCAAGAAACCGTAGTATAGTATCACAGCTAGAATATTGACATTGATAAAATCCACCAATCCTAAGATTTCCACAATTTTAGTTGTACTCATTTGGGATGTGTACATCTATGTACTTACTTCTATGTCATTTTGTCACATGCATTTAGGTTCATGTCTCTCCTTCACAGTCCAGATACAGAACGGTTCCATCGCCGTGGGGTCCCTGGTTTGGCTCTTCCATAGGCACACCCACTTCCTCCAGAACCTTCCTGAAAGGCCCATCCCGAAACTCTGGCCAAGCATTAATCTATTCTCTGTCTCCGTAATTTTGACATTGAAAAATGTTACATTGGGACACCTGGGTGGCTCAGTCGGTTGAGCGCCCGACTTCAGCTCACGTCACGATCTCACGGTCCGTGAGTTCAAGCCCCGCGTCGGGCTCTGGGCTGATGGCTCGGAGCCTGGAGCCTGTTTCCGATTCTGTGTCTCCCTCTCTCTCTGCCCCTCCCCCGTTCATGCTCTGTCTCTCTCTGTCTCAACAATAAATAAACGTAAAAAAAAAAAATTAAAAAAAAATGTTACATAAATGGGATCATTTATAAACGGCATGTCATTTTTTTAGGATTGGCCTTTATCACTCACATAAGTCCCTAGAGTTTCCTCCCAGTTGCTGTGTTCACTCCTTTTTATTGCAGAATAGTTTTCCGTTGGGTGTATGTTTATTCACCTGTTGAAAGACCTCTGGTCTTTTCCCAGGTTTTGGCTTTTTTGAAGAAAACTGCTGGACACATATTACGAATTTTTATGTGAACATGTTTTTATTTTACTTTTTGTGGAATAAATGTGTTGCTGCTGAGTCCTACTGCAATTGCACGGGAGTTTTATACAAAACCGTCAAGCAGGGGCGCCTGGGGGGCGCAGTCGGTTAAGCGTCCGACTTCAGCCAGGTCACGATCTCGCGGTCTGTGAGTTCGAGCCCCGCGTCAGGCTCTGGGCTGATGGCTCAGAGCCTGGAGCCTGTTTCCGATTCTGTGTCTCCCTCTCTCTCTGCCCCTCCCCCGTTCATGCTCTGTCTCTCTCTGTCCCAAAAATAAATAAACGTTGGAAAAAAAAAAAAAAAAAGAAACCGTCAAGCAGTTTTCCAAAGTCCTGGCGCCATTTTCCATTCCCACCAGCGATCTGCGAGTGATTCAGTCAGTGTTTCTGCTTTCTCATCAGCATGTCGTGTTGTCCCTATCACTTATTGTAGCCGTTTTCATATCAACATTAATATCATTATTTTAACTTGGGTTTCTCTGGCCAATGATGTTGAATATTTGTGTATGCACTTACTGCCCAATGTATACACTCTTTGGTAAAATATCTATTCAGGACTTCACACATTTTCTAATGGAGTTGTTTTATTACTGTTAAATTGGAATTATTATTCTAGATACGAGACCTTTGTTGGATATGTGATTTGCAAATATTTCCTCTTAGTAGCTTTCATCTTGTTGACAAGGATGTTCACAGAACAACAACTTTAAATGTAATTGCTATCAGTTTTTCAATTTTTTCCCTCTGTGGATCATGCTTTTAGTATCAAGTCTAAAAACTACTTCGCCCTAGGTGCCAAAGATTTTTTTTCTGAAAGTTTTAGGGTTTTTCACTTTCTATTTGAATTCATGATCCACTCTGAGTTACATTTTGTATAAGGTGTGAAGTAAAGCTCAAGTTTTATTTTTTGCCCATGACATCTATTTCTTTCAACACTATTTGTTGAAAGGTTATCCCTTCCTCCATTGAATTGCTTTTGCACCTTTGTCGAAAAACAGTTCAGCATATTTGTATGGACATATTTGCGGATTCTTCTGTCCTACAGAATTGCCTGTATCTTCACCAATACTATACTGTCTTTACCGCAGCTATATATTAAGCCTTAATAGGAGTAGATTGATTTCTCATTTTTTTTCTTTTTTATAATTATTTTAGCTGTTACAGGGTCTATTCCCTTCTATATAAATTATAGAAAAGGTTTCTTTATGGCTATAAAAAGGCCTTGCCGGGGCACCTGGGTGGCTCAGTCGGTTGAGCATCCGACTTCAGCTCAGGTCATGATCTCGCGGTGAGTTTGAGCCCCGCATAGGGCTGTGCGCTGACAGCTCGGAGACTGGAGCCTGCTTCGGATTCTGTGTCTCCCTCTCTCTCTGCCCCTCCCCTGCTCATGCTCTGTCTCTCTCTGTCTCAAAAATAAATAAAAACATTTAAAAAGAAAAAAAAAAGGCCTTGCCAAGATTTTGATAGGAATTGCATTAGGCCTATAGACCAGTTTGGGAAGAATTGACATTTTTTATTATGTTGAGTCTTGCAATACATGAATGCAGTGTCTTTCCATTTATTTGGATCTTTTTTGAAGTGTTGAAGTATTTTGTCATTTGGAGTATATAGATGATATACATGCTTTCTTAATTGTTTCATTTTCTTTGTTACAGTTTTACATGGTATTGTGTTTTTGTTTCCACCTGTTCATTGTTAGTGTCTAGAAATGTCATTGGTCTTTGTAAGTTGATCTTCTATCTTGCAGAAGTGCTGAAATTATTAGTTCTAGGGGTGTTTTTGTAAATTCCTTGGGATCTTCTCTCGCTTATTTTAGTGATACCTAATTATGTCATCTCCAAGCAGAGGTAATTTTATTTCACCATTTCCAGTTTGTATGCTGTTTATTTCTTTTTCCTCGCTTAATACAGTAGCTAAAACTTTCAATACTATGTTGAAAAGAGTGGTGATAACAGACATCCTTGCCTTGTACTGGTTTTAGGGGAAAGCAGTCAGTATTTAAGTATAATCCTGAAGTATGATTTTAGCTATCGATTTTTTTTCTGGATGATCAAGTTGAGGTGATTGCCCTCGACTCCTTTCTGAGGGTCGTTATGATAAATGTATGTCGGGTTTTGTCAATTTTTTTTCTATATCCATTGATAGGATCATGTGATATTTTCTTTAGCTTTTCATACACTGGATTACCTTGACTGGTTTTAGAATGTTGAACCAACCTTGCACAATTGGTCATGGCATATAATTCTGTTTATGCATTGTTGGATTTAATTTGCCAGTATCTTTTTGAGCATTTTTTGCATTTAAATTCAGGAGAGCTATTGGTCTGCAGCTTTGTTATTTTGTATTTTCTTTATCTGGTTTTGGTAACATAAAATGAGAATTGTTCCCTCCTCTTCTATTTTCTAGGACAGATTGTGGAAAATGGTGATAATGCTTCTTTAAATGTTGGATAGAATTCCCCAGTAAAACCCTCTGAATTTGAAGGGGTTTTTTTTTCAGTAGTTTTAAACTGTCAGTTCAAGTTCTTTGATACTTACAGGGATATTCAAATTATAACATCTTTATTGAGTTTTGGTAATACGTAGTTTTTGAGGAACTGGTCCTCTTTTTTTTTTCTAATTTGTCAAATTTTTTAGCATGAAGGGGTTTTGTTTTGTTTTGTGATGTTCCCTTATTATGTTTTTAACAGGCGTAAAATCTATAGTGATAACCCTTATTTGGTTTCTGCAGTTGTGACAGTGCATTTTCTCTCTTCTTAGAGCTTCGTCAATTTTGTTGATTATTTTCCCCCCAAACCACCAATTTGCTGTATCTGTGACTTTCTCTCTTGCTGCTCGTGGTTTATTTTGTTCATCCTTTCCTACTTTCTTTTGATTTGAGACATTTCCTCATTTACAGTGCTATAAATTTCTTTCTCATCCTAGCATTAACTGCATTCCATGTATTTCCAGTTGTCATTTTCATTGCTCTCGGACCCATGGATTATTTAGAAGTCTGTATTTTAATATCCACATATTTGGAAATTTTCTTGTTAGCTTTCTGTTACTCACTTCCAGTTAGATTCCATATGGTCAGAGAACACATTATGTATGACTTCAATACTTTTATTTTTGTGAAGGTTTGTTTTGTAGCCAAGGAACTGATCTATCTTGGTAAAGGTTCAGTGGGTGTTTGGGGAAAAAAAAAGTGTATACTCTGCTGTCGTTGGGTGTGTTGTTCTGTATATGTCACTTAGAGTCTGTTGATTGTGTTATTCAGATCTATGTCTTTGCTGGTTTTCTCTCTAGTTCTATTAGGTTTTTTTTTATTTTTTTTAACGTTTATTTATTTTTGAGACAGAGAGAGACACAGCATGAACAGGGGAGGGGCAGAGAGAGAGGGAGACACAGAATCTGAAACAGGCTCCAGGCTCTGAGCGGTCAGCACAGAGCCCGATGCAGGGCTCAAACTCACGGACCGTGAGATCGTGACCTGAGCCCAAGTCGGGCGCTTAACCGACCCAGCCACCCAGGCGCCCCTAGGTCTATTAGTTTTTAAGAGGAAGGTTGGAGTCTCTAATTGTAGATTTTCTACTTCTCCTTGAAACTCTATTAGTTTCTGTTTCACGTATTTTGAGACTCGGTATACGACTTTAGGATTAGGATTGTCTTCCCAGCATATTGATCCTTGGATCACGGTGTTATGTACCTCTTTGTTGTCTAGTTACGTTTCTTGTTTTGATGGCTACTTTATCTGTTATCAATACGGTCTCACCTGCTTTCTTAAAATTACTGTAGTCAGCATGGTATTGTTTTTCTGCTGAATTTGAAGCGGCTTTTTTTACAAACATATTTTGGAGTCATGTTCTATTTCACACCACCAATCTCTGTCTTTGAATTCCTGTATTTAGGCCATCTATGTTTAAGGTAATTATTGAAATGTTAGTGTGTGAAAAGGCTACGTCCTTATTTTCTGTTTGTTTTCTCTGATTGTTGATTTTCTGTTTCTCTTTTCTTGCCTTTCTGTGGGTTACTTGAACAGTTTGGGGGAGGATGTACGGGTTGGTTTGTGACATTTTTTTATTGTGGTATAATACACATAACACAAAACATACCACTTTAACTATTTTTAAGTGCATACAGTTCAGTGGCATTGAGTACATTCACGTTGTTGTGTTGGCTATCGTCACTGACATCTCCAGCACTTTTCCGTGATCCTGAACTGACACCGAGTACCCATTAAGCACTAATTTTTCATTCCTCGCTTACATCCCTTACAAAATAGTAACCGCTTTTTTGCTTTCATTTTCTGTGAATACGCATATTCTAGGAACTTCATTTCAGTGGATTCATGCAATATTTGTCATTTTGTGTCTGGCTTATTTCACTTAGCATAATGTCTTCCACATTGATCCGTGTTATAGCACGTATCAGGATTCAACAAAGCTGAATAATGTTCCATTTTATGTATACTGTGTTTTGTTTATTCATACACCTGCCAGGGGACATTTGAGTTGTCTCCCCCTTTTGGCCATTGAGAATAAAGCTACTGTGAACATGGGCGTACAGTTGTATGTGTGAGCCCCTGCTTTCAAATCTTTTGGTTATATTCCAGAAGTGAACTTGATGGATCAGATGGTAATTTTATGCTTAGGTTTTGAGGAAGCACCATGTTGTTTTCTATAGCAGCTGTACCATTTTATTGGATTTGATTTATTGCATGTTTTGTGTTTTATTTCTAGCTTGATCGAGATAACATTGACATGTTGTAACCCTGTATAAATTTAAGATTTACAACATGTTGATTTGATGCTTCTGTATTGCCAAATGATAGCTCACACCGCCATCATCACATAATTGCCATTTCCTTTTTGTCGTGACGACATTTAAGATCTACTCTTGTAGCAGTCTTTCAAGCATACAATACAGTGTTGTTAACTATAATAATAATGCTGTACGTTGGATCTTCAGGATATATTCATCTTATAACTGGAAATATATGCTCTTGGACCAACCTCTCCCCACCCCTTTCACCTCCAGCACCTGGTAATCTATCTCTGTATGTTTTTATAAGTTTGGCTTTTTTAGATTCTGCATATAAGTGATATCAAACAGTATTTGTCTTTTTCTTTGACTTATTTCATTTGGCATAATGCCCTCAAGTTCCATCTATGTTGTCACAAATAGCAGAGTTTTCTTACTTCTTGTAGCCAAATAATAATCTGGGGGTATCTCTAATAGTAACCTCTGTGTATTTGCTATTGTGAATAGTGCTGCAATAAACACAGCAGTGCAGATATCTCATTGAGACCCTGTTTCATTTCCTTTGGATATATAGCCAGAGTAGGATTATTGGATCCTCTAGAAGTTCCATGATTAACCTTTTGAGGAACCTCTATACTGGTTTCCACAGTGGCTGTGCCAATGTACATTCCCGCCAATGATGCACGAGAATTTCCTTTTTTCCACATTCTCACCAACACTTGGTAGCCCGTGTGTTTTTGGTGATTGCCATTCTAACAGTTGTGAGAAGATACCGCATCGTGGTTTTGATTTGCATTTCCCTAATGGTTAGCGATTTGAGCACCTTTTAACATACCTGTTGGCCATTTGTAAGTCTTCCTTGGAAAAATGTCTATTCAGTTCCTCTCCCATTTCTAATTGTATTGTTTGCTTGTTTGTTTGTTTCTGCTATTGAGCCCCACCGACAACGCACACTAGTTCAATTCCTCCACATCACCACCAACACATTTTCTATTTTGTTTGTTTTATGATGGACGACCTAATGGACGTGAAATTGTATCTCATTGTGGTCTGGCTTTGCATTGTCCTAATGATGAGTGATGCTGATCATCTTTTCATGTGCTTTGGGGCCATTTGTATATATTCTTTGGAGAAATGTGTACTCAAGTCCTTTGCCTGTTTTTCAGTCGGGTTGTTTGATTTTGTCGTTGTTGGTGTGTAGGCATTCTTTGTGTTCTGGAATGCATGTGTTACTGTGCACATGATTGGAAAATCTTTTTGCCCTAGTGGTTTGGAGTATACCTGTTTGCAGAGTTTCTATAGTGGTTACACTAGGTATTACAACATACGTCTGTAACATAACACAGTCTGCTAATACCAACGTTTTACCACTTTGAGTATGGAAATCTCACTTGTGTTTATGTCCTTTTACTTTCCACGCTTTTAGGTATCGTTTTCTTAAGTATCAGATTACTCTACTATTGTATTTTTTCAACCATCAAATTAATTTCTCAAACTCATAAATAGGATTGTATATATCTGGCTTTCTGCTCTGTTCCTTGTTTCTTCTTATGTGCTAAGATTCTTTTTTTACAATTTCCTTTCTGTTTTTAAAGCTTCTTTATTTTTTAATATTTATTTATTTTGAGAGGGAAAGCACAAGTTAGAGGGAGAAAGAGGGGGAGACAGAGAATCTCAAGCAGGTTTCACACTGTCAGCACAGAGCCTGATTCAAGGCTTGAGCTTAGGGAGATCGTGACCTGAGCCAAAACCCAGAGTTGGAAGCTCAACCCACCGAGCCACCCAGGTGCCCCTTTTTAATTTCCTTTCTATTTGAAGCTAGACTTTAAGAATAGATTTGTGAGTGACAAATTCTTTGAATTTTTCTTTATACAGGAAATGTCTTAATTGAAAAAAAGTTTATAGTGTGTCTGATACAACTTTATGTATGTGTCTGTGTGTATAAAACAAAACAAAAATGGAATAAAAAATTAATGTCTCCATTTCCTCTGCATTCCTGAAGAATAGTTTTCCTGAATAGTTGACATTTCTTTTCCTTCCTCATTTAAAAAATGCCTTGCCGCTTCTTTGTATACTCCATGGTTTCAAATGAGAAATGTGCTGTCTTTCAAATTGGTGTTTAAGTGATTAGAAATGCTTGTTTCTCTCTGGTTGCCTTTCAGGTATTTTCTTTGGCTTTCATTTTCCGAAGTTTCATTATCGTGTGGACTGGTGTATATTTCTATGGCTTTTTAAAATTTATTTTATTTATTTTCAAGAAGAGAGTATGCACACAAGCAGGGGTGGGGCAGAGAGAGAGGGAGGGAGAGAATCCCAAGCAGGTTCCATGCTGTCAGGACAGAGCCTGACTCAGGGCTCGATCCCACAAACCACGAGATCATGACCTGAGCCAAAATCAAGAGTCGGTTGCTTAACTGAGCCACCCAGGCATCCCTAATTCTGTGGCTTTTGCCTGTTGGGAGTTTTCTCAGCTCCATAAGTCTGTGCATGTGTCTATTTTACCCACATGTGTGAAGCATTCAGCCACTATTTTTCTTACCTGTTTCTGAGACCCCAGTGATATGAAGGTTGGACCTTTTGTTATTGTCCTACAGGCATCTGAAGTTTCTGTTCATTTTTAAAGTATCTGATTTTTTCCCTGTTGTTCAGATGGGGTGGATTCAAGGGATCTGTCCTGTGTACTCTTCACTCTTCTCTTGAGTTCATCCACCAAATTTATTATTATTACTATTATTATTATAATTATTATTATTATTTCTATTCACATATTTTTTCAGTTCTATACTTCCCATTTGGTTCTTTTTATAACTCCCGTATCTTTGCTGAAAGTTTCTATTTTTTATATGTTCCAAAAGATTTTGTAGCTGAAGATGGGAACAGTTACACGATGGCTGTTAAAAATCCTTGTCTGATATTCCAACCATCTGACTCATCTCAATGTTAACATCAGTTGATTGTCTTTACCATTTAAGTTGAGACTTGTCTTAATTTTTGGTATGGCAAGGGATCTTTTTTTGTAGCCTGAACATTTTGTCTGTTTAAGTTAGGAGACCCAGGGTGCTTTTAATTTTATGTTTTTATTATTGTTGGAGGCAGTCACAGTTTTAGTTAAGAATGGCTACTTTTGTGGACCGTGATTCCAATGGCAATTTATTTTTCAGTGTCTTCGCATTGTTATTTTGGTCAGCTAGGTTTATCTAATGCTGCTGGACCTGTTCACTGGCCGCTGCTGGCACTGCCTGAGGGAGTTAAATGGGTTTTGATGGCCAGGTCTTTGGACCCCTCTCAGTAAGGAAGAGGTCTGAGGTCTGCAGGCACAAAGAGGCTTTCTGGGCTGGGCCACTTACTGCCAAGTGTTAGAGTTTTAATGAAGGAAACTCGAATAACAATATCTGAAAAAGAAGGTATAAAAATGGGAAAGAGACGTAAAAAAAAAGATGAAAAAAAAGACGAAGAAAAAAAAGATGAAAAAAAAGACACAAGGTGCTGAAGACAAAACGAGTCTCTTTCCTAGCATTTTCAAGGGATGGCCCTATCGAATTCCTATCCATGATGGAGGTAAAGGAAAGAAAAAGAAGGTCCCTATCTTCCTGTTCATTGACTTGCCTGGAATAGACAGTCTCACCTAATTATCGTGAAAGCTGGCATCATTGCACTCTACTTTAGCAGACATATTGTGGTGGCATTACCTTTGGAGAGTATGTGCATAATTTATTTCTACTGAAGTAACCAAAGAAGAAACCAAAGAAATTAGGCCACCACAAATGGCACTATCTGGGAACTGTAGAGTTGATGGCAGACTTTCATGTAGGTTAGCTAAGTTGGCCACACGAAACATGTCTCCCTCACTGGGTCTTCGGAGGCCCCGTGAGGAGTACGTACAAATAATGAAAGGTAGTTCACGTAATCGCTAACCCTTTAGATTTTTCTCCCAGCAGTCGCCACTCAGAATATTTTCTGAGTGTGAATTCTTGTGTGTTTACCTCTCCGAAGTTAAGAATGGTGGATATATGCATCCTTAGCAGTTCAGTACTTAGACCAGTATATGAGCAAAGTTGGTTATAAATGTATAACGATAAGTTCTATTTTGGACTCTCATGTCTTCCTGTCGCTGGATTGTAGTCACCATGTTTTAGTTGAGTTATCCCTCAGTGGCAGAGCCTTCAGGACACATGGTCGCAGCCACATCGACTTGACATACTTATTAAGTGGGGGAGTCAGAATGAAGCATTTACTATCTTGGAAGACACCAAAGCATAGTCTATCTGCTTCAAGCGTAACTGTATTTCTTAAAACCCTGGTTATATTAGATAATGCTGTATTTTGACATTGCAAAATACTGTAATTAAAGAATAGGCTTAGTTTGGTACTTGAAACTGCACTGCTTTCCGTTTTCCATTATGAAATAGCTTTAGGGTGGCTGTTTCTATTCAGACTAATAGGAAATGCAGCCAGCCTTTGTGGACCAAGAGCTCAATTTTGTTACTTCATTATACTAATTATTGGCAAGAGGATGAGGTCGTATCTTGATTTAGAGGCATATTTACATTTTATTATTGTTATTTCTCCGCCGCTGAACAGGTTGACACAAAATATGGTGGACATCGTTTTAAAAAAGACGTGAAATAGATCGATTTCAGAAAATTTAACTGGGGTTTGGGGATTTCAGATTACTCACCTAATTATAGGGTTAATTCTCAGCAGCTATGGAGAATGATTTTTAACTGTCATAGAGTGAAAGATAATTTTTTAAATGTTACGGAATTTACTTAAAGAAGTTTAAATTGAGGGGAAATACTTTCTCCTCATCTACAATGACTACATCTCCAGCTTAAGCTGTTTGAGAGCATGGACGTTACTTAGCTTCTCCACCTTTCCATTTGTACCACACAACCCACGCCACCCCTGTTTGTGTGTCATGACAGAATTTTGATTATTTGTACAAGTTATTATACAGAATAATAAGCTTTTCTGTCCCTGAGACATTATAGCTTTGGATCATCCGTATTTCAAGCCAGTGCTGTTTAAACAATCACCTTTATCGGCGATTAAATTCAAAATAACTTCAATTCATGTAACATTTTATCACTTGAATCTTCAGGACATTTCACCATCACAGTGCTGGGTTGTAAAGCTCCATGAGGGCAGGAATTTATATTTTTTGTTCTAAATTTTGTTTAATGTTTTATTTATTTTTGAGAAAGAGAGAGAGTGCAAGCGGGGGAAGGGCAGAAAGACAGGGAGACACAGAATCCAAAGCAGGCTCCAGGCTCCGAGCTGACAGCGCAGAGCCCGACCCAGGGCTTGAACTCACGAACCGTGAGATCATGACCTGAGCCAAAGTCGATGCCTAACCGACTTGAGCTGCCCAGGTGCCACCCTCCTTTTTATTAATTAATTAATTTATTTATTGATTCATTCATTCATTCACTCATCCATCCATTTATTTGGAATTTATATTTTTTGTTTGCTGTCCTGTCCCTAGCAACCTAGAATAGTGTATGGGACATAGGAGCCACTCAATATCTGTTGAAAGTATGAACACAGTTTTTTAAGACCCTGTGAAAAAAATAGCCCGTATAGGCTGCCTTTGTTGATGGGATGAAGACGTCAGATTTAATATCAGGAAATCTACGTTATTGTCCTAGCTCTGCTACTAATTTGCTGTGCGATCTCAGGTGTTCTCCTGCAACTGTGTGTGCTTTTCATATCTGTGAAATGAAACAATTAGATTTGATGAATGATAAAGTTCAGTCCATGTCGGAATGTGCACAATTCCCGGATTCGTGATTAGTAACATGCCTCTGGGAAGTGAATGGCTAGAAACGAAGTTGTGGTTGCAGTGGAAGCATTGTTGCCAACTGGCATATCTGGGCTTGGAAGTAAGACTTTGGTCTCTGGCTACTAAATTTGGCTCTACCAGTCGAACTCATCACCAATTTGATGATAATAATAATAATAATAATAATAATGCTGTTCTATACTTTGGCTTAGAAAACTCACTTTTATGAATGAGCAAAATGAAATCTGACACAGAAGAGTGAAACATAACTTAATGATAGAACTAGATTTAAATCCTGGCTGTAAAATTTTCTGAGATTTGGGCCAAGTAATTTAATCTTTTCGTGTCTTACTTTTGGCATCTGTAAAAGGGGATAATGATCATATCTAAATGAAGCAAGGTATTTCAAGTTCCCAGGACATGGTCAGCTTTGGAAGCCTTACATACTGGCTGATACAAAGGAATTAGACAGATGAGTGAGAATGAATTCATGAAAAATAAGCACTGAGAGGTGAAATCCTGGGAGAGTGCATGGCCCAGGCCGACTTGTGGGTCTGTGCCGTGGCACCCCCTACTGACCAGCCTCATAATTTGGTCCATCTCTTCTTTCTGCCTCTCATTCTCCCCTGTAAAAGGGTGATGATACTATCACCTACCCCATAGGGCTATTGTGAATCTTAAATGAGACAATCCACGTAATGAGCTTAGTTAGAGCGATGATGGCACATAGTAAGCCCTCAATAAATGTGGCCACTCTTACTGTGTTTCATCAAGTCCATCAAGGGGTCCTGGGGGTGGAATTAAAAAAGAAATGCGGAAGGCTCTCAGCCCAACGAGTGAAGAGAAAGCAATGTGAATTCACTAAAGCCAAATAGAGTAAGATCGTCTACTGTAATTTTTTTTAAAAGAAAACTGCTTAGAAACAAACATAGTAAAGCTTTGAGATTGGAGGGAAGAAATTCTATCCAGATGCAAGATGTTGAAAGCCCCCAGTTAAGGCATTGACAATAAATACTGCGGTCTCCAATTTATTCTCAAGTGATGATCCTTTTAACCAAAAAAGATACGCTCAATGGAAAAGGTCTTTTAGTCTCCTTCCACACGGATTGGGAGGTAATTCTAAATAGTGCTCCCAAAGTTGTGAATAGACCGTCAATCTTTTTGTACCAGGGCAACAGCCGTGATATCCCAATGCGTCACTACCTAACTTCTGTTCACCAGGGAGCCCCAACTCATCTTGTCTGTAGGGAAGTGAGTTGGGGTAGGGAGGCAATGCCTTAAAAATTCTGCAAAGAGAGTCCTTTAGCTAAGCTCCTGAAGCTGCAAAGCCACCGCAGACAGACTGATAGCGGATGGAATTGGAAGAACAGAGAGGTCAGATTCATAAAGAAAATTAAAGGAAGGCTGTCTCTTACTACTACACGTTTTAAAGTACATTTCTTTTTGGTGAGGTTTAAAGTTTATTTATTTATTTATTTTGAGAGAGAGAGAGAGAGACAGCGCAAGTGGGGAGGAGAAGAGAAAGGGAGAGAGAGAGAATCCCAAGCAGGTTCTGAGCTACCAGTGCAGAGCCTGATATGGGGCTCAAACCCACAAACTGTGAGATCATGACTTTAGCGGAAACCAAGAGTCGACACTTCACTAGCTGAGCCACCCAGGCACCCCTCTTTTTGGTGAGCTAAAAAGAGACATGAAATAAGCCTGTATATTTCATGATACTGAGGTCTTTTCCAACTGACTGGAAAAATCTTGGTACATATGAGCATAAGTTACCCCATTTAAAAAAATCATGTGTGATTGTTGAGAAATGGAACACAGCCCTTTCTTTTAAGAGCATTGAGTTGAAGGGCTCTCTTGGCAGAGAGTAATAGAAAGTTTTCTCCTTTAGAAGCATTGTTTCTTTCACATTAAGGTCCTTTAGACTTAACTAAGTGCTCCTTTAAAATCTAAATATCCCTCAAACATGTCAGGTGGCTCTATTACTCACACTTTAAAGTAAATTACTTTTTTCACTGACTTTTCTCTCTTCACCAACTGAGGATTTGACCTTGAAGGCAGTGGAGTTTCAAATGGAAGATTAAAATTAAATTAAATTAGAAATTGAATTAAATCAAAGACCAAGGGACTTCTGAGGTGGATTGGCTCAAATTAGGAACTTTGGTCAGATGTCCAAGAAATCGTTTGGGAGGGAAGGGAAAGACCTTAGGAGATTTGATGAGAACAGAGACGAGATTAATTTGGTTTATAATCATACTAGGGTTTTCAGAAGCAGATTTTCCATTGCCAAAAATCCTACATACGCTACTTAAACTGTAAATTGATAATGCTTGAAGCACTTGCTAAAGTCTGTGCTAGTTCATTACAATAGGGTGAATGTTGATGGCTATGGAATTAGCATGGCCCAGAGCAAACTGAAAATGCAGGGCCCTGTTCAGAAAGCAGGACAAGAGTTGTTTAAATGTACTCAAGTATAAAACTGGTCCCTTTTATTTGCCATCTCTCTCTCAACTGATCATAGTGTTTGTTTGTTTGTTTTAATTTATTTAACTTTGTTTTAATTTATTTAACGTAGCTCCGGATAAAGAAAAAAATCAAAGTTTAAATTACCAGGGTGCATTTTACCATCCATCTTTACAGTGCGTAATACAAACACGGGACTGTTGAACTTACATGCGGTCACCAGAATTTGTACGTCACGGATCATGCATATGTATGTTGGTCTTACCAGAACGGTGGAAACACTATACAGATCTCTACCATTTTTATTCACTTCGTGATACATGTACCATTTACCAGCACTCACTCCCTTTGGCTCACTGATGAGTAAGGAAGGACTGTAGCAAAAAGAACTATGGCTTTCCCTTTCTTTCTCTTTTTATCTCTTTGTTTTCAACATAAGCAGCCTACTAATTCAAGGGAGAAAACATAAAATAGAATAGAATAGAATAGAATAAAATAAAATAAAATAAAATAAAATAAAATAAAATAAAATAAAAT
>NW_024412397.1:54899576-55005273 GCF_014898765.1 Herpailurus yagouaroundi | reverse complement strand
ATAAAATAAAATAAAATAAAATAAAATAAAATAAAATAAAATAAAATGAAGGATACAACAGGATTTCTTGTTTGGGGGAGGAAAACTTTTCCCTCTGTCCGTTCTAGGTTCTTTGGCTGGTCTAATAATTAAATCAACAGAAGACAGATGAGCAGGAAGGAGAAAGGCAAATTCAATTGCATGCATACAGGAGCCTGCAAAAATATGAGACTCAAAGAAGTGGCCAAACCAGCCAGCTTTTGTACCTTTTAGACAAAGAAACAGTAAGTTCATGAAGAATTGACAAAAAGAAGTTTAGGCTTCAGGTAGGAAATTAGTGAAGAAACAACAGGGTTTGTTGTTACAGCCTTCTCGTCCCTGGATTCCCTGTCTCTGCTGATAAGGATGTCTCTTTACCTCATGGTGTCATTCACATGGGACGTTTATTTCCTGCTTTCCGGGGACGGAGGAGGGTCAGAGTGTCCTTCTTGTACTGGCGTTATCCCAAGTAACTTTAATTCAAAATAATCAATATGCCAAAGTGGCATATTTGAGGGTGACCTGCCCTGAACCCCATCACTTGTTATCCATGTTTCTTGGAACATCATTGCCTTCATGTGAAGTTCAAAGCAAATTCTGCTTCCAGTGGAAAGCAAAACTTTTTGGGACTGTCACCTTCCCCACTTAGTCACAGAGCACACTTAACCTCACTCATACAGAACCTTGCTGAATGTCCAGGAATTATGGGCCCAAGAGAATTCACCATCATGCACATTATATGCAAATGAGGCAGCGAGGGATGGCTGGGGGCATGAATTTTGTGCACCCCTCCTTACCCACACGTTCCACTTGTACCTCGCCCACAAAAACACTGGTTCACATTTTTAAAGAATTAAGTGCGGGGCTGTTCTGAACATGGGCTCCTGGGCAGTTGTCCAAGTTGCACACGCATGCATCCAGCCCTGCCTTGAAGTTTTCTATACCCAAAGGATGAGTCAATTAGCAATGTGATCTGCAAAAGAAGGCGAAAGTAACTAGCCCTCTTACTTTTTATGTGATCGAACACTGTCTCAGACCTAGGGTGGGTCGGAATAAGTGCAGACCTTGTTCCAAAATCGATTCTTACGTCATCTTCTGCAGGAGTGAGGGGCCCAGGAGGCAGATAGATAGTTTAACTTTGTCTTCAAACAAGCGCACTGTTTTATGGACTATAAGCTTTCAGTAAAATGTTTAAGATAAGATGCGAGACCTCACGGACACGGTGCTACTGATTAGCGGTAACTGAGTGAAGAAAAGAAGAAAAAAAAAAAAAAGCTGAAGAGAAGCTGCGTGGAAAGACAGCTATACTGAGAGTTAAGGGCCTAGGGTCTGGTCCTGGCCTTGCTGTACCGGCTAGCTGTGGCCTCAGGCATGCCACATCACCTCCCTAGTCCTCATTAGCCTCATCTATAAAAGAGGGTTCCAACTGGGAGGGTTTCTAAGTTAAAATTTGTTCATTGGAAGACGTGGAACGTTTACAAATTAAGAAACCCATTTCAAAGATACACTTTTATACTTGAGAGAATTCATTCCAGAATTTCCAGTGGTCCCCAGATGTGCCTTCAGGCAAATGTGCTTCCTCAGACTAGGACCCACAGTTGGAGTAATCACCTTTCCTACACTTCTGCATTTTCTTGATTCTGAAAGACTGCTAATCACTGCCAAAAATCCAGGGAGGTTTGAGAGATGTTGAGGGACTTACAGATCCACGGATTATTTCAGTCCTGTTTTCATTTTTCCCTTAGATCTTCTCAGCTCATGCCCGAATCAAAATTTACCTCACCACCTGAAAGTTCTACTTCATGACTTACTGAGTACTATTGTTAATATTTTATCAGAAGATTATTTGTTGCAGTATTTTTCAAAGGGCTGCCAAAGTATAAAATAGGATTTTTTTTTATTATGTCTTGTGGAGAATGGATTTTTTTTTCACAGAAAACAATAGACTCCCTCTTCTAGTCAATAGAGAATGAAATATTTGGAAGTAAAGGTGGGAGACAGAAGGGAATTACAATACATTGAGTTTGAATTCTCAGATACTGTGCTGTGCATGTATGATTTTGTCTGACCCCCTTCATAATCACTATGGTAGGTAACAATAAGAATATCAGCAGCCACATATGCTAGGCCAGAAAGTCTTCTGGAAGGTTTTAATGCAAGCTCCAGCCACACTTCTCTCCCGTATTCCAGTATTGCATATCCAACTACCTCCATGGCAAGCCCACTGGGCACTGACCTCTCAAAATCAGTATGGCCGAAGGAACCTCAGCCTCTTTCCCCCCAATCTTCTGTAGCCACAGCCTTTTGCCTCTCAAGTAATGGTGAGTGCACTCTTCTGGTCACTTAGGCCAGAAACCTTGGGGCCATCCTTGTCTCCCTCTTGGTTCACCCCCTCCGTGTGATACATCAGGAGATCCTCTTGCTCACCCAGCATGACTGGCCACTGACCACCCCTCACCAGCTCTACCTGAGTTTGAGCCAACATGGCGTCTCTCTACAAGCTTTCCTTCTGCCTCTATCTTGACCCCCGCTGTGGTCTATTCCCAACCGGCAGCCAGGATGAGCCTGCTGAAACATAAGTGATGTCAATTCTAAGCACGAACTCCCACAGCAGCCCCCATTTCGTGTACAGAGTGAGAGCCAAAAAGCCTTGAGCTGCCCTTGAGCCATCCCTGCATCCACGTCTCCGCAGCACGTCCCACTTAACTCCACATTCTTCTACTACTCTCCACCTTGTCCTTTCACTCCATCCCCACTGACCTCCTAACAATTTCAAGAACAACTTAGCATACCCCCACCTTCTGGCCTTAGCCTTGGTGGTTCCTTGCGCCTGGAACACCCTTCTCTTGCACATGACTCACTCCCTCACATCATTCACTTTCTTAGTGAGGTGCCCTCACCTCCCAATAGCCCCCAACCCTTGTACTTCTGATCCTCCTTAATTTAGTCTATTTTTCTTACATCAGCAGCATGATTCACTTCTAAAATACTCTATTCCTTCACCATGGTGATTATTGGGGTTTTTTTTCTATCCACTCACTTTCCTTAAAATGAAATGGTCATTATTCCAAGCACCTCTCATAGTGCCTGGCATATGGTAAATGCTCAATAAATCTTTGGGAAATGAATGAGTTATGAGTAAGTGAGTGAATGCACAAATGCTCTCATTTATTCCTTGTACTAACCTGACTAAGGTAGGTTTCCTTGCCTCCATTTTCAGTGAGGAAATGGAAACTCAAAAAGGCTAGGTATCTTTCACAACTCAGAAGTCTTCTACAAGGTAAAGCTGAGATTAAGAGAGAGCTCTCTCCTCTGGACCTTTCCCCTTTATCAGACTGTAAAACGTGTACTTTATGAAAATATCAGCATTCCATAAAATGTCATACATTTATAGCCTCCATCCCCCTTTCTCCACACTCCCAGCCAATATTTTTTTAAATGAACCTCTTAAAATGATGTAACGAAAGTAACTGCTTATACAGTAACTTACATAACATGAATGATAAGAGGTGTATTAGTCAGGACTGTAGCGGCAGAGTCAAGGAATGTAACCAACTTGACCTAGTAGAAGTCAAAAATATTAAAACTAAATAATTTTAACTATTTAAAATACAATGGGTCATAAGGCTCTATGAGCTCGTGGAAGCCACAGGAAAAAACAAAGACCGGTGAGTAGGAAGCAGGTGAGTTGGGAGAGTTCTCACTCCCTCTTCCACGAGTGTCTTTTTCACTCACCTTTTCCACCGGTTACCAGTATTGGCTCCCTCTGCCCATAAGGGACGTGGTAACCACGCTGCAGCCATAACTCTTTCACCTAAATAAGACTGTAATCTCCTAGTCCCAGATGAGAAGCGCAGTCTGGGTGAGCAATGGCCATGGATCAGGACTCAGGGACAAACAGCTGACAGAGGACACCTTTCAAAGTTGGGGAATGCAGAGAAAGGGATTGAGTAGATAGTCTAAAGATAGATGACTATGGGACGCCTGGGTGGCTCAGTTGGTTAAGTGTCTGACTCTTGACTTTGGCTCAGGTCACCATCTCATGGTTCATGAGGTCGAGCCCCGCATCAGGTGGAGCCTGCTCTATCTCCCTCTCTCTCTCTCTCTCTCTCTGTCCCTCCCCCACAAGTTCTCTCACTCTCTCAAGAAATAAATTTTTTTAGTTTATTTATTCTGAGAGAGAGAGAGGTAGAGAGAGAACCCCAAGCAGGCTCCATGCTGTCAGCATGGGGCCCGAGGTAAGGCTCGATTCCACAAACCGTGAGATCATAACTTGTGCTGAAATGAAGAGATGCTCAAGTGACCGAGCCACCCAGTCATCCCAAATAAACGTCAAAAGTAGATGACTGTAGGAGTGCCTGGATGGCTCAGTCTACTGAGCGTCCATCTTGGACTCAGGTCATGATCTCAGGTTCGTGTGTTTGAGCCCCTCATCAGGCTTACTGCTGTCAGCACAGAGCCCACTTGGATTTTCTGTCCCCTTCTCTCTCTGCCCCTCCTCTGCTCATGGTCTCTCTCATAAATAGGCATTAAAAAAAAGTAGATGACTGTAGAACTCAGTGGCACAGTGGAAAGCACACTACTGAATCAAACAGCTTAAGTTCAAATTCCCACTTTGGTTTTTTGTTGATTTGTTTCCTTGTTTGACTTTACTTTTGCTCATTCTTAGATGGAGGGACTCAATATTGGTTACTTGGTGATAGGAAAGAACAAGAAAGAATAAAAGAAGAACCCTTGGAGTAAAGGAAAACAAGAAATGAAAAAGAAAAACAAAAGTACCAGCAAATCCAGAATTCTGAATTCTAACTTCACCTCTGTTACCAAGGAGTAAATGCCTTGGGCAAGTCATTCCCTGGCCTCAGTTTTCTTGTCTGTATAATAAGGACATTAGGCAAGAAAGAGTCAGTAGGTTTCCAAAACGTGCATGATCACGAGAATGAACTGGGCTCCCAGCTCAAAATGCAAATGCCCTGAATCTACTCATGAATAGTCTGATTTAATAGATCTTGCATGACCTTCTGTAATTTGTATTTTTCTGTGGCTTTCCAGATGATCGTGATGTTCAACCATTCTTGGGAATCACTAGACTAGATGGCATTTGAGACACATCCCAATGTTTGCAATATGTGTTGACATTAATATTATCTAACTTAGAAAAGATTCCAGTTGCGATAAAACTGATTTCTTATTGTATATCTGGGTATGTTTTTAAGAAATTGCATAATCTTGGGGCGCCTGGGTGGCACAGTCGGTTAAGCGTCCGGCTTCAGCCAGGTCACGATCTCGCGGTCCGTGAGTTCGAGCCCCGCGTCGGGCTCTGGGCTGATGGCTCAGAGCCTGGAACCTGTTTCCGATTCTGTGTCTCCCTCTCTCTCTGTCCCTCCCCCGTTCATGCTCTGTCTCTCTCTGTCCCAAAAATAAATAAAAACGTTGAAAAAAAAATTAAAAAAAAAAGAAATTGCATAATCTTTTCCTTTCGCTTCTGTAGAAAATTAAGAATACCTAGTACAAAACAGATGCGCAGTAAATAACACAAATGAATAAATGGTCAGTTCTTTGTTTTAATATTAACTTTTTTTTTATCTCTTTGAGTAATCTACTTGTCATACATGTAGGGAAATTTTCAGAGTTCATTTGGTTTACTGGAATATGAAAAATACTTAGGATAATCCTATATAAACCACAACTCATAATTATACCTGAAAGCTACTGATAATAGAATATCATTTTTGTCTCTTATAACATGGATAAATGAAATACATATATAAATATAATGTTCCCAACATGTATTATGTGCTATGAAAATACACGATACTGTCGTGCTATTGTAGTTCTCGCATTTTACCACCATAGCATCTTATTCTTAACCTCTCAACTTTGCCACTTTCAACATAGTGCTCAGATAAGTTCTGCAGGGAATTGTGTTAGCCCTGATCTTTTTGAATGCCAAGTGTTCTTTTTGGAAACAAGTAGTGTTACGGGTTTCTAAAGGGGTTGAACTTCAAGGCAGGGATTCTGGAATGTCATTCTGCCTTTGTGCCTATTAGCTGAATGAAATTGGGCAAAATACGTCACCTTTTCTGGCCTCCAATTCCTCTTCTGTGAAATGAATTCCATATTCATTCAGGCACTGTAATTCCTATAAATAATTAGAAAGTAAAAAAAAAAAATACACCAGTGTTCTTTAATTCTGAATGTCACTGTATCTCTGCTTCATACTTAGATTTGTTATTTTTCTTGTTCCCTATGGAGACTCTTTTAATATGCTACCTAGGGCCACAAATTATATTCCTTAAACAGAGTTCTATTGATATCTACACTTCGCAACACCAGATTATTTTTGTGTGTGACACCAGTCCATTTCTATGTGGAAGAAAAATCACAGCTCGGGCTAAAGCATGTGATAGGATTGGAAAAGTTACCTCTCCCATAACTGTGGGCCTAGTTACAATTCCATTTTGTCACTTGCTTCAGAAAGCGTCAATAACGAGGGGTCACAGTTTGGTTTGAGCATCGGCGGCAAGCCTGTAGTCATGCGCCTGGGAAGATGATGCTGTGATTTGTGTCTTCCTGCGAGGTCAGAAGACCCACCCTGTGAAGACTGATACTTTTTAGCCCTTTATTTACAGCTGCTTAGTTGCAGTGATGATAAAACAAATAATGCACAGGAAATGCCTAGCCTTGTATGTATCGCGTATCTTACAAAATCAAAAGATTAATGCATGCATTTTATTGCTTTTTACAGAAGATAAAAACGTTAATAGAAAAGTAGATTGCAGACTCTCAAACCTATTTATTGTGGTGACATTTACTTATTTGTTTATTTTTGTGGTGGATGTTCTGGAAAGCACAAAAATACAAAGCATAACATCATGCAAAAACATGGTCATGTAAATTTTTTAGGGAACTCTCTTCTCACATGATGGAACTTAATGCTTGTCAGAGTACTTCTTAAGAGATCTTCGGTATCTTTGTTTCAGGCTAGCTATTGCATCTAATTGTTGTGTTTCGCTATGTTTCAGAACAGCTGAGCATTACCTACCACGAATAACATCAAGTTAAAAACTGCAAAGTTTGGATCTTTTCCTGCCTTAGAAGCAAGAAAAATGGGAAACTGATCGTCAAAGGTAAAAGCGTGTCCTTTCTCCTTATGTGACATAAGCCTACAGCTTCTTTTCCAGCTGTCTTACATAAGCAATTCCCTTTATTTTGATAATATGGGATTTTTGAATTTAAATATTTCTGGCCTGTAACTCCAGACGTATTAAGAGGCTGCTGAGTTTGGTCTGTGATTTTTAAGTCCCTTGTTGGTTGTACAGAATCTGGACAAGATGCGTTTCATATGTTTAATCTTCATTCCTGCTGTTAATCTAGAAAGGCAGATGAGGCAAATGTCATTTTCCCGACCGTGGACCAATATACTGTACTTTAGGCCAAGCAGGGAATGGTGAAGGTAGATGGCATAGTATCAGCTTTTAATTTGTCTTAGGGTGTTGTACAGGTTGGGACTTATCAGTACAAGGTGTTCAACGTGATCTACGTGCTCTAAGAAACACACTGGAAGCATGTGAGGCAAGGCTCTGATCTCCACTGTCTTTCTGTCATTACGGAGTCTTGAGAAGGGAAAAAAAGAAAGGTCTTAATGATTTACAAATCTGAAATACCACATACATGGCATCTGATCAGAAGGGGCTTAATATTGCTGAAAGTAAGCTGTCATCTCTTGGGGGTTGCCTGCTTGAGACAACGATTTGGGTGTGGTGATTAAATAGGGAGCTCATCCCAAGGATGGGAGTTAGAGATCAGGGATCGTCAATTGGGGAAGAAGCAAAGGCCAGAATAAGAGGGGAGCGGACAAGTCCTCCCTGTGGGCTGCAGGAGCGTGCTTCCCTGGGAACTATGGGCGTGCGTGAGACCTCCCAGAATTTCTGCCTGGAGCAGGAGGTTTATTCACTGCCTTCCCCCATTGGTTGTGGATTGCTCCCAGAGGGAGTGATTTTTTTCCCTTCAATGTGGGGCTGTGCTGGCACTACGTGGGGCTGGAAGACACTCAGTGGCCACTTGAGGTAGGCATTATAAAGGTAAGGAGAACCCAGGTTGGCGTAAAACCATCTGTCTGTGCAGCCGGGGCTGAAATCAGAGATGGACCAAAGGCCATGACATGGGGAACCAGAGGCATCTATTATGCTTCCTTTGACTTTATTTTCAGTCATAAAGTAAATCAGTTTCCTTCTAAATGAACTACATCCAGAAGAAAATATTTTGTGTCGTAAAGACATTGAAAAGTTATATCCAAGTGTCATGGAACCAGAGTGAACTCTGTTTCGGAACTAACTTCTTCATCAATAAATTGTCTGTGTTCAGGGGGAGAGGTATATCTTGGTCCACAGGTACATTGGAGACCTTCCATAACAAGATTTGAAGTATGACCCAAATGTTGTAATAGTTCAAGATAATAGCATTTCATTATCTCCGCACTTAATATTCACTGTAGATAGTGTTATGTACAAGAAGGTGTCTGGATACACAAAAATACAATTAATGTCTTCCCTGTTTGGAAACAACCTCGTTAGCAGTGTCATCATTTGTGCAGAAAGTGTGACTTAAATTATGGATGTCTGAGCATAATGTTACGAAGATAGTCAGCGGGTAGGGGCGCCTGGGCGCCTCAGTCGGTTGAGCGTCCGACTTCGGCTCAGGTCATGATCTCGCAGTCCGTGAGTTCGAGCCCCGCGTTGGGCTCTGGGCTGACGGCTCAGAGCCTGGAGCCTGCTTCGGATTCTGTGTCTCCCTCTCTCTGTGCCCCTCCCCCGCTCATGTTGTGTCCCTCCCTCCCTCCCTCTCTCTCTCTCTCTCTCTCTCTGTCAAAAATAAACAAAAAAACAATTTTACAAAGATAGCCAGCTGGTGATACAGATTTAACACATTAAGGTGAATCCGAATTCTCAGCAGATTTAAGTCAAGTCAGGTGAAGGCTCTGGTTGTGTTGTGACCTAGTAGATCCTATGTCCAGAGGAGGAGTGTAGTTGGTGAAATCTCTAAGGAGTTACACAAATAAACAGCAACAAACATGTAAATTGATGTGCGTTAGCATGCAGATTCCTAATGAAGGAAATGAAATATGGGAAAAGAGGGGAAGGAACAGCAGAGAGACTTAGGGCAGGGGAACCGAGGAAGTAGTGGCAGATGGCAAGGCAGAAATACGAAAGGATAGACAGACTCAGTCTATGGGATGAAGAGAACCCTGTGGCATTGGAGAGAGATCTCTTAGAAAGACCCATATCCTGAGCCCAAGAAGGCAAGCTGAGTGAATGGGTACCAGGTAACTTTTGAGGCTGACAAATGCGTGAATCATCAAAGATTAAGTTGCTTGGTCTTCTCATCTGAACAATGCAGTCACCTCTCCATGGCCTCATTGGGCTCTAAAATCTTCCTAAATAAAAACTCCGATCATGTTTGTGCTTTTCTCAGAAAATACTACCTGGTTTACCAATCCGTCATCGTCCAAACTTCTTACCAAACATGTAAAACCTGCCATTCTGAGTTTTCACACTGGCTTCTCATTCCTTGGCTTCCCTTACCAGTGGTCTAGACCATTGTCTAATATTGCAAATTCTGTAATTTATCAAGTCTTACGAGTGAGTGTAATGTATTTGGGCTCTCAAAGATAGATTGGTCTGGGATAAGGCCCAAGAGTTTGCATTTCTAACAGGTTCCCAGGTGATGCTGCTGGTCCAGAGGGCTCACTTTGTGCACCATTCTGTAAAACAAACAATCCGGGCTGGCACTGCAATTCAATTACACTGCAATTCAACGCATCGCAATTCAATACATCGTAGTTTGAGTCAAAGACTGATTGCAGTAAAAGGGCTCACTTGCCAGCATCGCCAATGTGGGAAGTGGTACTAGTTTAAGAACAGACTGAGTCTTCTAGTCAAATATCGTCTTAATGTCATACAGTTCCCAAGAGTAAGCTTTGCGATATATTGTCAATTCCCCTTCTATGTTATAGACTTTGTAGACCTGTAAATATTTGATGGATGAGAGGATGGGTGGGTAGATGGATGGGTGAGTGGATGGGTCGGTGGGTGGATGGATGGTTGGGTGGATGAGTGGGTGGATGGATGGATGGATGAAAAGAACAGATGGGTAGGCTTGGCAGCCAAGAGTTAGTTTCAACAAGAAACTTAATCCGTTGCAAAGAAATAGCTCTGGCATATGCCATTAGGGAGAGACTAATTTCCCTCACATGAAAACCTTCTTATTGTATAAGACCATACTCAGTACATAAGATATTTAAGTAGGTGGAATAACTCTATATATTCAGAACCCAAGTGTTTGGCATCAGTTGTATTGTGCCCTTAATAAGCAGAGTCTTCCACAAAAGACTTTTCTTGCTATTGGACTGAGTAAAACAGGGGGCAAATGTCATTTATATCAGGGAAGATTGTACATTTTACTTTGTAAAAGATCACTGGGTATGTGAAACCAGGAAATCACATCTTTTTAATACATTTCTTTGCAAATGTCTCTTCCTTGAGTTTAAATTTTGCAGCTGCCGCATAATTTGAGTGTTGATTCACATGTAGGACAATTGTGCTTTCTGGGTTTTGCTTTCGTGCATTCAAATGTGTTCATGTATTCATGTTGCACATTTTCTCTCTGCATCTTTTATCTGCATACATCATCCCATGATTGGCTTGGTAAATTTATCCTACTTTTCTTGCTAAAATAACTGTTCCTGCCGTCTGTTTTCTGCCTACTCTTTAATTTATTCCAGAAATTGGGCTCGGTGCCTACTTTTAGAGCGCGGTGTGAAACGTATTCTGTATGTTTTTAAATCAAGTTCCCATATATTTTTTTTCTTCTTATGTGTCCTATACTGATGTCAGCTTTGAAATGCACCCTTGAAAAAGCCTACTAGGATTACGTATTAGCATAAATAAGAACAATAGATGATGACATGAATCTTGAAAAGTTATTTTCGAAGGTTTATTTCGTAATTTAAGAGTAGAAAATTCAAAATTTAGGGCATGGCATGCCTAATGTTAAGCTTAAAGGCAAAGTCATAGTTTCATCTTTGCTCTTACTTTGCTGTATGTCCTTGGCTGAGTCCTTGGACCTCAATTGTACTCCCATTATAAAAAGAAAGATTTAGGATCACCGTCCCTGGGATTCATTCCAGTGTTTGATCTTGCGATGTCAGGATGCAGATCGTATGAAACGCTGCTTAAAATCAGGCACGAAAGTACAAATGAGTCAGTCAGTCAACTAATGGCACATATTTGAGAGTGAAGTTGAAGGAGCAGGGTTTTGGATACAGAAAGACCTGACTTCAAAACCTAATAACTCTTGCCTTTGTTACCAAGATGAGCTCTGCGTACCTTTGCATTTTCATCTGTGAAATGGAGGCAGTTAGTAGTACCTGCAAAGTTGCTTTCAAGATTAGACATAATCAGAAAAATATCTAGCACTTGTGTGCTGAGCATGCATCCATCTAAAGATCTGTGCAGGTCTCTAAGCTGGCCAGAGCCCAAACAATGGTTTCAGAGGTTAGTGAAAGATTACATTCTTCTTCTCCAATGTAACTCTGCCAGGCTAAGAAATTTTTATTTGTGACTCTGAAAAATGAACACAGTTTAGAAAATGTATCCATAGTTTAGTCAACTGAGACTGGCAATACTAATGGGAAAATTCAGCAAATTTTTTGTGTGTGTCTAGACGGGGTACCTGGTTCTATACATTGCCAATGATTACACACAGTGAGCAAGACCCTTGTTATCAAGAGCAACCCTTTCAGGGTCAAAGCATGAACTTTGTACAAGCTGGATTCTGACTCTTGTCTTGTTATCTGGCCACACTTTGGGCAGAAATTAAAATAAAGATCCTTCAAGGATACAGGTGTGCTGTTTCAAAGAGGCACAGGCACCCCCATGTTTATAGCAGCACTATCAACAATAGCCAAAGTATGGAAAGAGCCCAAATGTCTGTCGATGGATGAATAGATAAAGAAGATGTGGTATGTATGTACAATGGACTATTACTCGGCAGTCAAAAAGAATGAAATCTTGCCATTTGCAACAACGTGGATGGAATAGACTGTTTTATGCTAAGTGAAATTAGTCAGAGAAAGACAAATATCATATGACTTGACTCATGTGGAATTAAAGATACAAAACAGATGAATATAAGGGAAGGGAAACAAAACTAGTATAAAATTAGGGAGGGGGACAAAACATAACAGACTCTTAAATATAGAGAACAAACTGAGGGTTACTGGAGGGGTTGTGGGTGGAGGAATGAGCTAAGTGGGCAAGGGTCATTAAGGGCGTCACTTGTTGGGATGAGCACTGGGTGTTATATGTAGGGAATGACTCACCAGATTCTACTCCTGAAATCAGTATTACATTATATGCTAACTTGGATGCAAATTAAAAAAATTAAGGGCGCCTGGGTGGCACAGTCGGTTAAGCGTCCGACTTCAGCCAGGTCACGATCTCGCGGTCCGTGAGTTCGAGCCCCGCGTCGGGCTCTGGGCTGATGGCTCAGAGCCTGGAGCCTGTTTCCGATTCTGTGTCTCCCTCTCTCTCTGCCCCTCGCCCGTTCATGCTCTGTCTCTCTCTGTCCCAAAAATAAATAAACGTTGAAAAAAAATTTTTTTTAATTAATTAAAAAAAAGGAGATTGGCTGCCAAATTGCCCAGCCACAATACTCGTATGTTTTTAATATCATGCAGAATTAAAATTCAAGAACTATGAAAAAACAATAAAGATCCTTCAAGACCTAGGTTTAGCCTGAATAAATGTTCGTCCACTCTTGATTTATATCTGACTCCAGCAAATTAAAAGGTATTCCCTTTTTGTATTTTTCTTTCTTATCCTGTATAGAAGAATTTTGATAGCCTATTTGTCTGATGCAGCCTTTTACCCAGAGGCAAAAGAAATCAAATTTTGGTCAACAGATGATTAATTTACTATAGGATTCATGCAAATAATAAATATTTTTTGGTTCTTTTTAAAGTGTTTTTGAGGTTGAATTGTCATTTGGATATTGATGAACCTTAGTGCTTTCTCAGGAGCAAATCAGATCTGCCTACTTAATAGGAGTAGATCAATAAAGTTTTGGTAGAATATTTCATCAATCTTAGCAGAGGACCTAAACCTATTGTGGTTTTTTCCCCTCTATTTCAATATTCTGTAATTTCCATGCAAGCTAATACATTTGAGATAAATCTTACTTTTTACTTTTGTATTCTTTTCATGTCGGAAATAATTGAGGAGCTATGAACTCCTGGTGCTGTTTGAGTATTTTTGATTATTTCAGACATCTGTAAGATAACGAAAATGTAATTGTGGAATGTTGTGTTTATTTGCCATGTCTTAGAGACATATCACAGTCAAGATGAAAGTCATCATACTGATGGGGCTGTTTCAAGCCCTGGGAGAGAGGGAGAGGGGGAGAGGGGGAGAGGGACAAAAGGAGGGAGGGAGGGGAAGAGGGGGAGAGAGAGAAAGACACACACAGTGGGTAGCAGTGGTTGTGATGGTGGTGATACTCTGCTCCTTACACAGTAGGAGTATGTATGGCTATAGCTAGTTATTTAATATCTTTTATGTATTTAATATTAATATGTAAGTGTATGGTATTGTTAATAATTACTATAATTTATTTCTGTATAGACCGATTATTACTGAAGGCACCTTTAATGAAAGGATCTATTAAGTACTCTATGAAAGAAACCTAAATACACTTTGCTGTATGATAGAATGACTTCTTTAGAAGTAGAGTGGAACGGAGTTTACCACAATTCATGTATTTTAGCATGTGTTGACACTGTAAGAAAACCCAAAGGCAATATTTACTATGCAGTAAAATGATACAGCTTGACAAGAATTACTTGAAAAAGAAAAAAAGAGGGAAGGCATGTTGGCTGAGCTTACTTGATTCTTGTTCTGTTGACATCATGCGCTACAAATTTTCACCTTCAGTATCTGATTTATTTAATAGCTAAGTTTAGGGAAAAGATAATACCGTTTGAAACAACACTGGGATACTTTTATCCTCCTATACAATCTGGGGATTGTAACTCAAATAAGGTACATTTGAGGGCACCCTTGGTATTTCTTTGTGATTAGAAACGTAATAGCGAACATATATTCAATACTTGGGTATGTGCCAGTGGAGGGGAGGCATAATTTTATCTCCTCCCTCCGAGGGTCTTCCACTGGGTCTGAGAATTAAATCGACGCAAAATGGACTAACAAGAGAAAAGCACTCCAATGTACTTAATGTCAGTTTAATGTGACCTGGAGCCTTCATAAGGAAATGAAGAGCCAAAGAAGGGGCAGGACCTCAATGCCTTCACGGTAGGCTGAACAAAGAGAGGCAATTGTGGAAACACAACTAGACCACACAGGGAGGTAAGAGGAAGGGAAGAGGTGCTTTAACAAGGTCTGTTGGTGCAGAATTCTTTCTGCCCCCACTCCCTGCTTTGGCGATAAGAATGTTTCTGCTGGTACAGGAAGGACATCTTTCACTTGGGAGTTGGATCTTGTGCGTTTAGGAAGCAGAGAGGAGGCCAGAATGCAGAATGCTCTTCTTGTACCTGGTTTTCCAAGTGCCTTTGGCTCAAAGCGATCCTTGTGCCGAGGTGGCATGTTTAAGAGCAGCATATCCTGGTCCCTTCCCCAGGCATTGTCTTAAGCACCTTACCTGAGTCACCTCACTTAATCCTTACTACAACCCTCTGAGAAAATTGCATACAACCATAGGAAGGAATCGACAAATCCAGCACCATAGTAACTGATTTCAGGCTGTTTTTCTCAATGATAGACAAAGCTCACGGAAGATTCACTGAAGAGGGTGTGGTGTTCCCACATCCTGTCTATCATGTAGAGGATAGGAACACCACACGAAGTCCCATTTCGTGGTCATATACAGGCTTCTTCATTTAACAGTTGCAGAATACCAGGTCTTCTCATCTGAATGTATCACATTTTAAAATCATGTACTAGGCCATCAAGCAAGTCTAAAATGTACTCTCCATTTCACAGATGAAGAAACTGAGATCTAGAGAAACTAAACCACCCAGCAGAGAACACGGAGCCAGTTTGCAGCCGTGCAGGGCACAGACCCAGCCTGCCATCCGAGCCACTCAACGTGTAGCATTCTCTGTCCATGTTGGTTGTCATGTAGGTGGAAGGCAAGGAGCTGGTCTTTGTGTATCAGGAGAGGAGAGGTAGAGAGTAAACCCAATTCATTATGCAATGTTTTGAAGTAAGGATGTTGTCAATTTGAGATTAACCAATTAGAGCTTTATGCCACCCGTGAAGCTAGACTCACAAGAAAACAATCCAAACCGTACGTTAAAAGTGGACTCAAACAGTTGCATAATGTTCAAATAGCAAAAGCGAAGCAGAAATGACACAATTTGAGCTACTATCTGAAATTAATTTTTTCGTGGCTCGGACCTGAGTTACTGATCAGGTTTAGGGCCCATGTGTTAAATGCGAGGACATGCACTGGTGTCCTCATGGTCCCATCAAACCTATTGCAAACTCATTTCATTACCCTGCCCCCTTCTCTGCAGGGCACACATTTCAAAACCCTCGGTGGATGCACGAACCACAGATGGTACCAAATCCTGCATACACTGTTTTTTTTCCCTAAACATACACACCTATGATAGAGTTTCATTTATAAATTAAGGCACAGTAAGAGATGAACAACAATAGCTAATAATAAAATAGAGCAACCATAACATCGGTTATGTGAATGTGTCTCTCTCTGTCAAAATACCTTACTGTACTGTACTCACCCCTCTTCTCATGATGCTGGGAGATGATGCAATGCCTACGTGATGAGATGAAGTGAGGTGACTGACCGTAGGCGTTGGGGCATAGCATTAGGCTACTATTGACCTTCTGACAGGAGGGCGGAAGGAGGATCATCTGCTTCTAGACCACAGTTGACCATGGGTAACTGAAACCAGGGAAAGCAAAACTGTGGATAAAGGGGACTCCTATATTTCCCAAACTGAACTCATACGCCCCCTCCCAGCTGCTCCTCCCTCCCCTGCTGTTCTCCATCCCCATCTATGTCGCCACTACCCACACGCCCGCCCGACTGCTTAACTTAGAAACCCGGGAGTCATCTATGAAATCTCTTTGCCCCCCACCTTTGGTAAATTTCAATGAATCCGTTGAATGAAATTCATATTCCCCATCTAATATTTTAATGCCCAAGGAGTCCATAGGGTTGGGGTCAGAGAGAATGTGGAGATGAGACTTTATGCTGTTCTGATGGTTTCTAATGTGTTTTGGTTTCTGCCCACGCTATTCAGTTCTCCTGTTTGGTTTGGGTTTGGGTTTGGGTTTTTTTTTTTTGTTTTTTTTTTTTTGGTTTTGGTTTTGGTTTTGGTTTTGTTGTTGTTGTTGTTGTTGTTTGTTTGGGAGTTTTGGTTTTTTGGGTTTTTTGGGTTTTTTTTTTGTTTGTTTTTTTTGCATTTTCTTGTTAGTGGTGGTATTGCTGTTGAGTATAAAATATGTTCATGGAAGATCTACAGAACAGCAGAGATATTTTCTTCTCGCCATAAAGTATCGTATATGTTGACAAATACAGAGCATTGCCTTTGGTACACACACACTCTCAGCAATACTGCCCTCTTTAATTACACCCCCTGGGGGGAAAATCAGTTTCCTGGCAAGGCAGCTTTCTTAATCAGAGACTTCCTGGGTCTTAAGTAATAAGAAACTCAAATGTTTCAAACTGACACTTAAACTGAGGCTTAATTGGGCTTGTATTTTTATCTCCTTTGGGGATCAAGAAACTCTAAATGTTACATACTTAGACAATATTTCATGAGGGACACAAGGAAGGTTTCATGCATTTTGATCCTTTCTTTATTTAAGAAAGTTACTGGTAAATAATGTATGCATTGGTAGTAAAAGCTTGAATAATTTCTCTCTTTCTTGACTTTTAAATTACCACTTTCCAGATAATTGTATTATCATGGTTTTTCACTTGAATGTGTTTGTAGGTAGGGAAAATTTTGCATTGTTAGAATACCAAGGAAGAAGCCCTGGGCAGGTAAACTGGAGGTGAGTTTCAATAGGATTTCAAGGGTAAAATGAAACCTGTCCCCTCAACCAACCTTGCACCTCAGGGAGAGAGTTAACAAAAAAAGAGAAAAATTATGGACTAAACTTCAGGAAAGCCCTTCATAAATTTAGTGGGCAGGAGAGCAAGGAGGAATTCGCCAGGAAGTTCAAAGAAAACCAGAGCTGAGCAATAGTTAAATGGTAAAAACCAGATTTGATTCAGGACTGTTGCAATAGGAACAAGAGACCCCATTAGAGAACGAGGTTTAATTCCAATGGCACCACAGATAGGTAGGGATTTCTAGACCAAATGTGGAGCAGGGGTCAGAGGATGAAAATGATTAAGGGGAAATTTCAGGCATTAGAGAGGATTCTGGTTAGTTAGACCTGACAGGACTCTTGCTAAAGGCCGGCCACGGTGATCAATATCAAGACGGGAGAGTGAAAAATTTGATCAGATACTGAGGGGGTGACCAGTGACGGAGGGTGGAAGGTTCTTCCTAAGTTGATTTAAAGATTCTTGCTACAGCTAGGCAACGCAAGCCTGACACTGAGCCTGAGGTGGAGACCCAGAGGAGCCTCAGAAGTGTTAGACCATCCTTGTCAGAAGGATGCATAGACAGCCAGGACAGAGATGGCTTTTATCATGAAGGCTGAAAAGAAAGTTCCAGGATTCAGACTAGCACATTTAATTAACAAAGTCCCATCGTAACCTTAAATCCAGCAATTCCTTTCGCTTCTGGCATCTATCTGAAAAGTTTTTATGATTATATTTGGCGAAATTACAAATCGGGTCGCCCCATCGCACTTACCTGACTTCTCCATCTTTTACAAATAGAACCAACGTTATACCTCAGGGTCAAAATCTTGGTGTCACCTTTGTCATCTGCCCTCATCCCATTCCCCCGCTGCTGCAGCCCCTCCCCAGGTCTGGTGGGTTTTTTTTTTCCCCCTGGTGCCTTCAGATCTTCCCCTTCCCGGCATCCTCTTCACCACCCTGGGTCAGGCCCTCACTGCCTCACACCCCAGTGGCTGCAGTAGCGCCCCTGCTAACCTGCCTGAAATACCATCTCTGGCATATTTTTAATAATTAGTGTTTGCCAAGTCCTCATGGACCAGACACGATGCTAAGTGTGCTATTTCATTTAATTCCTGTAATCAGTTTTAAGCAGTAGGTTTTATTATTCCTACTTAGCAAATGAGAAAATTAATCTCTAGAGGGTTTGCATAACTCACCTAAGGTCGCAGCAATTAAGCAGCAAATCTGACTCCAAAACCTGAGCCCTTAACCATTGTCGCGAGGTACCTCGTGTGGCCATGTGTGAAAGGAAAGCGGGTGACTCCAGGAGATAGAGCAGATACAAACAGGTGAGCTGCAGACTGGGAAAGATCCCCCTGGTCTCACCCAATGGACAAAAGCTTAGTCAAGGTTTTTAAGCAGGGGATAGGGAGAAACACGTTTAGATGGTGAAAGGATTAGAGTGATTCACATTTGGGGAGTGAATCTCTGGCTGTCATGAGCCCTGGCCACATAGCATGTGCTGTCTTCTCTGCAAGGGATCTTCTTACTGACATTCTCTGCTTCACAAATGTCCTTCTAGACATCCCTCCAAGGTCACCATCCTGGAGGCGGATTGTATCTCTCTTCCATACTCTTCTAGCCTCTACCCAAAGCACCTAGACTGTCAGGAGCCTGTCATGCCGCAGACTGTTGCGCAGTGATTCACATTTGATCCTCACAATCTGCTTGAGATGTTTCCACCCCGATTTCAAAGGAAATAAGGCCAATGGATTTCATATGACTTCTCTTCCTAGGTTGTATCTGAATCATCTTTGTGTTACCAATGCTTGGTACCTAGTAGATGCTCAACAGATGGGTAAGGGGCACTTCAATTACCTTTATCTGGGTGTATATTTTATTAAAAATATTTAAAACTCCCAGATAACAGGAATTCGCTTTCCCATGTTTTTGTGTTGCTCATAATAACCTAGCAAAGTGTTTTTGCGCAGAGCAAATAAACGTACTTCATTTATTTATCTTAAAAGGTCTTCATTTTACGTTTGATTTTGTATGCAGCACACTTTAGAGCAGGGTTTTAAGTGAGTTCTCTTTCGCCAGAAATTAGTATAATGCCAGGTTCTCTTGGAAGGCCGTTTCTGCCTAGAATTAAATGATGTTTATATGCTAGGTAACTATTGTGCCTGGTAGAATGAAAATAGAGATGGAAGCATTACCAGCTCGTATCGAAACTTGACTATATAACGGGCAGTATGCCATCCACTTCACACATAAGATGTTGCTTTCTCCTCATAATAACCAATGGAGTAGGTATTAATTGTTTTTAATGTTTATTTATCTTTGAGAGAGAGAGAGAGACAGTGTGAGCGGGGAAGGGGAAAAAAGAGAGGGAGGCACAGAATCCGAAGCAGGCTCCAGGCTCTGAGTTGTCAGCACAGAGCCCGATGTAGGGCTCAAGCTCACAGACCATGAGATCATGACCTGAGCTGAAGTCGGACGCTTAACCGACTGAGCCACCCAGGGGCCCCAAGTATTATTTTTATCCTCACTTTATCAATGAGAAGGAAGGCACAGAAAGTTAATTTCCCCATGGTCACACAGCTAGTAAGTGGCAGGCTGGAATTTGAACCCAGGAACCATGGCTCAGAGTCTATATTCATTCACTCACTTAATAAGTGTATTTATACCCTAGCATACAACAGTCTTGATTTTAGGTTCTCCTAGATGGTCGGTGAATGTTTACTTGACTGTATGAGGTCTAGGCAAGGGTATTCACTGACTCATGTGTAAAAGAATTGTTTTTTAGTGGTGGATGACTCATTTCAATGAAAAAATTATTTGCCTAAAGCATCCATTTTTAGTTTTCACATTTTACATGCTGTACCAATTCATCCTCAATTAAAATAAAGCAATTGCAAAGTGACTAGGAAATAGTCAATTATTGTTCAAGCTGCCAAGCTTCAGGAATTAGCATCCCAGAATTTGCAAAAATGTTAAGCCAGGAAAAAGAAGTCATAAAACACCATTTCAACTGCTTTTGAAACTCTGTCCGATATTAGTAATTGTATTATAATTTGAATTTTGGAATCGTAGAATTTTAGAGTTGGATGGGAACTTTGAGATCATCTCTGCCAAGTTGCTGCTTAATGCCAGAAGTGTTCACACGCATTTGAGAAAAAAGGCATTTGATAAATGTTCCTCTAACATTTGTGTAGAGTCGAGGGAAGCCGTGCGTGGAATTTTTTACTCTGTTATATAACTTTGTGCCTTTGGCTATTAAGACGTTACAATATTTAGCCAATCCAGTCCAGCAGGGGCTCTTAGGACTCTTTCCTGGGTCTTTCCCGTGCCTACGTCTGGCCCTTTGAGAAAAAAAAAACTTGCCAACCTCTGCTCTAATGTTGCAGCTCTTTGTTTTGTTTTTAAATCTTATTATTTCCCATTTCATCCATCATGTGGAATAAAATGATTGACAGAGTGAACAACATAAACACAAAGAGCCTACGCATGGTTTGACTTTCTTTCCGTTATGGCTCATGAGTAGTTGTCCTTTCTCTCTCCCTCTGCTCTTTCCACCCACTCCCCACCCCCTTCCCCCTCTCTCACACATGCACTTTATTCCTGAAGCTTATACACCGGGCACAATGATGGTCTTTCTTTTTGGCGACATTCAGTCTGGACGTCATCCGTTGCCCTAGGATACAAATGACATCGTCACATGCCATATTTTGAAAAAGACATAGTAATGCTGTTTATGATCATTTAAAGATAGAACTTATTGGTATCACGTGCGTATATGGCTATGATGTTTGTAATAGACTTGGGTGTGAGTGGTTGATTTTTCAGCAAATCCTTTCGCATGCTGCCCCTGCCCTCTTGCTGTCCTTTCTTATGATCCCTCCCCCTGGCTACCTCTTCAGCAACCTCATCAACCAAGGCAGACAGTTTTCTTACAGGTTTTGCAAAAGGCCACCTTCTCACTACTCCTTCTGCCCACGCTCTGGTCATTTTCCTGCTTCCAGAGTCCTCCTCGAGGTCTTTGTTAACATGTCATCTCAGAGTAGCCTTCTGACACCCTTTAATGACTACCTCAGCACCTTTTGTGTGACATTCATGACACTCATACCAATATGCAGTTTTCTCGTGGTCTACATTTGGATTCTACGTGTCCACGTGTGTCTGCGTATGTGTGGGTGCCTGTGGGGCACTACCAGCCCTCTCTACTGGAATGTAAACTTCACAACGTCAAGGACTCAATGACACAACGTCATTGGGATTTTTACTCGATTTTGCTGATGCCATTTTTTGCATTTGTTACCAATAGATTACTTATCACTAAATAGTCATTATTCCAGGTACAGTGTACATATATCCCTTTTCTTCTTCGCTAACGGTTGTGTGGATGTATTTGTGTCAGTGATGCCTCTGGAATTTATGTATTCAGAAAATTTGGGAAATAAGAAATAGTCATCTGTCTATATAACTGAAAACCTTTTTTAGATTACATAGAACTTCAAGAACAGCCTGAAAAACCAACAGGAAGGGAAGGTATTTAATGTTTTTGTAATGAAATTGACTCAAATAATTTATGTCACAGTGTTCAAGAAGGTTTGCTTATGGTAGAAAGGCAGTCAAATGACTGTGTGATTAAACTTTTTCTAAGAAAATAGGGTGAGGCATCAGTATAGCATACTCTGGACAGTGCCTACAATGTCCTGTTCAGATATGTAATAAATAGTTGAGGATAGCACCGATTATGCTGTATCACTCATTGTTGGACATAATTGTTTACCTTGCAGTTAAAACTCTTAGGAATATTACTTTACAGATTCTTGCATCATTCCTTCCCATCACTATTTCAGAAAGAGGAGATTATTTGCCTTAAGAATCACACCTGTTGATGGAATTGCTCTAGACTGAGTCCCATAGTCCTAATGCTGCTAAGAAAGTCTTTGCCAAAGTTGGCATTGGGTGGAGTGGTCAAAGGCAATTTAAAAGAGTCTACAGTTTCCCATCTATCCTTTCTTACCTTCCTGTAAGCCAGGTGTCTCAGGGAAGGCTGCAGTGATGTTCATGGTCATAGAGAACTGCATCTTTGAGAGTACAGACTGGCCTCTGAGAATGATGGACCAGTCTACCTGAAAACTCTCACTCTAGGAAGCACCCCTATGTCCCACCCTCTTCTTCACGATTGGGGAAAAGTAGGAGAGTTGTACAGTGTTGCCTAACAGGATTTTTATAGATCATAGAAGGGACAAAACGCTAGATCTTATTTACCATAAATGGCCCTCCTCCTTATGGCCGCGTGCTTGCCCAACCCATAACATATGTCTGTAATTTTCTAATCTAGATTGGAAATTACAAGGTCTCCATGGGTTCCTCTTAAACCTACAGAAACTTTAAAGGCTCTTTTTAAATTAAAGCATAATTGACATACAGTGTTATATAAGTTTCATGTATGCATCATAGTGATCCGATATCTTTATACGCTAAAAAATGGTCCCCACAGTAAGTCCAGTTACTACCATACAAAATTATTACAGTATCATTGACTGTATTATTGATGCTTTACTTTCCATCACCATGACTTACTTATTTTTATGCCTGAAATTTTGTAGCTCTTATTTGCTTCACCTGAACTTAGATTTTTCTCACTCTCCCCAACTCCTTCTCCTTCTGGTAACCATTTATTTCCTGTGTCTATGAATATGTTTCTGTTTTGTTCTGTTTCTCCATTTGCTCTGTTATATTCCACATACAAGTGAAATCATGGTATTTGTCTTTCTCTATATATTTCATTTAGCTTAATACCCTGTAAATCTATCCATGTTGTTCTAAATGCACGATTTTATTCTTTTTTATGGCAGAGTAATATAACATTGTGCGTGTGTGCACACGTGTGTGTGTGTGTGTGTGCGCGTGCATGTGCGGATACCACATCTTTTCTTATCCATTCATTTATCAGTAAACATTAAGGTTGTTTTTGTATTTTGGCTATTGTAAATGTTGCAATGAACATATGGGCACATGTATCATTTCAAATTGGGGTTTTTATTTTCTTTAATTAAATACTCAAAAGTGGAATTGCTGGATTGTATGGTAATTAGTGGCCATGCCAGTTTACGTTCCCACCAATAGTGCATGAGGGCTCCATTTTTTCCACATCCCAGCCAAAATTTGTTTTTTGTTTTGTTTTGGTTTGTTTTGTTTTTTGTCTTTTTTATAATAGTCAATCTGACTGGTGTGAGGTGGTATCTCATTGTGGTTTTGATTTGTATTTCCCTGATGATGAGTGATGTTGAGCATCTTTTCATGTGTCTGTTGGCCATCTGGATGTCCTTTCTTCATATCCTCTACTTATTTTTTAATCCGATTATTTTTAAATTGAATTATATGAGGGGATTTTATTAATATTAACTTCTTGTTGGATATATAATTTTCAGTTTTCTCCTTTTATTCATTAGGTTGCATTTTCATTTTGTTGGTTTCCTGTGCTATGCAAAAAACTTTTCAGCTTGACGTAATCCCATTTGTTTATTTTAGCCATTGCTTTTTATTGCCGTTCCTTAGGAGTCTGGTCCAAAAATACACTGCTAAGATCTGTTCCAAAAAATTTACAATTTATGTTTTCTTCCAGGCGTTTTATGGTTCCAGGTAGTTTCAAGTCTTTAGTACCTTTTGAATTAATTTTTATATATGACATAAGAATATAGTCCAGTTTCATTATTTTGCATGTAGCTGTTCAGTTTTCCCAGTACCATTTATGGAAGAGACTATAATTTCCTTACTGAATATTCTTGCCTTCTTTGTCATAGACTAACTGATCACATATGTGTGGGTTTATTTCTACACTTTCTACTTTATTCCATTAATCTGTGTGTCCGTTTTTATCCCAGTACCATACTGTTTTGATTACTATACCTTTGTAATATAGTTTGAAACCAGAGCACATGATACCTACAGCTTTGTTCTTCTTTTTAAAGATTGCTTTGGGGGCACCTGGGTGGCGCAGTCGGTTGAGCGTCCGACTTCAGCCAGGTCACGATCTCACTGTCCGTGAGTTCGAGCCCCGCGTCGGGCTCTGGGCTGATGGCTCAGAGCCTGGAGCCTGTTTCCGATTCTGTGTTTCCCTCTCTCTCTACCCCTCCCCCATTCATGCTCTGTCTCTCTCTGTCCTAAAAATAAGTAAACGTTGGAAAAAAAAAAAAGATTGCTTTGGCCTTTGGGGATATTTTGTGGTTCCACACAAGTTTTAGGATCATTTATTCTAATTCTGCGAAAAATGTCATTGGTATTTTTTTCATGTACGTTTATTTTTGAGAGAGAGAGTACAAATGGGGGAAAGGCAGAGAGAGAGGGAGACAGAGGATCCAAAGCAGGCTCTGTGCCTACAGCAGACAGCCTGATGTGGGGCTCGAGCTCACAAACCCTGAGATCATGACCTGAGCCAAAGTCAGATGCTTAACTGACTAAACCACCCAGGTGCCCCAGTCGTTGGTATTTTTGATGGGTATTACACTGAATATGTAGATTGCTTTGGGTATTATGGTCATTTTAACAATATTGATTGTTCCAATCCATGAGCATGGAATATCTTTCCATTTATTTGTGTCATCTTTGATTTTTTTCATCATTGTCATATAATTTTCTTTTATTTTTCTTGCCTACCTGCTCCGAGTAGGATTTGCATTACTATGTTGAATAAAAGAGAGGATATAGTGAGTATCCTTGTCTTGTTCCTGACCTTAGAGGAAAGCTTTTAGTTTTTCCCCATTGAGTATGATGTTAGCTGTGTCTTCATCATATACGGTTGTTATTGTGTTGAGGTGTGCTTCTTCTATACCCACTTTGTTGAAAGTTTTTATCATAAAATATGTTGAATTTTATCAAGGCTCTTCTTTCTTCATGTCCAAATATCATTTAGTATTTCTTTCTTCGGAACTTATCAAAGAAGCATTTTTATTCTTGTGCTGCATGCAATGACTAGTAATATAGCCATTACATTTCTCTAGCCGTTCTAATGTGATTTTATTAATTAGGTTTGTATAGCACAGTTGTGCTAACGGATGCTTTTTAGGCACAAACGGCTCTTCCCTATCCCTCTCCTACCATGCCAAATAAAAACTTCCCTTGACCTATAGGTTCTTCAATTGTCATAAATGTATGCATAATTATTCTAGAATACTGAACAGAAACTGTAGATGGAAAATTTGCAAGCATCTTGGAAAATTGTAAGTAAAATAAATTAATTTCCAGTTTTACCCACCACTTAGCAATCCACGTAGACCATTTGAGAACCATAATCTTTCGTAGCCCAAAATGTCATAATGAAAGTCAAGAGATCGTACATTCGTTTCTAGTTTAATCATTGATTTCGTTTGACCTTGGGCATCTATTTTACTCCCCATCGTAGTAAATGTGTGGGACCTTGGAAACTTTGTGAATTAACTTGAATTTTTGCTAATATGTCATGTTCCATTGTCCTGCTTCATATGCCATTATTACCCTTTAAGGATCTGCTTATCTCTGTAAGGAGTCACCTGTTTCTGTTTTACACATCTCTCATGCCTCTCTGTTTACTGGGGGCTTTCTTCTCCACTCATTTGAATAATCCAAAGAGATTATAAAGCATTTAGAAATCAGAAAGTGACATGTAGATGGTAAGTAGTATAATCATACTTTCACAGGTGAAATCAGCAGTGGCAGGAGGTACATAACTGCTTTTAGTGACATAGAATGTTGTTACAAAACATAATGGGGTTCTTGGAGAAAATATTATATAGCTAACAAAAGAGGGAAATATCCCATTAAAATTAAGTTCATCTCAAAGTCAAAATTCTTTTGAAAAAACTCAGTCCTGCTGTGGACTGTTTTAATCCATGATTTATTGTGACACATGAACATCATTTATACAGTCTTGAGCCACGCCAGATGAGTTTTCTAGATGTTTCTTTTTACAGTAATTGGATGATTGAAGTTCATTGAATAAGCTAACAAATTACATATGAAACATCATTTGTGCCATACCTGCAATAGGTTATCTTTATTTTTTTTTATTTATTGAGGGAATAATTGACATGCAGTATTATGTTAGTTTCAAAATAATTATTTGACATTTGTGTATTTTGTGAAATAGTCACCACAATAAGTCTAGTTACAATCTGTCACCTTATAAAGGTATTACAGTATTATTGACTGTATTCCCCATGCTGCACATTACATCTCTATAGCTTATTTATTTCATAACTGGAAGTTTGTACTTTTAATTCCTTTTACCCTTTTCACCCCTCTGGCCCCCTTCCTCTGGCAAGCACTGGTCTGTCCTCTGTATTTATGAGTCTAGGTTTTATTTGTTTTGTTTTTTGGATCCCACATGTAAGTAAAATCACCGGGCACTTGTCTTTCTCTGACTGATTTCCCTGAGCATAATAGCCTCAGGGTCCATCCATGTTGTCCCAAATGGCAAGATTTCACTGAATTTTATGGCTAATAATAGTCCATTGTATCCATATGCTACATCTTCTTTATCTGTTCATCCACTGATAGACACTTGGGTCGTTTCCATTCTGGATATTGTAAATAATACCACAGTGAACATAGGAGTACATCTATCTTTTCAAATTAGTATTTTTATTTCTTAGGATAGATAACCAGTAGTAGAATGGCTGAATCATATGGTAGCTCTGTTTTTAATGCTTTGTGGACATTTCATACTGTATTCCATAGTGGCTGCACCAATTTATATTACCACCAACAGTGTGCAAGGGTACATTTTCTCCACATCCTTGCCAACACCTGTTATTTTTTTTTTGATAGTCATTATGAAAGGTGTAAGGTGATGTATCATGATTTTGATATGCATTTTCCTGATTAGTAAATGCTTAACATCTTTTCATGTGCTTGTTGCCCATCTATATGTCTTCTTGGAAAAATGTCTATTCAGATCTTCTATCCATTTTTTAATTGGATTGTTAGTTTTTTGTTAGTGAGTTGTAGGAATTCTTGATATATTTTGGATATTAACCCCTTATTGGATATATGATTTGCAGATATTTTCTTCTATTTGTTAGGTTGCCTTGTCATTTTGTTAATGGTTTCCTTCACTACACAGAAAGTTTTTAGTTTGATGCAGTCCCATCTGTTATTTTAATTTTTTTTTTTTTTTGGTCTCGTCTAAGGAGTCAGATCTAACAAAAGCACTGCTAAAACCAATGTCGAAGAGGTTACCATTTATATTTTCTTCTAGGAGTTTTATGGTTCCAGGTCTTATTTTCAAGTATTCAATCCCTTCTGAGTTAATTTTTCTATATGATATATGATGATAGTCCAGTTTTATTCTTTTGCATGTAGCTGTCCAGTTTCCCCAGGATTATTTATTGAAGAGACTATCCTTTTATATATATTGTTGTATATTCTTAACTACTTTGTCATAAATTAATTGACTATATACGTGTGTGTGTGGTTCTGGGCTGTCTATTCTGTTCTCTTGATCTTGTGTCTGCTTTTATGCCAATACCATGCAGTTTCAATTATTGCAGGTTTGTAGTATAGTTTGAAATCCGGGAACTTGATACCTCTGGCTTTGTTACTCTTTCTCAAAATTACTTTGGCTATTCAGGATCTCATACAAATTTTAGAATAATCTGTTGTAGTTATGTGGAAAATGTCATTAGAATTTTCACAGGCATTACATTAAATATGTAGACTGCTTTCAATAGTACAGACATTTAAACAATATTATTTTTTCCAATCCATGAGCATGGAATATCTTTCCATCTATTTATATCTTCAGTTTCTTTCATCAGTGTCATAGTTTTCAGAATATGGGTCTTACACCTCTTTGGTTTAATTTAGTCCTAGATATTTTATTCTTTTTGATACAATTTTAAATTGTATGGTTTTCTCAATATCTTTCTGATAGTTTTAGTATATATAAATGCTACAGATTTTTGTATATCAATTTTGCATCCTGCAACTTTACTGATTGATTTATTCTAATGTTTTTTTATGGAGGAGTCTTCAGGGTTTTCTATATGTAATATGCTATTTGCAAATAATGATAGTTTTACCTTTTCCTTCTCAATCTGGATGCTTTTTCTTTTTCTTGCATGATTGCTGTGCTAGGATTTTCAACACTATGTTGAATAAATGTAGGGATAGTGGGCATCCTTGTCTTTTTTCCTGATCTTAGAGTCAAAGCTTTTAGCTTTTCCCCACTGCATATGATCCTAGCTGTGGGTTTGTCATAAAGCCTTTCTTAAGTTAGGTATGTTCCTTCTGTACTCATTTTGTTAAGAATCATTATCATAATTGGATGTTGAATTTTTCAAAAATTTTTTTATGTTTATTTATTTTTGAGAGAGACAGAGACAGAATGCAAGTGGGTTAGGGGCAGAGAGAGAGGGAGACACAGAATCAGAAGCAGGCTCCTGGCTCTGAGTTGTCAGCACAGAGCCCAACACGAGGCTCAAACTCATGAACTGTGAGATCATGACCTGAGCCGAAGTCGGACACTCAACCGACTGAGCCACCCAGACACCCCTGGATGTTGAATTTTATCAAATGATTTTTCTGCATCTATTGAGATGATCATAGGATTTTTATCTTTCATTTTGTGAATATAGTGTGTCACATTAAGCCTTTTGCAAATGTTGAACCATCTTTGCAGCTCTGGAATAAATGCCACTTGATCATAATGTATAATCCTTTTAATGTAGTATTGAATTCAATTTGCTAATGGTTTTTTTTTTTTTTTTAGGTTTTTTACAGCTGTATTTATCAGGACATTGACCTATAATGGTGTGTGTGTGTGTGTGTGTGTGTGTGTGTGTGTGTGTGTATTATGCTTGTCTGGTTTTGGTATCAATATAATCTGGCCTCATAAAATAAGTTTGGAAGCTATTTCTGCTCTTCAGTTTTTTTTAAGAACTTGCAAAGTATAGGTATTAAATGCTCTTTGAATGTTTAGTAGAATTCACCAGTAAAGCATCTAGTCCTGGACTTTTGCTTGTTGGGAGATCTTGATTACTGATTCAGTCTCTTTACTGTCAACTATTCAGATTTTCTATTTCTTCATGATACGATATTAGAAGACAGTGAATTTCTAAGAATGTATCCATTTCGTCTAGGTTGTCTGATTTGTTGGTATATTCATATTCATAGTAATCTCCTATGATCCTTTGTATTTCAGTGGTGTCATTTGTAACTTATGTTTTATTTCTGATTTTATTTGAGCCCCCTGTCTTTTTTCTTGTGGAGTCTAGCCAGACTTTTGTCAACTTTGTTTATCTTTGCAAAGATCCAACTCCTTTTTTTTTTTTTCAACATTTATTTATTTTTGCGACAGAGAGAGACAGAGCATGAATGGGGGAGGGGCAGAGAGAGAGGGAGACACAGAATCGGAAACAGGCTCCAGGCTCTGAGCCATCAGCCCAGAGCCCGACGCGGGGCTTGAACTCCCGGACCGCGAGATCGTGACCTGGCTGAAGTCGGATGCTTAACCGACTGTGCCACCCAGGCGCCCCCCAACTCCTTTTTTTAAAATTTTTAAAAATGTTTATTTATTTTTGAGAGAGAGAAAGAGAGCATGAGCGAGGGAGGGGCAGAGAGAAAGGGAGACACAGAATCCAAGGCTCCAGGCTCTGAGCTGTCCACGCAGAGCCTGACACAGCGCTTGAACTCATGAGCCATGAGACAATGACCCGAGCCGAAGTCAGATGCTTAACCAACTGATCCACCCAGGTGCCCCAAGAAAGAACCAAGTCTTAATGTCACTGATCTCTTGTATTGTCTCTTTAGTCTCTACTTCATTTATTGCCACTCTGATGTTTATTATTTCTGTCTACTAAATTTGGGATTTGTTATTGTTTTGGGGTTTTTTTAGGTGTAAAGTTAAAGTTTTATTTGAGACTTGTTTTGTTTCTTGAGGTAGAACTGTGCTGCCATGAACTTCCCTCTTAAAATTGTTTTTGATGTGTCCCATAGATTTTGGTACATTGTATTTGTTTTCATTTGCCTGTGACTATATATTTTTTAAATTTCTTCTTTGATACAACCCAGTAGTTTTTCAGCAACATGTTGTTTAATCTTCACCTATCTGTAGTTTTTCAGTTTTCTTCTTGTAACTGATTTCTACTTTCATACCATGGTGATCAGAAAAGTTGCTTGAGGGGTGCCTTGGAGGCTCAGTAGGTTGAGCGTCCGACTTCGGCTCAGGTCATGATCTCACAGTTTTTGAGTTTGAGCCCCACATCGGGCTCTATGCTGACACCTTAGAACCTGGAGCCTGCTTCAAATTCTATGTCTCCCTCTCTGCTCCTACCCGCTCATGCTCTGTCTCTCTCTCCTTCAAAAATAAGTAAAAACATTAAAAAAAAAAAAAAAGAAAAGATGCTTGATATGATTTCCATCTCCCTGAATTTACTTACATTTGTTCTGTGACCTCACATTTGCTCTATCCTGGAGAATGTTCCATGTGTACTTGATACAGTGTGTATTCTGCTTTTGGATGAAATGTTTTATATATAAATATAGGTATATATCATGTCCATCTGGTCTAATGTGCTGTTAAGCAAATAGTTTCCGTATTAATTTTCTGTCTGGATGATCTATCCGTTGATGTAAGAGGGTATTAAAATTCCCTATTATTGTATTACTGTCAGTTTCTCCCTTTGGGTCTGTTGATATTTGCTTTGTATATTTTGGTGTTTCAGTGTCAGAAGCATATATATTTATAAATTATATTCTCTTGCTGGATTGACCCCTTTATCATTATGTAGTACCCCTTTTTGTCTTTTATTACACTCTTTGTTTTAAAGTCTTTTTTGTCTGATATGAATATAGCTACCCCAGCTTCTTTTCATTTTTGTTTACATGGAATATACTTCTCTATTCCCTTTCCTTTCAGTGTCCTTACTTCTTAAGTGAGTCTCTTTTTTATTTAATGTAAATTTATTTATTTTAAGAAAGCAAGCAGGGGATAGAGAGGAAGAGAGAGAGTCCCAAGCAGACTCCGTGCCATCAGCACAGAGCTCGACACAGGACTTGATCCCATGAGCCGTGAGATCACAACCTGAGCCAAAACCAAGAGTCAGTCACTTAACTGACTGAACCACCCAGGCACCCCTCTACTTCTTATGTGTGTCTCTTATAAGCAGCATATTGATGGATCTTTTTTAAAATCCATTCAGCCATTCTGTGTCTTTTTGCTCAGGAAATTTAGTCCATTTATATTTAAAGTAATAATTGATAAGTCTGTACTTATTGCCATTTTTTCCATTATTTTCTGGCTAATTTTTTAGTTTCTCTGTGTTCCTTTCTCCTTTTCTTTATTTCTTCCCATGTGATTTGATAACTTTCTCTAGTGTTATATTTAGATTGCTTTCTCAATTTCTGTATTTACTATGGTTGGTGTTACCATGAGGTAACATAAATGAACATGAGGTTCACATAAATCATCCTAAGTATATAACAGTCTATTTTAAATCAATAGCAGGTTAAATTTGAATAAATCTGCTTACAGTCTCATGGGAGTTCCCTTGTGTGTAACAAATGATTTTTTTTCTTGCTTTTAAGATTATCTCTTTATGCTTATGACATATTAATTTTAATGTTTCTTGGTGTGGCTCTCTTTAGTTTTGTCTTGTCTGGAACTCTGAGCTTCCTGGACTTGGATATTTACTTTATTAGGTTAGGAAAGTATACAGCCATTATTTCTCCAAATAAGGTTTTTGCTCCTTTCTCTCTATCTCCTTCTTCTGGCACCCTTAGAATGCAAATATAATTTTATCTTATATTGTCGCAGTGATTTCTTAAGTTGTCTTCATTGTTTTAGATTCTTTTTTTTTTTAATTTTTGCTGCTTTGGGTGAATTTCATTGTTTTATCTTCCAGCTCACTGATCTATTGTGTATCCTCTAATCTGCTGTTAAACTCCTCTGGTGTGTTTTCAATTTGGTTATTATATTCCCCAGCTCTGTAACTTCTGTTGGGCACTTTCATATGTTTCTGTCTCTTCGTTAAAGTTCTCATTGTTTTCATCCATTCTTCTCCCAAGTTCAGTGAGTGTCTGTGTAACCATTACTTTGAATACTTCATTAGGTAGATTACCTATTTCCATATCATTAATGCATTTTTTTCTGAAGTTTTGTTATATTCTTTTCTTTGGAACATATTTCTATATTTCCTCATTTTGTTTGACTCTTTGTTTGTATGTATTAGGCAAAAACAGCTGCCTCTCTGTTTTGAAAGAGTGGCCTTGTGTAGGTGATGATCCTTCTCATTCAACCTTGCTCTACATCTTGATTGTCTCTTGAGACTTTGCTACTGTCTGAACTGCCTGATTAATTCTTGACAGGTACCCATTGTTGAGAGTGTACCAAGACCTGTCAGTGATCCAATGAGAGGAATCTCATTTAGCACCTAATTTGAGGCTGATGGGAAGCCAAAACCTAAGCTAGCAGCTTTTAAAGTGTACAAAAATATACAGTCCTATGGGGCTATACTCGTAATCCCTGTTGACCTCTAAACCAGGAAATCTGGAGGTGTCCCCTGAGTGACAGTTGCAAAACTCAGGGCTCTAGATCAGTGTACAAACTCCTTTCTAGGAAATCTCATCAAGCTGTAGCAAGGCCATGGGGATCGGCAAGGATGGTATGTACCTACTGACATTTCCTGGGTGAGTCTCCTTAGCCTCTAGATGTGTGGGAAACCTGAAACATGTCCCTCAGCTTTAGGCTAAGTAAATAGGCCTGTTTCACAAGAAGACCAGGGTTATGTTTCAGCCTGCCGCATAAGCAGTGACCCGGGTGTGGTGTCCTGCCAACCACTGTCTTCCTGGTTGTTACAGACCCATGTATCTCTGGAACAGCAACCCTCTTGGCCACCAGGGTCCGGCAGTCGAGGGGTGACCCCTGTGTAGAATGTGCACACCCTGTTGCTTTAGCTCGGCAGCTGGAGCATGTAGGGAGTAGGGCATTCTCACTGGCTTCAGTGAGACAGTGGAAAAATGTCTTGACTGCAGTGCGTCTGATCTCCAGCGATGTGGTAGAAGAGGGCCTTATCGGCGCATTCACACTGGCTTCAGGCTGGGAGTGAGACACTACCACAACCACTCATGCTCACCAGCCCCAGCCAGCTTTAACATGGGAGTCCCAACCACCAGCCCCAGCAGACTTTAACATGGGAGAATGCTGCAACCTTTCTCGTTCACCTGCCCCGGACAGGGAACAGGGAAGCACAGCAAGCACCTGCATTCTCCGCCCTCACCAAATACCACGACTACTTACCTTCATCCATCCCAGCGAGCAAAGGGAGGATGCCCCATCTGAACTTGCCCACTTGTGCTAGCAGACTATGTGGAGAGTGCAGCAATGGTACCCGTCAGTTCCTCATTCTCTAGGGAGTATCCCAACTCTCGCCCACCCTCCAGCCAATGCCCCTAGATCAACAAATGAATCTCCCCACATATAATGAAAGTGCTTTTCAAAGCACTATGTTTTCACTACATCTTTAGTAAGCAAGGCCACATGTGAGCCCTCCAAGAGAGGAAACTCAGTTTTCTATAGCATTGTGGGACCTCTGAACATCAGCCCCATTGATTGTCCAAGTGGACATTCTGGGGACTTGTCTTTCCAGTGCATTTCCCAAGGGCCAGAGTGTCCAATGTGGAATGCCACCCCCTCACTCCTCCAGGAGAAGCACCTTTCTGGTGAACTCCCTCCCTATTGTGTGTACCATGATGGGATTAGATTTTCCATGAGACCGTGTGTCTCCCTCTCCTACCCATTTTGCTATGGTCCTTTTATCCTTTGTTATGAAGAGGAGTTTATCTAGTTTTCAGAGCGTTTTCAGAGCTAAATGATATATCTGAAACTGTAGATTTGGTGTGTTTGTGGGAGGAGGTAAGTTTAGGATCTCCCAGTGCCCCATCTTGGACCACCTTCCCGGATAAATATCTTCAAATCTATCACATCTTTTTTTTTTCTGGTTTGCCACTGTGTTAGAAGGTAAATTACCAATAAAAGAGTATTTTAGTATCTGTTCTCCTATTTTGTGGCAAATGTATGATTCTTACAGTTGTGCTCAGCGCTCTTCAGACTGTATATTTTTTTCTGAGACACCATTGTCAAGTCCATTGCTAGTGAGTACCCTCGTGTGGTAGTACTGATTTTGCTTCCTTTTTTTTAGAGTAACCTCATTTTTATTATTTTTTTAATCATCGAATTATTTTAATCAAAAAATTAATTTAGATTCAAGTTAGTTAACATAGAGTATAGTATTGGTTTCCGGAGTAGAATTTAGTGATTCATCACTTACATAGAATGTCCAGTGCTCGTCACAAGTGCCCTCTTTAATGCCCGTCTCCTCACCCACCTTCCCTCTAGCAACCCTCAGATTGTTCTCTGTATTTAGAGGCTCTCATGATCTGCCTCTCTCTGTGTTTTTATCTTATTTTTGCATCCATGTTCATCAAGGATATTGGCCTGTAGTTCTTGTGTCTTGTGGACTCTTTATTTGGTGATGAATCAGTTATATAAATGTTTCCAAATGTTTTTTTCTACTGTCTTTCCTCTGAATCAAAGATCTTCCTTTTATTTACTTTTCTGTCTCCTCTTTTCCCTGTTGCATTTCTTTGCCCCTCCATCTTTGCAGTAAAATTTGACTAACGATTGTAAGTAGGGTGTCAATAGTCAATACACCAATATATCAGGAAGAAGAGATTACATAATGTTGTCTTCGCTTTTAGACAAATATTTTATTCTTCTGAAAATATATTTTGGGCTTTTTAAAAATTTTTCAAAGTTTATTTTGTGAGGTGGGGGGGTAGGGAGGGGCAGAGAGAGAATCCCAAGCATGTTCCACACTGTCAGTACTGAGCCCAACACGGGACTCAAACTCAAGAACCATGATATCATGACCTGAGCCAAAGTCAAGAGTCAGAAGCTTAACCAACTGAGCCACCTAGTCTCCCCTGTTTTATTGACATCTCATCTATTTTCACAGCTATATACAATACCACATCCTACTTTGTGAAGAGTAAAAATAGTGGGTAGGTGCATAGCTTTTGAATAATCTAGAGGATACATGGTAGCCTGTGTTGATGATCAAAAACTTCACCTTGTTTATATGTTTAACTATGTTAGTTCCCCTTCCAAAATGATTTTTTCCTAGAAAGTTCAACTGATATTACAGTCAAATGACTAGAAATACAAAAGTATTGTGCAAATATTTGTCTTTAAAATGGAACCATAAGGCTACTGCTATAAATGCACAGAACACTCAAGTGAAGGAAATTCATCTTCTGAACATACTGTTAGGCTACCCTTTGCTCTTTCCTGTAGGATGTTCCTATTTTCCCTTGAGGAGGAAAAAATGGTTCTATTAATCTGGGACAGATATCTGTGGAGGTTTTATCCTTTTTAGAGGTTGCCTTTGAGAAGTTTCTTTGATATCTATGTATTTGGGTTTCTGTGATTTAAAAATAATTCTTTCAACACCATATGTAACCACTGTTACAGCAATGGGGTTGCTGCTGTGAGACTGCCAAACAGACTTGTGGCGGGTCAGGGAAAAAAGCCATTTTATGGTTTTAAACATCTTGTACATCCTTAAAAGTATCTTTCAAGAAGAGAAGTGTCCATATTTTTTGAGAAGTATCAATGCATGGCTGAAATACATAGATATATTACATATTTGCACAATATGTAGATATGTATATACATAAACACACACACATACATATATTACATTCGAACAACTAGATAACTGAAGCAAATAGGTATGGAAATGTTTAAAAATATGCTATGCAAGTACTTCAAACTGTGTATCCGTGCATGGTATTTAACAGGTGAACCCTAGACTGGCTCTTTACAAGCTTCTTGTTTTACAGCGAGAGGTGATCATAGAGGTTATCCCTTTGTAACTGTTGAGCAGAGGAGTTTGGGCACAGCTGATATTCCCCCCGCCATCTCTGTACCTCAAGGGAGTACAAAATCAGCTCTCAGACCTAAGTGTTTAATAATGGTGGAGAGATCGACCATATCCATCTTTGCAATACATTTTATTTATTTTTTAATGTGATCCCCCACCCCTACCCATGAGAGGACTCACTTACAAAAAGCAACAGCTGTGTCCCTGCTCTGTGTGCGCTATCTTGGCCAGGTGCTTCTAATTGCAAGCTTCCGTCTGGAAGCCTGAGCCCAGCTGTGCTGGGATTGATTCCTGCCACACAGGAAACTAAAGAGAAAGCCTGAACTAGGTCAGGAAACTGCCTCACTCATCAAGTCTCCCAACTCTGGCTTGTGCCCTTATTTCCTTGTTTGCTGCCGCTTTGTACGTTGGTCTCTGTGCTTCCCTGATCTTATGGCTCCAGTTACGGTAGCCCTGAAAAGGTTATAGCATCCACCTGTGGGCCCGGCTCTATGCTTTGACCTTGAGACAGGTTCTTGGCCCCAGACCAAGACTTAAATAAAGGGCAATACATCTCTGGCCGAGAAATAAGTCACTCTGTATCTAGTTTTAGTGTTTTGCCAACTTGAATCTGGTTTTTTCAGGGTTCCTCAGTTTTCTCTGTGATTAGACTTCATGCCCTGGTATTGATTCCTTTTGGTTTTTGTTGTTTCAATCCACACTTTAGCATTCCTGGGGTGACCACACTGCCCTGGCCCTGTCCATGAACCATGTAAGCCTGCCACTTGAATCTTCATTATTTCAACCCATTTCTGCACAGTTAGATACAGAGTCTGAGTCTTTTGCTATTATTGTTTGGGCCTCTGCAATCCACTAACAACACAATTCGAGACCATTCTTTGTCCCTAATGACTGGAATGAATTCTCCTTTCTTTGCTCTGTCATTTGCTCTGTATCTATTATGACTCAGCTCAGGTATCAATTCATGAAGTCTCCTTTGGCTTCACCTACACCCCCAGGGTCCTACTGCTAGGCTGGGCTAAATGATCTTTCACTGTGATCTCCTGATGGCCTGGGGATATTTCAAATACATGCATTGATTTATATTTATAATCCATTTATGTATCCTTCACCTCTCCCCTCCCTGTGACACAGCAGTCTGTGTGTCTTCTGGTGCCTGTTAGAGTATGTGCCTTTGAAATGTTTCTTGGGTGAATGAATGACTCTTCAGACTTCCGTTCCTATTTGCTAAGTCTACACACAGTAGCCCCTCCTTATCTGCAGGGAATGTGTTCCAGGACCCCCAGTGGATGCCTGACACTTGAGACAGCACTAAACCCTATAGATGGTATGTTTTTTCATGTACGTACATACCTATGATGAAGTTTTAATACATAAATTGGGCACAGTAAGAGATTAACAATAACGAATAATAAAACAAGATAATTATAACAATGTACTATAATAAAAGTCATGTGACTGTGGCCTTTCTGTGTCAAAATAATTTGTTGTACTGTACTCATCCTTCCTCTTGTGATGATGTGAGATGATAGAATGCCTACATGATGAGGTGAAGTGAGGTGAATGATGTAGGCATGTGACATAGGCTACTATGGACCTTCTGACGATATATCAGAAGTAGAATCATATGTTTCCGTACCACAGTTGACCAAGGGTAACTGAAACTACAGAAGGTAAAACTAAAGATGAGGAAGGATCACCATAAAATAACCAACCCTTTGTCTTGCAACAGTTAAAATAACTACAATAGTTACAATAACTAACTACATGTTGATAAAATAGCTAACTATATATTGATCTTCAAGCTTCCTCCAACTATCACTAGCCTTCAGCGGCCATTGTCCATTCTTAAGCTGTGATGTTTGACCTCCATCCATGACCGCGTGCTTGCTTACCTGGTGTCCTAACCCCTGATTCCCATGTACCTTGTCATACTCATTAAATGGACGATCTCCAGGAAAGCCCACTGAAGTTTCTACTGCTATCAACAATGGCTACAGCCTACGATAGATTCTTTCTCTGTCTCAGTCTGGGAAATAATCCATATCAGGATAATGTGATTCTTGTCAATTCTGAACCTTTGAAAAAAACATGCTAAGCACTAGAACTTTCTCGTTAATAAGAAAATAAAAAGTATTCAGGGCGCCTGGTGGCTCAGTTGGTTAAGAGTCTGACTTCAGCTCAGGTCATGATCTTGCGGTTCGTGAGTTCGAGCCCCATGTTGGGCTCTGTGCTGACAGCTTAGAGCCTGGAGCCTGCTTCAGATTCTGTGTCTCCCTCTCACTCTGCCCCTCCCCTGCTGGTACTCTGTCTCTCTCTCAAAATCATCATCATCATCATCATCATTAAAAAAATTTTTAATAAGAAAATGAAAAGTAATGAATGAATCACCTTTAATACCTTTCATAGTGATTAATAAGATTGTGAAATGTTTTATGGTGAAGATTCAAGGCCATTATTTCAATGAGGGGATGGTGTCTGCTGGGACCCTAAGCTCTGGCTGAGATCAAAAGTTGTTTTGGACCTCATGAGAAAGAGGCTCTGTTTTGTCATTTTCAATTTCTGGGAGATCTTGAAATGTTGGAGAGCTTGCTTTCCTCAACCTACCAAAATTCAATATTCTAAACTATTTATATATGGTGAGAGATGAGATTACTTTTAGAGACAGTATTCAAAGATTTTTTTCCCAGTTATATTATATTTTGATAGTATTCATTTTGGGGATAAAACCATCCCACACATCATCATCAGAAATCTGCCTTGTACACAGCATTCTGTGGGGATTTTGCTCAAAATCTCTGTGAGAAATGGTGCTTGGATTGAGACACTACGGAACAGAGACAGAGTGACCTTCCCTTTTCATATTCATAGAGCAGTGGCTGATGGGAGTCTATGGTCATCTCAGAACTTTTAGGTCATATTCTGTTCAGTCAGTGACTACAGTCATTTCCTTCAAGATTGAACAGTAGAATTAGCATTTCTAATTGCCCCATCCCCTCCACCCCCCACCCCCTGCATTTAGGACCCTTTAATGATATTAGATAAGCATTAATTAAGATTATCATTTTTGATACATTCCTACCAAAATATTGTTTCTCTCCGACATTCTGAGTATAAATCTACCTATCTTTTCTTCAGTCATTTCAGGGATTCTGGCCTTACTGTTTCCTCAGCATACAATGTCCTCACAGGCAATTCCTTCTTACTCTCCAGTCTTAGATGTACATGTTCAAAAATACGTTCCCTCATGGCCCTATCTAAAGGGCCCCCGGTCTCCAACCCATCTCCCCCCACCCCTGCTATATGCACATTCTGTCACATCAACCACTCATCCTGTGTTTGTTGACTTGTTCTCTGTCTACCTGCACCTCTTCCAACCACCGCCATTAGAATGTGAGTGTTGAGAACTGGCACTGTGTTTGTGCTGCTTGTTTTTTGCTCTATCCCCAGTTTCTTTGAAACTGCCCAGCCTATTGGAGGCATTCGGTACATATTTGATGAATGAATAAAAGAAAGGAAAATAAGAATGGGTAGGGTAAGAAGGAGGGAGAGGGGAAGAGAGAAGGGAGGGAGGAAGGGAGGGAGGGAGGGAGGGAGGAAGGAAGGAAGGAAGGAAGGAAGGAAGGAAGGAAGGAAGCCAGAGAGGATGAATGATTTGTTTGTGTGACAAAGTACTTTAAATTTGAAAGAAAATGAACCTCTGGAAATGGTGGCCCATTACCTTGCCATCTTTTATCTCTCCTTTTATCAGGAGAAATCTTCAAACCTCCCTAGCTGCTTTGAGCACAGATTTCATCCTTACTTACCTGTCCATCATTGCTCAACTGACACTGCAGGTTTTATAATTACCCGTTATCTCGGCGATTCACTTCAAGATTAGACTGTGGACAGTGGTTATGAAAAGTCAGGAGTGGTGTGTGAAATTCATCTTTTCATATTGGCTTTCAGTTATGACATAGATTACATGTGGAACTCATATTGCCTGATTATTTCCTCTGCAATGAATGCTTTAACTTCAGCCTTTGCACCAGTCGGTAACGCCATCTGATGACCTGTAAAAATTTAATTGGTCACTCTGATATATTTAGTAGCAGCTCACTGCTCTTTTTAACAGTTGCTAACATTGTATGAACAACTGGGCGCTTAATTTTATGGGTGTTTTTGAAACAAATGATGGTTTCTAATGGTCTCTTAAAAATAGCATTATCATTAATCTTCATTAGTTTGCAGTCAAGATAAATATTCATGTTCAAAACAGTGATTGTGTTGCAGAGAATCTTTCTGTTAGATTGAACTGTAATCCAGGGCATCCTTTTTTAGTGGATCAACCAGCCCCCTCTACTGTTAAAAGGTGTGTTTTTTTTCATTTTTAATAGCTTTTTTTTATCTCAAAGAGATACTTAAAATTCAGTCATTGTATCAAATAAAGAATACATGTGTATGTCAAGTAATTTCAGTAGTAAGAATATTTAAATAGCCAAATGATACCTCATTTCACGGGAAATCTTAGCAAAGGCACAGGTTTCATCACATTGTTACTGAATTAAAATATGGTAAGAGAAAATTTCCCATTTAATAATGATCTAAATCTTTGGGGGTAGATTAGCTATTCATCCAACTGGAAAATAAACAGAATTTTTTAAGTGTGCTTTTTTTAATGAAAAGAGTGAGAGTTGGAAGTCAGAAAAAAAAAAAAAAACCCGGATTCTAGTATAGCTCTGCCACCAATCACTTGTGTGCTCTTGGGCTGGTTATCCTACCAATACGCCCTTATTGATGAGAATGTTCCAGCAACCTTCCAGTGAGTGCAAAGTGCTATTACAATCTTAGTAGCAGTGTGAAACAATTAAATGCAATTTAAACGTAAAGCAATTTGAGAGGGTATGCACTTTTTTCTATCCTGTAGTGTACTCATTATGGTGGCTCTAGCATTTAAAATACTGAGATAAAGTTATTGGTATATAAGTAACGTATATAGAAGTAATTGAACAGAAGTAATTGAACAGAAGTAATTGAAGTTAACCATCTTTGTCATAACCAAAAGAAGATGTCAATACTTGCATTTGCATCATTTATGATGCAATGGAAAAGATGACTTCCAGAATGGATCACTGCAGACTCTCTTTCCAAAAAGCACTTAACTCAATGCAATTATATTTTTTATTACTTATTTTAAAGTTATTTATTTAGTTAGTTTTGAGAGAGAGATAGAGACAGACAGAGGGAGAGAGAGACAGGGTACAAGTGGGGAAGAGACAGAGAGAGAGGGGGAAACACAGGATCAGAAGCAGGCTCCAGGCTCTGAGCTGTCAGCACAGAGCCCGACACAGGGCTCCATCTCACAAACCGAGAGATCATGACCTGAGCCGAAGTCAGATGCTCAACCAGCTGAGCCACCCAGGTGCCCCTATACAATTATATTTTTTAAATAATTATTTAAAGAGAATTGTCCTAAAGACATAATGGCAAATAGATAAGTGCTCATTCAAGAAAGTGAGAAAATGTACTAAATCTCCTTTAAGGCAGGAGTTGGTAGCATTTGGACTATGACCCCACCTCCCATCCCAAATTGCTGCTGTAATCCAAGAAAGTACAACTAAGAAGGCTGGGCTCTTTCATCCCCCAACTCCCAGTCTGGGCCCACAGTTTGACCTTGGGAAGGACAGGCTGCCTACATTCTCATTTCTTCCACCCTATTTTACAAAAGTTCTATCCCAGACAGGTGTTCCTAAGAGATCCAGGACTACTTTCCTCCACGTAACCACTATTTGAAGACAGAAACTCTGCCCTAGGCATAGCAAACCATGAATACTTGTGCCCTGGTCACCCCCACTCCAGCTCACTTATAAGACCCAGGATCCACATGGGGAAAAGCAAGCCAAGAAAATGGGTACCATCTCTGCTACCATCTATTGGTGAAACAGAGTATCATTCCGAGAAAAAGTGACGCACTATGTTCTGCCCCCAGCTCTTGGGTGGGGGTACGGAGGTTATGTCAGGAGAAGAGGGAGATCTCCAAGGATGATGAAGTCTACAGCTCTGCCTGAAGGAGCCGACTTTATTTGGAACAGAGCATGGAAAATTCTGTACCTCAAGGCATTGTCAAAAGCAATAAACATCTTGGCATAGGGCGATTAGGAAGTCACTCTTAGCGCCGTGATACAAGCAACAGCAATCAGACAATCAGAAATTTCACAGAAATAATAGAAGGAGACAGCCAAGAAGATCATGGTGGTCAGGACGGCTATGGGCAAATTTTAGGCTCTACATACCCAGGAGTAATCAGAGCTGGACGTAGACAGACTTGTAAACATCTACCAAACCACATACACACAGAGAGAGAGAGAGAGAGACAGAGAGAGATAAACAAAGGGCAGAACCTCACTGGCACTAGGGATTTCACCAAAAACTGGGTAAACAGCAACCTACCTTGATCCAGAGGCAACTCCTAGGAAAGCAGGCTTAAAAACAAAATCTCTCCTCTCCTTGGCAGTCTGAAAGACTCTGTGTGTGCCTATGACTGTACCTCCTTAGTAGTGCTGACAGAGAAATCCAAGTCCCTGTCAAAATGTGAAGGCAACCACATAGAAACTATTTAAACTATTGATAGCAACTTTTAAGCCATACGCACATCAAAAGTAAAATTATAACCGGCTAACAGAGCTTCAGCACAACCTTGGACCAGTAAGTGGCTTATGCTGTCCCCGAGAGAAATCCCTAGGTAGCCAGGCTAAAACATAAAACAAAAGGCTGCATGCTGTGGGAGAAATAGATTGCAAGTCACTGAATACATGAACAAATGGCCAAGAAGGCAACAAAAACTATCAGCCTATGTGGGTAGGAGGTGGGGCAGTCAGTATGCAGACTTGCTACGATATATTATTCAAGATACCGAGTTTTCATTAAAAAAAAATCACGAAACAGGAGAGTGTGACCTTGTATTAGTTTTCTAGGGCTGCCGTAACAAAGGATCAAAGACTGTGTGGCTTAAAACAACCACAATTTATTTTCTCCAAATTCTGAATGTTAGAAGTCCGAGATCAAGGTGTCAGCAAGGTTAGTTTCTTCCAAAATCTCTCTCCTAACTTGTAGATTATCATCTCCCTCCATTGTCTCTGCATGGTCCTTCTGTGTATCTGCCCTAATCTCTTTTTAGAAGGACATCAGTCACAGTGGATTAGGGCCCATTCATATGACCTTGTTTTACTTTATTTACCTTTTTAATGACCCTATCTCCAAATATAGTGATATTCTGAGGTACTGGGGGTTAGGACTTCAATAGGAATTTGTTTGGAAATCTATTTATTTTGTCTTTTTTTTAATAGAGCTACGCCAGGTCTCTTAGGAATTTTAAGGGATTAGGAATTTTAAGGGGGAACTGCTTTCACCCGTGATGAACAGTGCCCCAGAGAAATGTGAGACACAGTTTGGCCTAGCAATTTAGGTATAATGGGAGTGACAGAAGAAGAGGTGAAAGAAAAAAAGGGCAGAAAAACATATATATAAGGAAACAATGTCTGAAAACTTTATAAATTTTACAAAAAGCATTAATTTATACATCTAAAAAGCTTAGCAAACTGCAAATAGGAGAAACATAGGAGATCCACACGTAGACACATCATAGCCCAGTGTTAAAAAAAAAAATGAGAAAATCTTGACAATAAGAGAAAAATGATTTGCCACACTCAAGGGAACCTCAATAAGATTAGTAGTTGAGCTCTTATCAGACCAGTGGAGGCCATCAGGCAGTGAGGGTGACATATTCAAAGTGCTAAAATTAAAAAAAAAAACAACTGTCAAATAAGAAATTTCAGCAAAATTATCTTTGAAAAATGAAGTCAAAATGAACGTCTGCCCTGATAAACAAAAGCTGTTTGTTGACCCGACTTAAATACTAAGAGGAGTGTTTCAGGCTGAAAACAAAGCACACCAGAGATTAATTTGAATTTACATGAAAAAATAAAGTACTAATAAAGGTAATTATGTAGGTAAATATGAAAGACAGTATAACTGAATATTCCTTTTTCTTCTCTAAACCAATTTAGAACACTTGAATAAAACAATATGCATATCATGCTATTGTTAGATTTAGAACATACAGAAATTTAATACATTTGACGGTAACAGCACAGAAGGTGAATAGGAGCAAAGCTGCAGTGGAGTAAGGAAGTAGCCCCAGGTGGTAGTTCAAATCCGCAGAAAGAAATGAAGAGAATTAAAAATGATGTAAAAGAAGTTTAATATGACAAACCACATAAAGATACACTTGCTCTCCTTTTCTGAATCAGTTTCTTTAAAAGGCTTAACATACAAAGTAATAATTACAAAAATAGGTTTGGCTTATTACATGTATAGAGCCCAACATATATGAATAAAATAATAGCATTGAAAAGGGAGGGAGGGAACAGAGCTATATGTAGTAAAATTTCTTTATGTCATGGAATTAATTTTGTATAAGTCAAAGTAGATTTTCATAAGTTACGATGTGCTTTGTAAAGCACCACATCAATCACTAAGAAAATAAAACAAATAGGGAAATAAGAATTATTAAAATCAATAAAATGTTACACTGAAAATATCTATCTGATACAAAAGAAAGCTAAAGGAAAACGGAGGAACAAAACAGATATGAGATTTATAAAAAAACAAAAATGAAATGGCAGGTAAAAATCCAAACATTACAATATAAATATTAAGCACAAACTGTACAAAGAAAAGGCAGAAATTATTAGATTGAATAGAAGAATAGATCCAATGATACACTGTCGTTGAGAGACAAATTTTACATTCCAAGTTTCAAATAGGTTGAAGATGAATGATGAAAAAGGAAGGTAGCATACAAACAGCAACTTTAAGAGACCTGGCGTAGCTCTATTTAAAAAAAAGACAAAATAAATAGATTTCCAAACAAAAAAATGTTGCTAGAGATAGGGACATTTCATAACGATAAAAAGATCAGTCCATAAGGAAGATATAACAATTATAAACATATATACGACGGACCACAGTGTCTCAAAATACAAACCAAACTGACAACACAAAAGTGGCAGAATTGAAGGGAAAAATGGAAAACTCAGTTAACAGTAGTTGAAGACTTCAGCATTCTACTTTCAACAATGAATAGAACAACTAAACAAAAAGTAGACGAGAAAAGCAAAGACTTCAACAACAATATACACCAACTAAACCTAACTGCTATCTATCAAACACTCCACCCAACAGCAGCAGAGTCGATTCTCTGAAGTGTGCATAAAACATTTTCAAAGGTGGACAGTGTGGTAATTCATAAAGCATGTTTCAGTAAATTTAGAGGATTAATATTATACAAACTATTTTCTCTGACCATAATGGAGTTAAATTAGAAATTAACAACAAAAGCAAATACGGGGATTTCACAAATATGCAGCATTAAACAACATATCCTAAATAATTAATGGGTTGAAGAGAAAAGATCACAAATTTAAAAGGAATGAAAATTACAATAGACCAGAACTTACAGGAGGCAGTTAAAGTAGTGCTCAGAGGGAAATTTATAGCTGTGAATGCCTATCTTTGAAAAGAAGAAAAGAACTCAAATCAATAACCTGACCTCCCACCTTAAGACACTGAAAAAGGAAAAGCAAATTAAATCCAAAACAAGCAGAAGGAAATAATAAAAACTCCAGCAGAAATAAGTTAAATAGAAAATAGAAAACAAATAAAAAAGAAAAATCAATGGAATCAAAGTTGATTCTTTGCAAAGACCAATAAAATTGGTATCTATTAACTAGACTGACCAAAGAGAGAAAAAAACTGAAATTGAAAAAATCAACAACAAAAAACTGAAGATGACTACTGATTTTACATAAATAAAAAAGGAGTATAAGGGAATAATGTAAGTAAAGTATGCCAAGAAATTAGATAAATGAAATGGACAAATTTCTAGAAAAACGCAAACTACTGAACCTGACTTTAAAAGAAATAGAAATTCCAAATAGATGTACAGCAGATTAAATTAATAATTTTAAAGCTTCCCATAAAGAAAACCCCTGGTCCAGATGCGTTCACTGGTGATTTCTACCAAATGTTTTATGAAGAACTAATACCAATCACTTATAAACTCCTCCAAGTGATAGAAGGAAAAAGAACACTTTTGACTCATCCTATGAGGCCAGCATTACACTGATACCAAATCTGGCAAAGACATCACAAAGAAAGTAAACTGTGGACCAGTATCCCTTATGAATATAGATGCAGAAATTTCCAGCAAAACACTAACAAACCAAATCCCAGCATCATATAACGAGGCTGCTACACTGTGACCTGTTGGGATTTCATCCAGGAATGTGAGGTTGGTTTATTATCTGAATAGTACATTGTATAATAGGCTAGAAAACAAAAATCACAAAATCATCTCAACAGACATGGAAAAATATTTTACAAAATCCAACAGCCTTTCCTGATAAAAAAAAAAAACAAAAAAAAAAAAAACAAAAAAAAAAAAACACAGCATCCAGCCAAGTGGAAATAGAAAGACGCTTCCTCAAGGTGATAAAGGGCACCTGTGGAAAACCCACAGCTAACCTTTGGATGAAATCAGCTTCCTGAAGCAAACACAGCTTTATCTGCATTTTGAAAGAAAACTGATTTGATTTGTAGGCAGAGATTGTTGGAGAAGGAGCCAGCCCGGGAAGGGAAGCATGGCAGGGTTGACTGGTTGGTATGACAAGGCAGGCAGCAGAAGGATCCTCGGACTCTGGGGACAGAATGACTCTCTGAGGAATAGTAAAGGGATAAAAGTAAATTAAATAAATGTGCGAAGAAGCTTTGTTATCAAAAACAAACTATTTCAAAATATTCCCTCAGAAGGGTCAACTAAAAGGAGAAGAAACAATTTTATTTTCCTTCTCTTTTTCCTCACATTCTCAAGGTCCTGATTTCTAATACTATTACTACCATAATTTAGTTTCACCAAGGACAAAATAAACCTGTGGGGAACCTGGACATCTAAACAGCATGATATATTATATTATATTCCCCCAAAATGTAGTATCTCTGGGACTAGGTTCTGAACAACCTACTAAAATGAACTTTGGGGACCTGACATAATTTTAATTTGGAGACTGCCTGTGCGTAATATTTTTTTTACAGATGATTTGTTTTCCTAATTATGGTTTATTAAACTTACTTCTACAGTCAGTTTCCATTCCCTGAATAGATACTGGGGGAATTAAATGGCTTGAAAGAACTCGCCATAGCCAAATACATTCACACACACATACCGGATTTGCTTTTTTTTTTTTTTTTTACTCTGGACACAACAGAAATCTTCTAAATATGTGAAATATGCAGTTGACTCTCAAACAACATGGGTTTGAACTGCATGGGTCCACTTATATGCAGTTTTTAAAAAAAATAATATAGTACTTTAAAGGTATTTTCTCTTCCTTATGATTTTCTTAATGTTTTCTTTTCTCTAGCTTAATTTACTGTAAAGACACAGTTTATAATACACATACAGAGTATGTGTTAATTGACTGCTTATGTTATCCGTAAGGCTTCTGGTCAATGGAAGGTTGTTAGTAATTAAGTTTCGGGGAAGTCAAAAGTTGTACATGGTTGTGCACAGAGTCAACTTCCCTACCCCTGTGTTGGTCAAGGGTCAACTGCATGTATTTAACATTACAAGACTTGAATGATTCCCCCCCCCAAAAAAAAAACAACCTAGAAATGTAAAAAGAAATTAAGGGGTAAAGATTTAATAAGAAAAATAATTTTCAGAATGGTCTAAGTTAGGATTAATGGTAATTAGATTCATTTGAATTGGATTTAGATTCATTTTAAACTTACTCTAGGCTGGGGTTTGAGAGCAAGATTCTAGGAGTGAATCTAGGGAGGTGAGAAATTATTTCAGGGGTAGTAGCTCAGGGGAGTCTCTGGTGATTGTGTCATTAAACTGGAAAGGGCTTTCTTCTGGGCTCAGGAGCTGAAAAAAACAGTGTAAGTAGCCAACTAGAGAAACAGGGGGTCTAAACTCAGTTGGCATGTTAGCCTCCTCTGAACAGTACAGTAACCATGGACTATTTTAACCCCAGGTATCCAGTGATAGGCAGATTCCTGAGAATGAGTCCTCGTGATCCTTGATCTCGTATAATCTCTTCCCCTTGGGGTGTGAATGGAATATGTAAAGATGAGGAATATCACCCCTTATCTAGCAACAGGGGTACGATTTCATCTGACCCTGTCTAATCACACGAACCCTTGAAAAGCAATCTTCGGTGTGAGCTGGTAAGATGGTCTGAGCCCCGAGTAGTACAGCTCAGTCAGTCCACATTAACAGCCATATTTCTGAGAATACACCCCAGTGTCGTTGTAGATGGAGCAGGAAGGTTTCCAGCTAGCTGTTCATCACAAGCTGGGTCTGGAATTAGCCCATCCCTTTCCACAACATAATCAGTGATGCTGAGTCCAGGTCATGCAGCCAGACTCCTCCAATGAGAGCTCATTCATGACATAACTCATTCCCCTTTGGACAGCTCCAAACGTTGCAGAGTTCTTACCCAAGTCCCCTATAATTTATACCTGTGGTACTTTCTGTACAGTAGACACAATTTTGTACTGTAAGAGCTGTGTCACTCGACAGCCCCTCAGTTATGGAAGGTAGCTATAGGTTTCTCCTTAGTTTTCCCTGGGCTTTTCCTCCTTCCCCTGGAAGTGCTCTAGGCTTCTGTGTTGTTTAAAGCTGAACACAAAGCCGCAGATATGCTGACCAGTATCAAATAGAGGACCGCTTCCTTCTCATCCTTAGCACTTTCCTTTAATAAATGCTGCCTGAAATGTCTTTAAACTATTTTGCTGTTGCATCACATGGGAAACTCATTCTTCCATTAATAGGAAGGTTTCTTCAGCTTTGTTTTGCACGGTGACACATAATAAATGACAAGAAAGTTCTAAAATAAGACAAATGCAGGCTATTGCGGGATTCTTTCTGGAATTGTGTAATATGGTTTCAATTCTTTGTAAGTAAAGAAAAAAGAAAGAAAAAAGCAAGCCTAATTTTTAAATCAGACCAGAAGCGCTAAAAGGAGAATCTTGATACAAAGTCCCAACACACACACACACACACACACACACACACACACACACACACCACATAGAGACATAACAACACAAGAAGGAAATGAAATTCAACAGCCCAATTATGTTCCTTTGACCCTCATTTTCTTTGAAAAGCAAGAGAAGTCAGACATGGCCATCCGTTTCTTACTATTTTAGTCAGAGAGGTAACAAGAGAAATCCCTTTATTAAGAAATGATGCACATACCATAGAACTCATCCACTGAAAATGTACATTTCAAAGTTTTAGTACCTTCATGCACAGTGTTGGGCAACCATCATCTGTCTCTTCACCCCACCCCCCCCACCCCCGCCCCCAAATGAAACCCTGAAATCTCTTCCTTTGTAAGTGAGGAAAAATGCACAGGCACCCATTCGGGGGCATGGGAACAAGTCAACTGGGAAAAGGTCAAGGTGAAGGGGAGCAAGAGATGGCTGAAGGAATGTCTGTCCCCTCCAGATCACACTGAACTCCCGTGCCTCTGCTACAAGTCAGGCATCTTCAAAACCATTTTCCCCCGTAAACACAGCTCGTGGGACGTTCACTATGTGATTCCAGTTAAAGCTAACGGGAGTGTCGGGGCTCATAAAAAGGCTGGATTGTGAGTTACATTCCTCACCACTGGGCTCTCCCTTTCCTTCCAACAGGGGTGCAGGCTGAAGTCGAATCTAAGTGCAGTGTGTGTTTTGCTTCAGCAAAGAGGCAATTATAATCAAGTGGTGCTGTGTCTTAACTAGGCGGTTTTGAAACACATACTGGCATCGGGGTGCTTTTAATAAGGCCTATGTGATTTTCTTTCATGTTCTCAGTTTCAGGGACCAGAGTGCTAAAGAAAAAGCCTATGAGCATTTCATTTTTGAATGACCACAATGTGACTAGAATGTTTGTTAAAAGCACACAGCTCTCACACAAGGCATGAATCTCTTCCTGCCTAAGATTTATAACTAAATGCATCGAAGAGTTGACTCAAATTTGAGCGATGGCCACACCGGCTGTTCATCCTGTTCTGTGGCGAGTCATCTGAGACCGAGTTTGGCTGTATCTGAAAGTCTTTACATCAGAAACATAAAGCACTAAATTAGATCTGTTGTTCGGATAGCATAAGCCCTGGTAAATGTCCTTCTACAAAAATGCTATTTTTCTATACACTATTGTTCTAAAGAAACAAAGGGGGGGGGGAACTGGAGTTTGGTTTTGGGTTCTGTCTGTGAGGATAAGCAGCGCATCACTAGATCTGTGAAATTCTGTTCCTCTCTTCCCTCTGCCAGCTGATGAGAAGGATCCCTGGTCCCTCGTGTTTTCTTTGGGCAAGTGTGGGAGCTCATTTCTGGCCACCATGATTAAAAGAGCTCAAGGAAATGCAATGGTCACTATTAAAATTTCCAAAGGCAAATGGAATTTCTCCTACCTATTCCTTTTTCTGGTCTTTTCATACAGCCTCAGAAGGTTGAAAAGTGACACATGTGGGACTTGGGGGCATGACAGCTGATAAGACAGCTTATGTCCACTGATGGGATATTCATGTAATGGTTGCAAAAAGAATGGTTGCATAGAGAAGAGGAAGTTGGGGGAGGGGAGTTGGTTCTCAGGAAGGTTCACAATTCTGTATGACCTAAAGTTAATGTCAGTCATTTTACAATATTGTAGGCACCTTGGCACTGAATAGACTCGGAATCTCTTTCTACTCCCTGTTAAATGTTATCACTACTGCTGCTTTAAAAAAAAATTGTTTTATGTTGTTTTTTTAAGATAAGCAGTTTTTCATTTAATTACTGCTTTTAAATCTTCCTTTCCCTTGACATTTGGATATTGGGGTTAAAGAGGCATTGAATGTTGTTAAAAATAGATTGCACTTAAATTATTTTAAGTAGCAATGACTTTCTACCATTTACATGTTTCTTTGGGTTAAACCAAAAGTTCAAAACTAAATCCAAATTGCCAAGTTGAATTAAACACATTCCCTTCACAAACTCAGTGATAAATGAATACAATATGACCTGAGGAAGCATGGCTAAAAGTATTGCAAGTAATTTGAAACTTGAGATTTAATTTACAGTTTAATTTAAATGGCCTCTCTACTTCTGAAATCACAGACTTTTATTTCATATTGTATATTCTTAAGCATCGTTGGTTCTCCTGTCCCCCAAGAAACATCTGAAATGCAAAGCATGTGTGACACTGGGGACTTTGCCATTAACATTCCGCGTGTACCCTTGTCTCCCTTACTGTGTCACGTCAAAACTGGAGGCAGGGTGCACTACGCAGGCTTATGAGCTAAGGCCACATGCCTGAGTGCCACTTCTATGCTTGTTCTTGGCTTCATCCACTTCCTTCACTTCCTTCCATCACTCGGTCACTCGGGACTCATGGTGCTTCCTGGGCATCCGTCTTCCGACCACGCATCTTGGTTGTAGAACACTAAGTACACTCCTTGGCTTAACTCAGAGTCTCAGAGCATTCCATCCCACATGTGTCCTTTGCCACCACGTTGTAGGCTTCTTTTATAGAGGGGCATTGGTTTAGTCTCTCGGGTGACCCCAGCAGCCAGCCCACTGCTAGCCCTCAGGGTGTGTGTGTGCACGTGTGTGTGTTTCAACCATTGTTCATTGAGTGAGTAAATGTCTAAGAGCTAGACAATTTGATAGTCTGTTTTATTATTTCTTTTTCTGGGACTTAATGCAAAGGAAGGGAAGAAGATTGGACAAACCTAATAGAATTAGGGTAGTCGTGGGAATAATTGTAATAACCAGAAAGACTTGCACCTTAAGCTATTTTACTTGAACTGGAGAAGGGAAAAACATTGGTTGAATCACCAAGACAACCTCTTAAAATTATATTCTTATTTTCTAGTCTATATTCTGGAATGAGAACTAGACAGAGTAGATATGAATAATATACATAATCTGCAATCTAAAAACAGAATGTGTCAGGAAAAGAATGTTATAAAATCGGTATATCTGAAGAATTTTCAAAAAGAAAAAGCATAGGAGATAGCAAAGATCAGAACAGAAAAACAAATACTAGAGTTGGAATAATAAATCAAACCTGGTTCCTTAAGGTAACCAGTAAAAGTGACATATCCTTGACAAGGCTGATCAAGGGGAAAGGGAAACTCTAAAAACAACTTATGTTAGATTAATAAATTTATTATAATAAATTATTTATATTAAAAATAAATTTTTAGGGGCGCCTGGGTGGCGCAGTCGGTTAAGCGTCCGACTCAGCCAGGTCACGATCTCGCGGTCCGTGAGTTCGAGCCCCACGTCAGGCTCTGGGCTGATGGCTCAGAGCCTGGAGCCTGTTTCCGATTCTGTGTCTCCCTCTCTCTCTGCCCCTCGCCCGTTCATGCTCTGTCTCTCTCTGTCCCAAAAATAAATAAAAACATTGGGAAAAAATTTTAAAAATAAATTTTTAAAAATAAATTAGATAAATATATATATATTTATAATATATAAATATTATAGGGGGGCACGTGGGTAGCTCAGTTGTTTAAGTGTCTGACCCTTGATTTCAATTCAGGTCATGATCTCATAGTTGGTGAGATCGAGCCCCACATCGAACTCTGTGCTGTCAGTGCAGAGCCTGCTTAGGATTCTCTCTCTCCCTCTCTGAACCCCACCCCACTCTCTCTCTCTCTCTCTCTCTCTCTCTCTCTCTCTCTCTGTCTCTCTCTCTCTCTGTCTCTCTCTCTCTCTCTCCCTCCCTCTCTCTCTCTCTCTCTCAAATAATAAATAAATACTAAAAAACTTTTTAAAAATCAGGGATGTAACTCTTTGGGGGGGTGGATTCAAGAAAACATAAGACATTACTTTGTACACCTTGGAAAATTCTGGGTGCAATTATTAATTTTCTAAAATGGATACATTTTCAAAGTTGACTAAAGGAATGGAAAATTTCAAGAGAACAATAATCACAGAAGAAATGAAGGTAGTCAAAAATCTATCTATAAAATAAAGCATGAATTTCAAAAAATGTTATAGTTTATTCCTACTATACTTTAAAAACTAGATAATTTTTATATTTAAAAATAAAACTATTATTTCATTGATAATATATGATGTTTGTGTAATTATATTTATATAAAACAAAGGATAGATGTTTATATTATAAGTTATTTCTGTTATAAAACCATATCTAGAGATTAGAAAAAGATTGGAAATATCTTGGCTCACTAGGACAGGCTAGTAAAACTCTAATACTAACCTAGATGAGAGAAGACACATGCAAAAAGAACTGTAGTCCAATCTCACTCATAAATATAGATGCAAAACTCCTAAATACACTTGTTAGTAATTAAAATATAGCAATGCATCTAAAGAATTAAATGTGCTAAAAAAAATATGCTGACAAAGTGTGGTTTGTATTAACTATGCCAAAGTAGAATATCCATTAATGTTATACCTCAAGTTAACAAAGAAAGGAAGAAAAAATGTATGGTTGAATGCAAAAAAAAAAAAAAAAAAAAAATTAACATAAAACCCACTGCTGGGGCGCCTGGGTGGCTCAGTTGGTTAAACATCCAACTTTGGCTCAGGTGATGATCTCGTGGTTTGTGAGTTCAAGCCCTACGTTGAGCTCTGTGCTGACGGCTCAGAGCCTGGAGCCTGCTTCAGATTCTACTTGTGCTCTGTCTCTCTAAAATGAATAAATGTTTAAAAAAAAACTGCTGATTTTGAAGAAAGTAGCAAACAAGGAATAGAGAAAACTTGATCTAAGCATCATAATCAACAGGAGGACATTAACGGCATATCAATGACAATAATTAACACCAGAAGATATCATATATCAGCTGTTCAACACAATAGAATTTCTAGTCAATGCAATGAATCCAAGAAGTGTAGTGGGATGAGAAGAACAAACTTTTATATTTAATATAATATTATTGTCTATATGGAAATCAAGGGTAAACATCTAACTAATGATTAATAGTAATAAGGGATTTAATCAATTTGACCAGAATAGAAATCAATAAGCAAACAGTGGCTTTCCTATGCACCTTCACGAACCAATTAGAAAAATATTTCTTAAATCCCCTTCACTATGATAATCAATATCCTAAAATACCTAAGAATAGATACACCAAGAAACACAAAAGCCTTTGAAGAAAACTATGAAGCATTTGTGAAGTACATAGACACCCTGAGTCAACAGAAAAATAGGCCAAACTCCTGGACAGGAAAACTCTGGTTAGGATATCGGTTCTTCTAATGTTACTCTATAAATTTCACACACTACAATCCCCAATCAAAGGCCCAGAAGGAGTTTTTGTCAGTGCTGAAAAGTTGGCCTGGAAATTTCTCTAAAAGAGGAAATGGGCAAAAAAAAAAAAAAAAAAAAGCCAAGAAAATTGGAGGAAGAAGTAGGAAAAAAAAAGAAAAAGGAAGGACACTTTGTCCACAAGGTGCTAGAACATAACCGTTAGGGGGTTTTAACACCAACCCCCAGGTGTCTTTCCTAATTGTGACACAACTGTGGATAAATTCATGAGCTGGTTAAGAGTTAAAATACAAGCTCCTTCACTGGCTAGAGTGGAGAATGCAGCAGGGGCCTCCTGGTTCTTCCTGCAAATTTAACTGACCCACTGGGTGGCAGGCAGAACAACCGAGGACAGTGTGTATGGCTTCTGTGCAGCTAGAAAGCATTGCCAGGACTCTGGCCCCAGAAGGTGGCAGAGGGGGGAGTCACATGCTTGCAGGCTCTGCTCCCAGATTCAGAGGCGAGAGGTTTGTTTTCTCAAATAAATCACTTCTCCTCCCAAGGGAAGGAGTAAGTTCGAGGTAAGAGAGAGGAGTGGGAATTCCTGTTAAGAAACATAGGACTGATCCTAACACACAGGATAAAGCAAAGAAACCGAAACTGTTTAATATTGGTACCAGAATGGACACCATGCTTGCAGGAACAGAGATGAGTACCGAATACATCCAGGATACGAAAGCCACTGTTCGCTTACTGATTTCTACTCTGGTCGAATTGGTTACATCTCTTATTAGTATTAATAATTAGTTAGATGTTTACCTTTGATTTCCACATAGACAATAATGTTCCACATAGACAACATACGATGAAAATAGCTTAGTGAGTTGTGATCATGTCAGCTGCAAGTAACGGCATAATCCAATTTATATTAGCTTAAAAGTTACAGGAAATTTGTTGGCTCATGTAACTAAAAAATCTAAGGGTAAATGAAGGCTTCAGGTAGGACTGAAAACTCAAAAGTTAAAAACAGAATTACCATGGGATCCAGTCATTCCACTTCTGAGTATTTATCCGAAGGAAATGAAATTACTGTCCTTAGGGCTCTTGGGTGGTTCCGTCCGTTAAATGTCTACGTCTTGATTTTGGCTCAGATCATGACATCATGGTTTGTGAGACTGAGCTCCACATTGGCTCTAGGCTAACAGCGTGGAGACTACTTAGGATTTTCTCTCTCTGTCTCTGTCTGCCCCCTGACCCTCCCCGTGCTCATGCACTCTCTGTCAATATAAACAAATAAAAACTTTTTTAAAAAAGGAGAAGAAATTACTATCTTGAAGTGATATCTGAACCCCCAAGTTCATTGCAACATTATTTATAATAGCCAAGACATGGGAAAAACAACATCAACAACCCAAGTGTCCATTGACAGATGGATGGATAATGAAATGCTATATGTTATCCAATGAGATATTATTGTCATAAAAAATAAGAAATCCTGTCATTTGTGACAATATGTCGTTGTTATCTTGAGGGCATTATGCTAAGTAGAATATGTCAGACAGAAAATGACAAATACTGTATGACCTCGCTTACATGTAGAATCTCAAAAAAAAAAAAAAAAAAAAACTAATAGAAACAGAAAGTAGATTTGTGGTTACCAGGGGCAAAGAGAGGATAAGCAATAAATCAGTGTGGTCTAAGGGTACAGACTTCTAAGTCGAATGAGTTCTGGGGATGTGTTACACAGCTTGGGGACTATATAATACTTTACTGTATATTTGAACATTACTAAAAGAGTACATCTAAAAAATTGTAACACACACACACAAAAATTGTAACTACGTGAGGAGATGGATGTGTTAACTAACTTTATTGTCCTTATCATGGCCATCATTTTGCAAGGTATACATACATACATGAAATTGTCACACAGTGCACCTTAAACTTACACAATATTATATGTCAATTATAGCTCAGTAAACCTGGCATAGAGAAACCACACTGCTAAATAACTATATGTCAAAGAAAGTTCCACTATGGCACTTTGAAAAGATGGTGAGTTTGATTTGAAATCTTCTGGGTGTAAGCCAGATGCTTTGTTTAAGCTTGAGTGGAATGCAGTTTGAGTGGAATGAAAATAAATGCCCAACACGTCAAAACTTGTGAGATGCAGTTAAAGCCGTATTTACAGGAAAATTGATAGTACTTAAATGCTTACATTAATTGGGTGATTAAGTTATTGGTTAACTCAACTAAGATAATTAGTAACATTATTTTTACTTAGCATTTTAGAGTTTAGAGAACAGCTTTATTCATCCTTTTGTTGTTTGGGCTTTGCTCCGAGGGGACAAACTGGGAGAACAGTCAAATGAGTAAGTCCAAACAAGATTAAATGGATGGCAGACAGTCCATTCTTCAAAGGGCAGTGCTCCTTGGAATGTCTCTCCACCTTCTTTTCCTAAGCTAGATCCAGAAGCTTTCCCCAAGTCCTTCCCAACCCCTCCACATGGTGTCACATACTGTCCTTGAACTGTTTGTCATCACTGAACTTCCTCAGAGCTCAGATGGCCCAGGGAGAAGCCAAGTGGAGCATTCTCTAATCTCCTCTACCTTTCAAAAATAAACAAAAGGTTATCACTTGGCACAAATTACCTTCTTTTCCTGTTTCTTCCCAGCTTAAGTTTCATTTAAGTTGCCAAATTATTCAATCAAACCAAGCTGATAGCAAAGCCAATAATCCCTTTCCAAAGAAGTAAGCAAAATAGAGCTAATCGAGAATTCAAAAGGGAATGGAAATAGAAAGATCTCTGAGGCATTGAGAGAAGAGCGAGTCAGGTGAGAAAAAGTTGTAGGACTTAATTTCAGGTTGTTTGACTGGACCAGGTAATTATGTTCTGAGGTCATCTAAGAAAATCCCTCCTGTGTTTAAAGTGGAAAAATACATTTTGTCTTCTTTTCAGACAGGGCCTGAGATGAGGCACAGTGAATTGCCAGTAGGAAGCCCTGGGATGTAAAAGCTACAGCAAAGAAACATAGCTTGTAAAGTTTGTAAAAAAAAAGAAATTGACTGAAGGTTTAGCTCTCAAACGAATTTCATTTGTTATCAAATTGATATTTATGTATGAAACTCTAGATCTAGACTAAGTACAAACTGATAGCCTTGTCCTAAATATAAGGGAAGTCTCTCCTGTGATAAGGAGAGGATAAAGTTTTTCTAAGTAGCAGACTTTCTGATTTAAGCTGGTCTTGCTGAATTAAACAAAGGAAGTCAATTCTTCAATGAAGATAAAGCCTCTAATTAGCATGTAAGTGAACCGGATGCTGATGCATGTAATCACTGCCCCGGGAAAATAATCAAACCTCAAGAACACCCACATTTTTTTTCTGCCTTGGTAACTTGTCTGTGCAGTAAATAATTAGCTTCTTGATTTTTAAAGAGGTTGACACTTGGAAACATTCTGCAAAGAGTATTTTTCCTCCCTCTTTTTCATGTACCCATTTAATTCTACCATTCAGTTGCACCAAGACTGCCTGGACTGCCAAGTAATCTTCTTCTGGTATATATAGAATGGTATAGAATGACCTCTCCTATATTTACATCCTGTAAGTACAGAAAACCCTCGTGGCTCATAGACGTGTCATCTGCAGTTTTGAGTATACAACGTGTTCTCCATTAACCATCCTGATACCTGCCCCTTCCCTTGATTTAGAGTCATTATAAAAAACAAGTTTTAAAAAGAAGAGAACACACCTAATTTTGGCATTGGAAAGATACTTAAGCAGGTTCTTCTGAAGAATCATTTTTCCCATAAAGGAAATCCTTGGGATACATTAAATGAGAAGAGAAAACCACAGGATTCGAATTCAAATCATGGATTCTGTGATTCCAGATAGATGATACATCAATCCATCAGTCATTCAATCAATAGACATCAACAAATGTATAAAAAAAATAGATACCTATACAGATATAAATGCATAAGAAAAAAATGAGACATACCAAAATATTTTTCCACTTGGCTACTTAAGGGTAATTTTTGTTTTCTTCATATTTTCCCCAATGAAAACACATTACTTTTATAATCAAGAAAAAGACACATTGTTTTCACAGAACGAGAAAGAGGAGCATCTAGTAGGGTCACCATTGTCCTCAAAAGAAATTAAAATTATTAAAATTAAAAATACTATGAAACAATACAAAACTAGAACAAAGTCCTTGGTTAAACTGCATCATTTATAAGGAGACCAAATCTCTATCCGTGCATACATTCTTACAAACACTTAAATGGAATATGCCAAGTGCTCTCTCCCGACCAGCTTCATACCGTGGCCCCTCATTCATAACGAGGATTCTATGTACCTTTATCCCTCTTGGTAGAACTTCATCAGAATCTTTAACTTTGAGTCAGAAATGTGTGGCGGAATCCTAACGGGAAGCGGGCCCCGGAAGTCAAGCGAGCTCTCTGATTTGCAGGGCTCAGTGCAAAATGAAAATGTGGGGCCTCTTGCGCCAAAACTACTAAGGATTTCGAGGCACCTACAGCAGAGCGTGAGAGCAAACGGGGCGCTTCGAAGGGCGTGGCCCCGGGCGAGCATGCAAGTTGCACAGACGCGAAGCTGGCCCCAAGGAGAGAGTGTGTGTTCTTGGAGCCCGGCAGGTCTGAGCTAGAATCTTGTTCTGCCACCGGCTGCCTGACTGTGACAACTCAATGAATCTGGCAGAGCCTCCTTTCCCCCTTCGGCAAAAAATGGAGGCAGTCTCCAGAGGTCCTCTAGGCGAAGTCAAGGGTAAACAGAGCTAGACGCTAGTTAACATGGCAAGGGCACTCTTTATGCAGTAACACAGTATGCCAATCGGGAAGACAGTCCAGCGTGACTGAGCTCAGCTTCAATTCGTACCAAAGTGACTGCTCGTTTTGAAGAATGGGGGGGGGGGGGGGGGTGAGGGAGCGCCTGGTAGGACGAGGGGCAAGCAGGGGCTGGGAACTCAGGTAAGTGAGAACTTCTAAAAAGTGGAAAGGGAAGGGTTGGTCTCCGTGACACGCATCTGGTTGGCCAGCTGGCACTTATCGATGGTAAGCTGCTGCCCTCCCCCAGAGGCTGGGACACAGGAGCCCCGTGTTCAGGTGTCACTGGAACCAACTGTCAGTTCTTCGGCAGCCTTCAGTTTTCTCAGGCAGGCTCTTTAAGGGACATGGGTCACCTAAGGGTGCAGCCTTGAATGGTTAGAAAACCATCAGTGTTCGCTCAAGTTTCACAGGCCCAGGGGAGGCAGGGCTCAGGGGAGCCCGGCTGGAGTTTGGTCACAGAGACGGTCCTTGTCACTGGCACACAGTGCCCTTTCTTCTTCTCCACACAGACGGTTCCCCCGTCACATCAAAAGACCGAAAACGGGGGCGCCTGGGTGGCGCCGTCGGTTAAGCGTCCGACTTCAGCCAGGTCACGATCTCGCGGTCCGTGAGTTCGAGCCCTGCGTCGGGCTCTGGGCTGATGGCTCAGAGCCTGGAGCCTGTTTCCGATTCTGTGTCTCCCTCTCTCTCTGCCCCTCCCCCATTCATGCTCTGTCTCTCTCTGTCCCAAAAATAAATAAAAACGTGGAGGAAAAAAAAAAAAAGAAAGAGCAACAGTGTGGCACAGTGAAATGGGATTTAAAATTAAATTCGGGTTCCTCAAAAGCATATTTTATAGAGGAAAGCATTATAACATGCCTATTTTTAGGCATAAAGAGGAACTTGCAGTCTATTGTTCCACGCTTCACATTCCTGATAAATAGGAATGCAGTTCTTTGACTAAACGTCATAAAGCAATTCTGATAGAATGAAATCGAACTTGAAATTTTTTTTTTAATTAGACCTACCTAGAAAAGAGGAAACAAATGACCCCTCATGTAGCTCGAGATACCAACTTTACTTGTGTCTTGTTTCTGAATGTTTTCAATGAAGAAGAATTTGCTGAGCCTGTAATACCCTTAATTGAACTGTGACAGGCACTTATCAGGAGAGGCTCCTCTGCTGCTTAGTGGTGAGTTTGGGTCCCCGTTTCTTCAAAAGTGTACAAGGTGCACTTGAGGGAGATTGTTTAAATCACAGATTCCTGGCTCCACTCAGATTTACTGAATCGGAGACTCTGGCAATGAGATTCAGAAATCTCATGGTTAACAAGCTAGTGAATCTTATCCACATCAAAGCTGGAGAAACGTACTCAAATCACCTCTTATTCAGGTGGAAGTAGATGAAAGATGAAATTTAGGGACAACCTCAGTGTGTAAAGATCAGAAGGGTAGCTTTCTTTCTGGTTGTTTTCTTTCCCCCAGGTCAGGGCGGGTCAGCCTCTGCTCCTACCACTTCTCTATGTGTTCAAGATTTATTTTTTTCTAAGTACCAGATCCTAGATCTGGGGGGAAAAAAAATAAAAGAAAGAGAAGAGGGGGGAGGGGAGGGACCCGAAAGTGACCCCTCGGCTCATAGCTATGGGAAGAATTCCGACTTCAACCCTAAGAGTCCTCAGGTTTTAAGGAAACACGAATCTGTACTTTCGTCCATATCGCCACCTTCCTCCCTTAAACTTCCATTCTTCCACTCAGCAAACATTATTTAATATAGGTTTCCAGTTTATGCAAAAGTAGCTCAAAGTAAGTTAGGGCACCGTTGTTTTTTTTTTTAAATTACAGCACAGGTACTGCCATATGCATTTAGATTTTGCATTTAGATTTGCATTTAGATTCAGATCCAATGTGTACAACATCTCAGGCTTTAGTTCACGTTTACAATTTCAGCTGCTCTGGAGATTGTCAAACCAGGTTTCTCATGAGCCATCATGGGGAGGAATCGAAAATACCATACCATGCGTCCCTTCCCAAAGATTCTGAGTGTGCTTTATGGCCACCAGTCTTAAAGGGGCTGTGTATTCATTGATTTCTTTAAAATATAAATGGGTGTAAGTCGGAAAGTGTGTCGGGGGGAGCTTCATGAGTCAAAGCAGCTGATCTAAAGCTTGTTCCGTTGCCTCAGTTATTGATTGTAGGTGTTTTAATCTCTCGATACTTGAGTATTAATTGCACTCCTTATACAGAATAGCCTTTCTAGAAGGATCTGCGTGAGGATAGTAAAGATTAGAACTCACGGTAACTACTCCCAGTCCCTTAAGCTTTTGATAACTTATTTCTCTTAAAAAAAAAAAAAAAAGTATTCAACTTACCTTAAACTTAGAAACCCAACCTTGAAAGGCAGCTACGGAGTATCTGTTGTTTTCAATGAACAGGAAAGCTTCCAGCATTGAAAACCCCAAGACGTGTTTCACAGCCATCAGACCACTGCCTTCCATGTCTAGGCCATAATGCACCATGGGCAGCTTCATATTCCGAGTGTTTGCATGACCTGTTTCAACTGCTCTTGGGTAAACTTGCCACTTCTTACAGTTCAGAGCTCTTGAGTACAGAATGCTTTCCTTCACAGAATGCCTAGAAGACTGGCAAAGATCATCTGATAGCCAGCTTAAATTTCCATATAGCTTTGGCACCCGTATACTCCTAAATAGTTTGCATTTCCTTATATCATCTATAAAACTTAGGAAGTTATAAACATCAGCGGGAATGTGGATTTCAACCATGGCTCTTCTCTACTTAGAGTTGAATACTATTTATTTATTTATTTATTTATTTATTTATTTATTTATTTATTTATATTTTAGAGAGAGAGAATCTCAAGCAGGCTCCACACCCAGCTCCACACCAGACTTGGGGCTCAATCCCAAGACTGTGGGATGATGACCTGAGCCAAAACCAAGAGTCAGCTGCTCAACCAACTGAGCCACCGAGGTGCCCCTTTTAAAGGTATTCAACTTTGGTGCGCCTCGGTGGCTCAGTTGGTTGAGTGTCCAACTTTGGCTCAGGTCATGATCTTGCAGTCTGTGAGTTCTAGCCCTGTGTTGGGCTCTGTGCTGACAGCTCAGAGCTTGGAGCCCACTTCAGATTCTGTGTCTCCCTCTCTCTCTCTGCCCCTCCCCTGCTTGCACCCTATCTCTCTGTCTCTCTGTCTCTCTCTCAAAAATAAACATTAAAAAAAATACATAGATCAATAAAATAAAGGTATTCAAACAGGCTGAGAGGAGAGAAAAGCAAAACATCACAAAAATATCACTGGATACTTAACTGATTTATGTAATTCATTCCCTCGACATATTTGTATTAGTTACGCATTTAGATGATAAAATACCAAAAGGACAAAATCTCATTCTTTTTTTTAAATATTTTTTTTAATTTCCTTAAGTAATCTCTACACCAAATGTGGGGCTCAAACTCATTACCCTAAGATCAACAGTCGTGTGCTCTACCGACTGAGCCAGCCAGGCCATCCCAGGATGAAATCTCATTCTTTAACTGTGGACCTTTGGGTAGCATAGCAGGAAGGTAATCCATTCACAAATTAATTCAACCAGTATCTATTGGAGACCTGATCTGAGCAGAGCCATTTCCAGCTCTCCCAGCCTCCTGCAGTCTGTGAAGGAAACGAGCATCAGCAAACAAGTGCTCGCTATATAATAACAGATAGTGATAATCACATGAAGAAATGAAGAAGACGGGGTGTGTGAAGGAGGAACTTGGGAGGATAGTATAACATAAATGCAGAAAGCAAAGTATTTACGTGAAGGCACACAGCTTTAAAAATGATGCCTCCAAACAGATTCTGCAAACCCTTCATTTTCCAAACCCCTAGCTCTTCCTCACATTAGGGTTTCTGTTTTTCGTTTGTTTTTCTCTACTTCATCATGTTAATTCCTCATTTTGAGTCTATCCTACACATGAAAATATAGTTTCAATACCTGCAAGGTATATAAGTTTTGAATGCCTTGGTAGATGAGGCTTTTATTATACCTTTGGTAACTCTCAGTGCTGGAAAGTTTATGCCATATCCAGTGAAATGTACCAACTACAGTGTGCTCTTTGCCTTACACATAACTTTTAAAGGTGACAAGAAAACCATCATATTTGGGGGAAACTGCACCGAGCTGAGAACCAAAAACACGAAAGTTCAGCTCTGTCTTCTGCACTTGCAACCATGTGGCTTCAATGCAATGAGTCCTCTATTCATTTCTAAGGGAATGCAGGAAGGAGGGAGGGGGTGGGTGAGATGGAGAGGAGGAGGGGAGAGGAGAGAATCACTGAACACCAGTCTTAGAAAGGCAATAGCTTTAGCTGGGGGCGCGCCCCCCCGGGCCCCGGGCGGCCAGGGAGAGGGAAGAGAGGAAGAAAGGAAGAAATGGGAGGAGGAGGGAGAGAAGAAAGGAACAGGTACTGGACCTAACTGTGGAAAGAACCTACAGCTATGGTGGGTTCAGATCTAACAGTAAGTTCCATTATTAGATTACAGACAGCAGGTTCTTTATCTAAAAAGAATCCAAAGATTTCTTTTTTTAATCAGCATGTCTCTTGTAAGGCATTAAAAACTCATGTTTGATTTAAATACAACCAACCAAAGAACAGCTCTATAATGAGAAACAGTGCTTGACTTGTTGCTGTTGGAAAGAAAGACGCAAAGTTAAATGTGCTGTTGCCTCACTTCATGCTGTTATTAATACTTACGCTCTAAATAATTGAATAGCATCCTAAGCTTGCTGTTGCTTACCAGCCTAATGACGCCGGACAAAACAAGTTGTCTCTGCTTTTGTGCAAGGAGATCCTTGTCACTCGTTATTGACTGTCCACATCTTAGAAATAGAGTACCTGTGAATGAAGTAAACTAATTGGAGGCCCAATCACATTTTTCGCATGTGACTGTAGCTTTAATAAGGAAGCACAAGTTGCCTTCAAATGGCGTGCAGTTGCTCAAATTTTCTCTGGTTTCTAGAGATTCAGGTCCTTACCTATTGCAGTTGGTTGAGTGGTGTTTTTTTTTTATTTTGTTAAGACAAGAGGAGAAAGAAATTATTTTTTTGTTTCCTAGTTATTCCTTATATTCGACAGATGAAAGAAAGGGAGGAAGGAAGGAAGGAAGGAAGGAAGGAAGGAAGGAAGGAAGGAAGGGAGGGAGGGAGGGAGGGAGGGAGGAAGGGAGGGAGGGAGGGAGGGAGGGAAAAGGAAGGGAAAGAGGGAGAGAAAGAAGGAGGAGAAAGGTTTGACACAGTCACAGCTCAGAAGCCTTCAACTAGCGATCATATTAAAGTGTTTGAAGATGTTTTGAAATTACCCACCAGCACCATATGGTTTTGAAACAAGAAAGCCTATCTGGAGAAACTGTTGGCACTGATCTTTTTTTAAGTTAGTGATGTTGCAAAAGCCGTTTAATGTCAAGTGGCTGCCCCCGTGAAATAAACAAGAGGAAAATTCCCGTTGGTAAATTTGGAGGTTTCAGAAGTAGAAAAGGTTTAAAGGACTTTTACTGTCAAGAAAACTAGTGGAACTAAGATTTGATTTTCAAAAGGTTAGATTAATGGAAAAAGGAGAACAATGTTCTGATCAAGAAACCCTTTCTTTAGCAAAATCTGGAAGTGGTCATCCTCTTGATTTGTCCTATGTGTGTTAGGTGTGGTGATTCATCCACTTATTCAGGAGACAATTTCTGAATGCCACCAGTATGCCACAAAAAGATGTACCCAGTGAAAACTAATGTTGACACTGACAGGACGAGAAAGGATAAGTTGGATGACACAAAATTTTTTTTTTTTCCTGAGGCTTTCAGAAAACCGCATGTTACGTTTGTTCAAGTAGGAGTTTATGGGGCTCCCGGGTGGCTCAGTCGGTTAGCATCCAATGCTTGACTTCAGCTCACGTCACAATTTCCCAGTTTGTGAGTTTGAGCCCCGCATCAGGCTCCACGCTGAGAGCCTGCTTGGGATTTTTTTCTCTCTTCTCTCTGCCCCTCCCCTGCTTTTATTCTTTCAATCTCTCTCTCTCAGTAAATAAACTTTAAGAAAATAGTTTATGATATTGGTTGTGCTTGGTGAAATTAGCTGTGATTTGATACTTAAAATGCTAAAAACATGACTTGCCTATGGGGAGAAGACATTTGGTATGATAATGTAAGTGACCAAAATATTTTTAAAGAATAAGGTTTTTTTAGGTGTTGGGCAATTGATTTGCCTTCTGAAATAAAGACTGACATTAAAATGAGTTTCTGGGGGTCATGCTGAAATTATAGAAACTTGACAATGATGAGACTTTAGGTTTATTTCTGTGGTAACAGAGTCTCCCTCCTTCCCTTCCTTCTCAGTAGAGCAGACAGCCAAATTTTTTATGAAAATTTAGGTGACAGAAACTTGCTGAACTTCTTCAAACCCTGAGATAATCTAATTAAAGAGTATGTCTAGCTAGAGTATTAGAAGTAGAAAGAACATTAGGCCATCATATATCCACCCAGTGATCTGACCCAAAAAATGTTACTGACACACCAAAAGGTGACTACTTATGTCAGTTGAGGTAGTTAGGGATATTCTAGATCTATTTCTACTATCTATTGGCTCCCAGTTGAGGCATCATTATTTTATATGAACCATTGTCTTATCTTTTGCACACCCATCTCTTGACAAATATTTCACGTGTTACGCATATTTGGTTGTAGAGAGGATGAATTTCATTTATTTTCTTCAAAATAAACTATCCCTTTAAATAAAGTTACTGGCTTATAAATAAGTTCTAAAGAACGCTCTTCAGTGCCTTCACCGTGACCCTTTTGTTGAAAACCACTGACCTTGTTTCATGACTTTCCTCTCCAAAAAAGCCGTATTGGGTTGTTTGTGGTATATAAACTCTCAGAGTTTAAGCAGCGAACGAAGACATTCTTTGCTCTAAATAATCTGATTTTTGTGGACTCATTGGACGAGGGAAGTCCAAAATCAGGTGATAGCTAGTATCTAAATGCCGATGCCTGTTAGGGTCAACAGAGAATTTTTTTTTTGTCTGTTTCTATGAAGCAGCGGATGTGGAAAGAAAATCATTCATAGGAAATTACTAGAATTTCCGACCACTTAGTTTTCTGTGTGTAAAGAATCTCTTCGTTTATTTATTTTGTCTCTGGCGAACATTAAAATAAGGTCACTTTGATTTATGCATTAAAACACTTGTGTCAGAATTTTCAGATCTGCTTCTCTTTTTTTCCCCTTCATTATCCTCAGATAGCACTGCCTGAAGGTGACTTTCCTGATTTGAAAGTGTAAAGTTGGAGGATTAAAATGAATAAATCTTCTCCCTAGGAAAACATGCTATCTTAGTGATGACAGGACATTTTAATATCTTCCTTCTCTCCCATCCGACGTGTGAACTCTTAATTCCATTTTCCTCTTAAATAACCAGCTGGGTCTTTTAGCGTCTGTGTGGATTGTTACCTTGAAGTCCACTTGGTGTCAGAAACCGGTATTCACCAAACCCCGCTCTTTATTTTTATAATTTGGTTATGTGCTAAGAACTTGGTAACTTCGACATCTGTGGGTGACAGCATGAGTAGAAAAAGTGATGAATAGTAATGCGGCCTCCAGTTTGCACCATCTTGCCTCTTTCTACGATGGATACTCCCCCTCTTCCCCTCCCATCGGAATCTTCGCGGTGCCTGTCTGTTATTATCGCACTACTTTTATAGATGAGGAAACTAACATTCTGGGAGGTTAGGAAACCTGCCTCCAGTCCCGCTGTGTGTAGTGAGGGAGCCAGATTTCGAATACAAGCAGACTTCCTCCGGAGCCCAAGTTCTGACTCCAGCCTTACTAACTCTGGGAAGATGTTAAATACTCACTTAAATACCCATCCCTTAGTCTCCCCTGTCATTCAAGGTGTAATAATAAGACCCACCTCATGGGGCTGAGAGAGTGAGATGAGTTAACACTTGTATGTAACTCATAACAATAGAAATAACCATATAGATAATAGGGATGAAAATGATGATTTTTGAGGATTATGATGCCACTGTAGGTGAAGAACAGCGATGTCTTATGTGAGTCATACAGTGACTATTGAGGACGGATCATGTCTTAGAGAAGCCAATCTCAATCTGGGGGGGGGGGGGGGGCGGAGTTTTTCACCTTCCCAATGAAGTCAAACTTCAATTGAAAATATAGCAAAGGACTCTTTCTTGCTTTGTGCCTCTAAACTATCTTGGCTTAAGAGAAGAACTCTTTAAAGAAAAAGTCGACAGAAGAACGTTGACTTCGAGTCTTTGCTCCGGGATGCTGAGTGTCTACACAGAACCCATGTACCTCTTTAATACGCATTATCTGTTGTGCCGGGGCAAGTAACACAGACAGGCAGAGCCTATGCCCTCAGTCTTTACAAGGCAGCTGCAGGAACCGAGAGATCATTAAAATTTAGAGACAGGTGTGTGAACACATTCTTATAAGCACATATGACCTTAAGTCAAACTGAAAGTCTTCTCTGGCATTGCATCTAGGGGCTGCAATATACTTAGGAACAATGGAAATTTGGAATTACAAAGCTGACATTCTTTCCGTAAGGTGAGTGGATATTTGAATGGAGAGAAATCATGACAAGTAGGAAGGCAGTCATGGCCTCTTGCTCTCCACCCTCAAGATAGCTCAGACAAGCAGGCCCCTCTTTGGAGACCTATTTCAATGTCAGAGAAAAAAAGATGTTTTCTCTGGGGGATTTCAAAATAGTGTCATTGTTACACGTGATGAAGTGGTAATCGCTAAAATAATGCGACTATTATTAGAGGTAATTCTACCTTGGAATGTGGTAGTAGCCATGTCATTTTCCTGAAATAATGCTGATGGACATTTCTTTGGGGTTCTGGGACTGAGTGCTGTGCTCGCCAGTCTGACGTTTGGTTAGCTGTAATTCATATCATTAAATTATAAAGCATTTTAAATAGCAAATGGACAACTGACCAGGAGAAATATAAACAATCATAAGATTTGTCAATTTATCATTTTGATGTGCATCTTATTATATTCTGTTTAAGTAATCTCCACACCCAACATGGGGCTCAAACTCATGACTCAGAGATCAAGCTTGCATGCTCTACCAACTGAGCCAGCCACGAGTCTCTGTCTCTGTTATATTCTTATGAGAAAATGGTTTTATTAATATTTAATTGTCCCAAAGAAAGACTCAAATAGGGATGAAGGATTTTTCAATAATTTTACTTTTCTAAGGATTATTTTAATCAGGTATTTGGTATGTATATATGTGTGTGTGTGTGTATATGATATGTATGTAAAATACACACTATGTATATAATACATACACTCAAACATACACATGTGCATATGTGTATATTTATATTTAGCTTTTAGTTTTCTTTTTTTTTTTTTTAATTTTTTTTTCAACGTTTTATTTATTTTTGGGACAGAGAGAGACAGAGCATGAACGGGGGAGGGGCAGAGAGAGAGGGAGACACAGAATCGGAAACAGGCTCCAGGCTCTGAGCCATCAGCCCAGAGCCTGACGCGGGGCTCGAACTCACGGACGGCGAGATCGTGACCTGGCTGAAGTCGGATGCTTAACCGACTGCGCCACCCAGGCGCCCCTTAGCTTTTAGTTTTCAAAGTAGTATTTTCCATATCTAAAAATCAGTCCTAAGAAAATAAGTCAAATATTTATGTTCATGGTTATAGAATTAGGTATAACAGTAAATTTTAAAATATCTTAAATCTTAAATAGACAAAAATCATCAATCTTCCACATTAGCTTAGATTCTCTGATAAAATCACATTTCTCATAAATTATTAGGGGGCTCCTGAAGAAACATATCTTGGTTGAGTAGAGATAAGAATAAGGATTATGGCCTTAGAATGGCACTACTTTGTTGTTGTTTTTAATCCACATTAGTTAGCATATAGTGTAATAATAGTTTCACGAGTAGAATTTAGTGCACTAGTTGTTTGTTTGTTTGTTTGTTTTAATGTAAGGCTGTTTCTGATGATGCTGATGGTCACTAATGTCTAAGAAACAATGCTTTATTCTTTAAAAAATTTTGTTTTAAATCACTTGATAGGTAGATTTCTGAGAAGCCTGCATTAAAGTCACCCAACATGATTTTTGACTCATTATTCCTATTATTTTTGCTATATATTTGAAAAGCTCTGTTGTTCTATATGTCTATTATTATTACATCTTCTTTGTGCATTAAACCTTTTTATCTATAGAGACATAGTTCTTTTAGTCTTGTTCAAAGCTCTTTGTCATGCATTCTATTTTATCTCATACAGTTTCCTTTCTTGTGATTAGTCTGGTTTACTTTTTTAAATTCACTTATTATCAACATTTCTGCTGTTTTGTTTTAGATATGTCTGTTGTAAGCAGGCATTTTGTTGTTTCACATTATGCCAGAGTATCTTTTAAGCAAAGGATTTTATCCATTCAAATTTATTGTGATAACTCATATTTGGAATAATGAATGATTTTGTTTATAATTTTTTTTTCTTGTATGCTTTTTGCCAATTTACTTTTCATCTTTTTTCTTCCCAGTGCTCAATATCTTAGTTCTAGCCCTGTAAGAGTTCTGTTTAAATCTTTAGCATACTGATGGATATATTGATTTGTTGGTATCTCTATCCTTCCACAGTTTAAGATAAGAACATTGACATGTTTCCACTTTCTTCCTACAGCCTTCCGCACTCCCCATTCCTGCTTGATCCCACATTTAAGTCATGTGAGATCTCACTTCAGTGTTACTTTTTTTCTATGTTGTACACCAGTTATTTATAATTATGTATAACTAGTTGTTTTAGTCACTATTTTCCAGGGTCGATTATATTTTTCTTAGGTACATGTCTTATTTCACAAGAATACAAGCCCTTGCCTCTTTCAAGAAAAAGGCTACTTTAGCTAGGCGTAAAATTACAGTTTCAAAAACAGTTTCCATCTAAATTTTGAAGATACTACTCCATTATAGTTAGGACTCTCGTGACGGAAATTCTGTAGAACTGATTCTCTTCCTTTGTAAGTTATTTGTTCTCCCTGGAAGCCCACAAGAATGTGTATTATGCTTACTTTCTGAAACATCAACATAATGTGTATTTCAGTCTCTTCAGTCCCTCTTTTTGATGCTTTGAAGACCTTTCCACCTACACACTTGTGACTCCTAAGCTCTGGATATACTCATTAAATTATTTACTCATGTACTATCCTCTTGTATGATTCTATAAAACAGATGTTAGAACTTGTAGAATTATTTGCAAACCTCTTACCTTTTTTCTTACACCTTTTATCTCATTGTTTGTTAATGTTACATTTGGGGAGATTTCCTTCCCTTTTATCTCCTATCTCATTAATATTCTACTTCTCTTGCATCTCAGATATAAGACCTAAGATACAATAATTTTTAGTGAAACTATTAATTCTTCTTAATACTCATGATTTAAATGTCTAAGATGTCTATATTTATTGGTCTAATCAGTATATTCTTGCTTAGTGCATTTAATACTCTAATACATATAAAGCTACTATTTACACTCATTTACTATAGCATTTTGTGTGCTCTTTTATACATGTCTCCTAGGGCATTCTCTGCATTGTTGAGTCTTGCCTTTCTCTTTTGATGACTTTGGTTTTTAGCAATGGTTTGATCATCCTTTATTGTCTGCTCGTGTTTGCATCTGCCAGTGTCTGTTTACGTCCCTAAGAAAACAAGGTCTGATTATGAGATCTGGATTAGGGGAAACACTTGGGCTTGCTACAGTCAGGTACGTGACTCTCCTGCCTTTTTTTTTTTTTTTTTAATTTTTTTTTCAACGTATTTATTTATTTTTGGGACAGAGAGAGACAGAGCATGAACGGGGGAGGGGCAGAGAGAGAGGGAGACACAGAATCGGAAACAGGCTCCAGGCTCCGAGCCATCAGCCCAGAGCCTGACGCGGGGCTCGAACTCACGGACGGCGAGATCGTGACCTGGCTGAAGTCGGACGCTTAACCGACTGCGCCACCCAGGCGCCCCTCTCCTGCCTTCTTGATAGCAGTCCTACCCAGGGCCTTTCTATTCCCAGAACCTATGTTCACTACTTTATCCTGGCGGCTAACGTGTTTGTGTTGAGCCTCTCAGCCAACCACGCAAGGAGCTCCCCAGTTGATCAGTCTGGGGATTTCCTTCAGGATCACTTGTTGATCCTGCCTATCCTGCCTCTGTTGACGCAGCAAACCCCCGTTCTCATCTCTCCAGGAGTCAGCTGTGGGGATGAATTTATTCAGCCTGTTTCCCACCCTTTCTCATAACTTCTGCTTCATGCCTCTCAGAGATTTCTAAAATTAACTCTTTGCTGCTGGTAGTGGTCTTTTCTTCCTTTTCGTTTCATTGTCTTTTTTCGGTGATTTTTGTGGAGGATTGAAAAAATTTGTTGTTTCCGCACTTTCCCAGGGTTTGAAGCAAAAGAGATAGTAGATAAATGTGACAAGCTTACCATCGATACCAATTAGCTACCCACCCTTGACAAGTTGCCTTAAAGGGTATAAATTCTAAGTTTAAAACTCGAGTCATTTACGGGGCGCCTGGGTGGCGCAGTCGGTTAAGCGTCCGACTTCAGCCAGGTCACGATCTCGAGGGGTCCATGAGTTCGAGCCCCGCGTCGGGCTCTGGGCTGATGGCTCAGAGCCTGGAGCCTGTTTCCGATTCTGTGTCTCCCTCTCTCTCTGCCCCTCCCCCGTTCATGCTCTGTCTCTCTCTGTCCCAAAAATAAATAAACGTTGAAAAAAAAAATTTTAAAAAAAATTTAAAAAATAAAAAATAAAAAAAATAATAATAAAATTCTTTCCAACCATCCATTATCCATTTTATAAGCAGCCCTATGCTTATTCTGTTCTTAAATACGTCATCAAATTTAATTTTAGAATCCATAAGGAACCCACAGAATAGGTTACAAGATAAGATTATATTGTATCTAAAGAAATGGCATTAGAGAGGAACACATATTATATTTAAGATGCTTAGAGCTATTCTGTCACTGTTCATTCACTACCATCCTCACTGTCACCTTGCTGTTATGGACCGCCAGTGTTTTTTGTTTGTTTGTTTTTAATTTTTAACATTTATTTTTGAGACAGAGAGAGACAGAGCATGAACGGGGGAGGGTCAGAGAGAGAGGGAGACACAGAATCCGAAGCAAGCTCCAGAGAGCCCGATGTGGGGCTCAAACTCCTGGACCATGAGATCATGACCTGAGCCAAAGTCAGATGCTCAACCGAGCCACCCAGGCGCCCCTAGGACCGCCAGTGTTTTAACACCTAGATTGTTTCTCATTCATTGTTAGAGGTTAGTCATTTTTTCTAACTGGAGACTGTCTCTTAGCTTAGCTTTTGGAAAATGAGGAATGGTTTCATATCCATCATATTTCAGAAGAAATTGTTACTCAAAACTACTTCTCTTTATAAGTAACTTTCATATAACTTCTCTGTATCTGATTCATATAATTTTCCAAAGCTAATAGCCTTCCTTCAGAATTATGATTCATCATAAACATATGGTTGCTCTGGAGGTACTAAACAAGTCTGATATTTAGCTGTTGTGAAGGAAATCAGGGTAGAAAATGTGGAATTAAACATTTGCCTATAAACTCTCTTTCAAGCAAAAAGTAGTCAATATGAATAATCTGAAACAGAAGAATTAGGAATTAGGAAACACACACATTCTTCGCAGGTTAGGGCACTGCATGAAAAGCAAACGAAGAGATAAACGGGTCAATGTTATAACCGGAACTTTACAACACAGATTCATCATTCCCAGTATATGATTTCCAGTGTAATTTGTAACAAGATGTGAGGGTCCTCCCTCTTTAATTTATTTGAAAAATATTTATTAGGTGCCTACTATGAACCTATTAATGCTTTAGACACTATCTCCCTAGAAATTTAAAGACAAAATCCTTTTGCCATGAAGAGCTTACATACAAGCAAGAAAACAATAGTTACTATTTCTTGTTTTTGTTTTTGTTTTTTTAATTTAAAGTAGGCTCCATGCCCAACATGGGGCTTGAACTCACGACCTACCAACTGAGCCAGCCGGGTGCCCCAGTAGTTACTATTTCTTAAGCACAGTCATGTGTGTGGCAGGTGATGTATACATAGATATAGATATTATATAGATAGATGATAGATAGATATCACATTTAATTCTCATGTAAGTCATATAATGTAAATATTAACCCCAAAAGGACATCGAAACTTACAAAGGCTAAGTAATTTGCCAAAGGCCAGGTAGCCAAAATGCTAAACTGAGTCTAACTCCAGAACTAGTGTTTCACCTCTGCAGGGCATTACCTCCACTTACTGCTCTAATAAGACAGACAACACATTTGCAAGTCACTGAATTTCTCGTGTCTCTTTTTCCTCAGCTGTACATATGAAATTTGGTGTCAAGTAGTTTCTAAAGTCTTTCCCAGCTGTCAGGTTTTAGCCATTTGATCCGTTCGCTGTTGTTTTACCAACACAACAGCAGATGGCAGTACAGAGCAAAGAGCAGCTAAGCCAGTTTCCTCTTTTTAGGTCCCTCTGATTCTGCAAACAAGGATTCCTTTTCATTGCTGTTATTAGATATTACACAGTCACTAAAACTGTAAATGTACTCTTAGGCTATAGAGTATACTATAGGGGCTATTTTTTATATATGTGTGTTAAAAACACAGAGTTGCTCATCACAGTCATCAATATCTACAAATAACTCAAACATCTAAATCTGTCCACATTATTGATATTTTAAATATCTGGAAATCAGAAGATTAAAGTCATGGTTTCAAAATGTAAACATAGGTGAAAACACATAACTATATATACTATATTACATATGTTACATAGATCTACATATAAACATAAACATACAACACATTAATATGTGTGATTTAAAATTAATACCAAACACAAAATGTATAGTTCACTAATTCACTCAATATTTATGAAGCACCTATTAAGTGAAGCACTATTAGAAGCCTAGAGATCAATAGTAAACAATCTTGTCCTGGTCAAGCCTATGTTACACTGAGGAAGCAGCAGATAAGTAAATAAAAAGAGAATATGTTAATATATGTAGTTTGTCAGATGGTAATAAACGCACAGGAGAAAAAAATCAGGGAAGAAGAATATTTTTATGTGAGGAGGGAGTGTGTGTGTGTGTGTGTGTGTGTGTGTGTATATATATATTATATATATATATAATATATATAACATTATATATATGTATATATCCTGATTGAAAGGTATAAAATACATACAACATACTATCCTTTTGATATGAAAATGCTGATTTGAAGGGCACATATACCCGAATGTTTACAGCAGCACTATCCACAATAGCCAAATTATGGAAAGAACTGAAATACCCATCGACTGATGAATGGGTAAAGAAGATGTGGTGTGTGTGTGTGTGTGTGTGTGTGTGTGTGTGTGTATACAAGTATATATACAAGTGTATGTATGTGTATATATATATACATATGTATGTATGTGTGTGTATATATATATACACACACATACATACATGAAATCTTCAATAGAATACTATTCGGTGATCAAAAAGAATGAAATCTTGCCATTTGCAACAATGTAGATGGAACTAGAGTATATTATGCTAAGTGAAGTAGGTCAGAGAAAGACAAATATATGACTTCACTCCTGTGTGGAATATAAGAAACAAAACTGATGAACATAAGGAAAGGAGGGAAGAAGGAAAAATAAAAGCGAAGAAGGCAAATAATAAGAGACGTAAATACAGAGAACAAACTGAGGGTTGCTCTAGGGGAAATGGGGAGGATGGGCTAAGTGGGCAATGGGCATTAGGAGGGTACTTGTTGGAATGAGCACTGGGTGCTAACTAATTTGAATTTAAATAAATATTTTTTAAAAAGATACTTGGGGCGCCTGGGTGGCGCAGTCGGTTAAGCGTCCGACTTCAGCCAGGTCACGATCTCGCGGTCCGGGAGTTCGAGCCCCGCGTCGGGCTCTGGGCTGATGGCTCGGAGAGTGGAGCCTGTTTCCGATTCTGTGTCTCCCTCTCTCTCTGCCCCTCGCCCGTTCATGCTCTGTCTCTCTCTGTCCCAAAAATAAATAAACGTTGAAAAAAAAAAAAAGATACTATCCTTTTATTCCAAATGAGAATCAGGTAGTGAAAAAGCCAAGACAGAGTACAGATACTAGGCTGTGTGGTATGGAAAATATCAGATCAAGGGCAACAGTGATATGGAATATGCTGATGCTAACCTTTAAAACACAGGGTAAGTGTTAGATCCATAAAGGTGTTCCAGGTGGGTGCAATTACACAAGAAATGCTTGGATTTGACAAGGAATACAAAAATTGTCTCTCTACTCTTAAATGCTGAGAACTAACTGAGGGTTGATGGGCGGAGAGGGGAAAGTGGGTGATGGGCATCGAGGAGGGCACCTGCTGGGATGAGCACTGGGTGTTGTATGGAAACCAATTCGACAATAAATTATATTAAAACACACACACACAAATCGTCTCTCTTCTGCCTCTTACTTACTCGGATGAATAAGAGAGACTTCCCTCCTATGCAACACTGCCTTACCCAGGTTTATATACAGGTTTATAGACAGATAGTCTTCCAAATCTCTGGACTTGAGATACACAGTCATTCCTGCACAGCAAAGTCAAAAACCATCCATTGTATGTTGTAGCAAACTCCACTCCTGACCACAGGTAGGAGAGTAAATGGGATAGTGCTTCAATGACTTGACTCTGCTTTCTGTGCTAGCCACTGGTTTTTCCCCGTCACAGAAACTCTACTGTCATTTCTATCACCTAGGGTCTTCTATGTGCGTATCACATGTGGGCCTAATGTACAGACTCTGAGTCCCTAATTTTCTATTTTTAGTTTCTAATTGATTTCTTTTTTCTAAATTTAGAACACAAAAAGCACTAAGTATACCTGGAGGAATGTTTCCAAACACGTATATGTAGTGTGTCAGATGGTAATAAATGCAAAGGAGAAGAGAAGAACTCTCCGAGACAGCCTCTCCAGTCTGGTACCAAATCTAGCCCACAAGTAGCCCAGTTCTCATCTAGATATGCCTGTGAATTAGGGAGACACAAAGGTATATTTGGCTTAGAATGGCCTGGGAAAAAAACATTGAAAATGAAAGGGTTTGGTAGACTCTGGAGGTCAACCTTGCCCCAGGTTGGTTTGGATATTGGAAACCACATCAAACTCCAAAGTATTTTTTTTTTCAGCGAATATTTCAGTTCCTAGGTGGCCTGGAACCTGGTGGCCTGGTCTCAGCCTGTCTGGAATTCTCCAGATTATACAAGGCCTCAGACTGAGGCCCCGTTACTTTGGTCTCAATGATGAATTAGTGTTCTTCAATCTCTAAAATTCGCTTGTTAGTATACCAGTTGTTACTTTCCTGTGGAATAATATTAGCCAAGTAAGACCAGTGCTGATATTGAAATCAGCAGGTTCTGAACATCAAGTGCGGTGGCCATAAAAACACACCATTCACATTTCTTGTTGCAGGCGCATAACTTTCTGAGGGCTCAGCTGCCCATCTTGGATCTACCACCACATTTGTGCCAAACCTGTGTGTGCCACGTGCTGCTTCCAGCCAGTCAGTAAGCACATCAGGAGCCCAGAGACAGACCCATCTCAAGAACTGTCCGTGACTTTGGCTTGTACACCTGCCATCAGTCTTCCCAAAACTTTCTTAGAAATGCCTTGCAGTCTAAGACGCTTCCTTCCCTTCTCTCCTTCCACAGGTAGCAAACTTGGAAGTCTGAATGCTCTCCTCACCTCTTCCTGCTTCTTCCTCCATAAATCTCTTGCATGTTCAATATTGTCTTTGGCTTCTGCTTCATAGCAGACCTGAACTAACACATCATGTGACTGTGTATCTATCTTTACCATGAAGACCATCAGTCTTCTGTTTTTCCACCTTCCTGATACTCACACAACCGTTATGAAAGTGTTGTCCTCTTCTGTGAAAGGCATCAATACGTTTGACGTTGAAAGGCTCGACCCTGGCAACAGTGGGGTGAAGGTGATGCATCCATCTGTATGTCTCACCTGTTAATTTGTGACAGTGTAATTGTAAGCCATCCAGGGCATTCTGACACTTCTCTTAAAATTGCATTGCCAGCCCACTTAACTGGCATCTCCGATGGCATTAGACACACTTGGTGGCACACGCATCTCCTCCCTCTCTGGTAGCATTTGTGCTGTTCATCAGATATTGCCAGTTCTCCCACCCGAGCACATGGCACAATTACCTGTGCCCCTGTAAAGTTAGATGTGACCATACAACTTGCTTTGGCCATCGAATATGAACAGAAGTGCCATGTTGCTGCTGAGAAGAAACTTTAGGAGCCAATGTGTGACCCCCAGTCTCTTCCCACTATGCTGTGGTGAACTTGGAAACGTGTGTCCAGCTGAAGCCCTTGTCAACCTGTCCGGCTCAGTGGCTGCCATAAACAGAGCCCCTCCTGCCAGCCTCATCGGTCATGTTGTGTGGGCAAGACAGAAACTTGTGTCGTGTTAAGTCACTGGGACTTTAAAAATTATTTTGGAATCATTTGCTTTCACAACGTACACTGACCCAAAGCTCTTCCCACTAAAAACTCCTTGAGAATAGAAAACATCCTATCAACTTTCTGTTCCCAAAGCACATAAAATAATCCTTCATGATAAATCATTATTGAAATAGTGTTTCAATCACAATCGTATCTCAACTTGATTCGAAGCTCTGGTGGCTATCTCTTAGATAGAAGAGAGTTTTATTTTAGCCATTCAAGGAGTATGCATTTCCAAAGTCAGTGCTCAATATGAAACCAATGTTCATTTTCTTTGAGTAAAATGTTACTAAAAAGGGCTATTAGGGATTTGACGTTGTGTTACCAAATATGAACAATCCTGATTCAGATTATCATCATCTAGCATTAACATCTTGGGTGTATTTGGGTCTTCTTTTGCTTTTAGAGTGATTGTTGAGAAAACAATGAAAAGACATAAAGTTACGGGGAATTTTCTGTTCATTAAATACATGCTGCTGCTGAAACCAGTGTTTGCTTCTCTTCCTCAAGGAACAATACCTCCCTTTGTCTATGTGCTGTTAGATAGTTACGATTTCTACATGGAACTGTTACTTGGAAGAAATATGCACTTTCAATGATAGACTAACAGCTTACTCTGCCATCCTGTGAAGGCTTTTGATTAAATCCCTTGTGAAAAAAAAATTAATTTTAAAAGAGCCCATAGCAAGGGAGATGTCAGGGTCTTTTTCTCTCCCCATCGATACAGTACACCTCATGTGGCTTCTTCCATAATGACAATTTCATATACTACCACTCAGAAAATCTTTAGAGAATGGATATTTACATCTAAGGGATCAGAGAGTAAGTGAGAACCGTCAGGAACCATTCTACAAAACCAAGTGCCAGAATCACCCGGGGATACGTGGCATAGAAGTAACAGGGATGCAGTCACAATTCCCTTTGACCTCATCCCGGGGGCTGTCACGTTGCCCTCCGCTTAAGGGAATTAAGGAGTTATGAAGCGGCTTTTTAAATTTGTATAATACTCTTGCTTCAAAGTAATCCTGATGCCATAAAATTACTTTTAAGGGTTATCTGCCTGTGTAGAATTTTTCTTAAAAATGAAAAATTCCAGGGGCGCCTGGGTGGCTCCGTCGGTTGAGCGTCCGACTTCGGCTCAGGTCATGATCTCATGGTCTGTGAGTTCCAGCCCCGCGTCGGGCTCTGTGCTGATGGCTCAGAGCCTGGAGCCTGTTTCCGATTCTGTGTCTCCCTCTCCCCCCGGCCCCCCCCCCCCGTTCATGCTGTCTCTCTCTGTCTCAACAATAAATAAACGTTAAAAAAAAATTTTTTTTTTTTAAAAATGAAAAATTCCATCGTTGAGATATAGTTTTAATTGTGCAGTGCTGACTACCAGACTTGTCTCATCATCCCAGAAATAAGGTGAACAGAAAAACGGATCAGTCACGATGTGGTCACACAGGACACCTTTGGATGTTTCCTGGTAGCTGGGTGTCGTAAAAGTCCCCTGACTCTGCTGGATTGAAGGAGGCTGACCCTTTTAGGAAAATCTTGCCTACAGTTTCAAGGACACAGGCTGTTTGGAGAAATGAAAGTCATATTGGTGTATGAATTTTTAAAAGGAAACAAACCACATAGAACGACACATTCTGATGACTCTAATTAAATATAACAGATGAAAAAAGGATGAGTCTGCACCATAAGGGGCACTGAGAGGAAAATGCCACGGTAGAGCTTAGGCCAGGAACCAGAGTTTCCAAGTGTTCTTCGGAAAATGTTTCAAGAGCTACGTGCTGTTTTCGCCAAGCTTCAGTAATGGCCTCACATCTTTCAAAGATAAGAGACACATGATTTTGTCTTTCTACCTCCCCATCTAGGTTCACAGATTAAAGTAATAAACACTTAACGGAAGATAAGTCAACACTTTAGAGTTCTCTGTTATTTTTTTGCCAATTTTCCAGGACAGGTGACATCCTAAGCTAACCTCTGGGCGTTAACCTGTTTACAATGTAGATAGTCAGACCTGGGCCTGGCATACCTGGGCCTGTGATGTTAGAAATTGTACAAGTTTCCATTGCATGATTAATAAAGTGGGTAGAATTTCATAGTAGGAACAAAAAGTCTTCTTTCTTGTGTCAGTTTTAATGTTTGCTGAGGCTACGTTAACTTCTATCAACCTTAGTTTCTTTTCCACAAATGAGGATGAAACTATTACCTACCCTGCCTGTACCTCACCAGTACGTTCTGAAGATAGAGTAAGATCTATATATGAAATAATTTGCATATAGTAAAACTCCATATAAATCTGAAGGCTATTATATAAATGTGAATATAATATGAGTGCTCGCTTTCCTGACTTGAAATGGTATTTTCTCTCTAAAGGTTTCAGTAAGAGAACGAAAAATGCTGCCTTATTTGGCCTCAGCAGGGTTTAGCTGTATGTTCACAGAGACACAGGGCCACAAAGAATGTATGGGAACTTGGCATTTGACCCCCTTACTCAGGCAGATGTGTAGAGAGCCACTTGCCACACTTTAATTATTTAACTGTCTGTCTCCCCTGCTAGAGCAAGGATAATGTTTGTCTTAGGAACCACTGTATCTGTAGCACTAAGCATAGGGCCTACCATACAGTAAAGCCTTGATAAGTAAGAATGAATAGATGGGAGGGAGGGAGGGAGGGAGGGAGGGAGGAAGGAAGGAAGGAAGGAAGGAAGGAAGGAAGGACAGGAAAATCCCAGAGACAATGATGATTACAGTCAGGGGAAGAGCCAAAACCCATTCCAAATCCATGGTCACAATGGGATATCCTGGGGACACCTGGGAGGCTCAGTCGGTGGGGCAGTTGGCTCTTGATTTTTGCTCAGGTCATGATCCCGGGGTCATGGGATTGACTATTATGTTGGGATCCTTGCTAAATATGGAGTTGGTTTGGGATTTTCTCTCTCTCTCCCTGTGCCCCTCTCCCTCACTCTTTCTCTAAAAAATATTTAAAAAAAAAAACACAATAGGGTATTCTAGAAGAGTACAAGGTTGGCACTCACCGGGGTAGCCCACTGGGCAGTCCACATGTGGGGTTTCTTTCCCTTGGGTAATACACTAGAGATAGAGACTGACCAAGAACAAAGCAAGGCCTCTGACAGATTGCAGGTTAGCAAAGTCAAACTCAGAAATAGGACTCAGGCAGATACCTCCAGCTCCCAGAAGGCAATTGGAATGCTTATCAGTTTACCAGAAAAGGAATTCCATAAGGGGACTGAGGCAAACTCCCGGACTAAGGAATTAAAGCCAGCAGGGAGGTCAGGTTTGGGCCAACCAAGAACATAATTTTGAGAACTGGGAAATGATGGAAGTCCGGACCAGGGGAATCGTTTCAGCGGCATAGAGATGGGACAACCAGCCTAGGTCGCTTGGCCAAATGGGAGGAGGAAACCTGAAGCCAGCCAGCCAGCCAGGACTGACTCCGGGAATTGAGGAAGTAGGGGGTTGACATGAGAGTAGCATCAGTGACCCAATGACACAGAGCTAAATATAGCCCAGGCAGTGGCTGTCATCTGTGTCACGCGATCATGCATCCCCATATGTGTCAAGTTTTTAATTTTGACAAGAGATCAAAGCTTTCATGTGGACTAATGGCTTGCAAAGGAGTTTTAAAGAACTAGGTAGACAAGTAGTTCCTAGACTACAGAGTGTGTCTTATAGTCAGAAAGGTGTCATTTTAGAGAGATAGTGACAAATGTCAGTTCTTCTTTTTCAATCCCAAGGCAGCCTTTTATGCCTGATTTTTGCCTTCATAACTAATATTCAGACTTTCCATCATTGTTGGCACTTACAGTGAGAACTGTCCCTAGGACCTTCCCTCGTTTGGTGTAGGATTGGCCTAGCAGAGACCATACATTTATCAGGTCGCGTTCTCCAGTTCCTGTCAATTCACCTACATTCTAGAATTTGACTGTCACAGGAAGAAAAGAATAATGTGATCAACCCACCCCCCCCTTAAATCTTAGATTATTAGACTAAATGGGTGAGTGGGTACTGCTTGACTGACAGGACTCTTTAAGATAAATGCTGCTTCTGACCAAAAAGAGATTTGCCAAACTGCATGCTTCGTGCTTTGTCATGCTGTTGAAAAACTTCAAGTGATTTAGAATCAGTATGGTACAAGATACGTATAAAAGGCAAAATTTGAATTTCATTACTTTAAAATGTCAGGAATGGGCTCTGTTGGCTTAGATTAATGTTGCAATTCTTTGTCCTAAATGTGAGTAATCACATCTCTTCAAAAATGAACATGTTTCTTGAAAATGGCTGAATAAGAGCTTATATATACTCTCCGGTATCATGTAATTCACCGTTTTTCCATTTTGTTTTTCTACTGGTCTGGGATAGTTGGGGTGAGCGGTGTCCTTCTAATTCCAATAGAGGTTTTTGTTCCTCTTCAGACCTCAGCAATATTAACAGGATAAGCCATTTTATAGGTGATAAGCAGATGCATGTAACTGTCACAACTCGATTCTTGATTTGGATGAAGGTGATTGACCCCTGGACTTTTTCTCCAGGTAATATGTGTTTTGAGATACGTTGCAAATGGACTAAATGTAACACCATTGACATCCACCCCTAGCTAAGTCACATTGGCCTTGGTTTCCAGTTTGTCGACTAATCTTATCATAGATTACCTTTGAAAATATGTTCGGTAGCTAATCTTCATCTCATAAATAGGATCTGGTCTGTTTCTTGTATCCATTTTGTTGCTGTTGGCTGCTCTTCATAAAGGTTGATTATGATGTAAGCAAACACAATTGTGGATAACTAAGTAGTCTCATCGTATTGACCTCGGCAACATTTATAAAATAGATTTCTAAACAAAAAATGTTGGGATAATCTGCAGTTCTACTATTATCCATATGGAGATGGCTATGCTAATTATGCATATGTTATGATAAAGTAAGCTATTTTACTTCTCCGCAGGATTGTGTGAGCCTTTCTTATAAAGACAGGGAGCTCTTCGAGGAGAATTTAGAAATGGTTACATTACCAATGAAAATATTCATTCTGCTTTGTTTCAGAGGAAGTTAAGGGAGATTTGACTTTAATTTTCTTCTGAAATCAAACATTGGAATAAGTTACTAGAGTAGGCTGGAAAAATGCTTTGCTATAATTCTTTAACAGAAATCCCTTGTTCCAGGATTAGGTGCCTGGAGCAAAGAATAAGTGTCCTTAGACTCTCAGTCTGGTCTTAACCAATCTTCCATTCAAGATTTATAACACTTGTTAATTCCGGCCTCCTGGACCTGTTCAGCTTAGAGACCAAAGGTAAAAGCACTGTTGTCCCCAAATTTGAACTCCAGACCCATACATCCATCTGTATGTTCCACAGGTATTTCAAATTCAGTCTCTGCAAGAAAGAACTTTGTATCAATCTCACAGCCTATAAGACTATATAGTCCCAATGCACTCTTTTGATTACTACTGATCGAAAATCATTTAATCAGGCTTTTTTTTTCCTTTCAAGAAACATTTATTGAGAACACTTCAGGCCCTGTGCTAAGTGCTACCTAGAGGTACAAAGAGATAATGCCCTGATACACATAATTAAGCGTTTCCTTTGCTTCAATCCTAGCAGGGTACACAGCCCTATTTTTTAACCATTTATAATTATTCATTGATCTGCATGATTTCTCATGAGACTCTGAGCCCCCTGGCATATCTAAAAGTTTCATTTTTAAATGTTCCAAGAATTATTGAACCAACATTTAATGGATGCCAAGATGATATGGAAAGACACCCAGTTTTCTAGGCTAGGAACAGTAGGTCTCATGAATCATTTATCAGCATACTCACCCCCATTAATCTTGTTCACTTCTGGTCTATAATTAGGTAAATATTAGTATTGAGATTTGGGCAATAGCTCATACGCAATCTTTAGATGCTGTACCAGTAAGTCAACAATTATACAACCAGCCATAAGGAATCAATTTTGCAAACTTCTGTGTGTGATTTTGATTCATCAGAATTTGAAAATAATCAGTTTATAGGTCAAATCTGTTCCAGTTAGTGTCTTTGTACTGTCAGCAGGCAAATACCAGAAGGAGATGTAGAGATTGCAGGTAAATGGAAGTTTCATGTAGAATCCTACAGTGTTAGCACTGTAAGGGGACTGCGGTTCCTGTGAGGTCACCATCATTCTTAGTGACTGTTTAAAGTCGTGTCTGTTTACACATATATTTTTGAAAGTTTAAAAGATTATGCAAGAATATTAAAGGATTAAGCTTTTTATTTTATTTTTTTAACTTTATTATTTATAAAGAGAGAGAGCACGCACGTGCTTGAGCAGAGGAGGGGCAGAAAGACAGGGAGAGAGAATCCCAAGCAGGCTCCACCCTGTCAGCGCAGAGCCCAACACAGGGCTCGATCTCGCAGACTTTCAGATCATCGCCGGAGCCAAAATCGAGAGGCGGACACTTAACCAACTGAACCACTCAGGTGCCCCTAAAGGATTAACGTTTGTAAACAGAGAATGCTAAAATGGTAAATTGTTGCAGATGGCATGATCAACAACAAAACATTCCAGTTAACATTATATTCATCAATTAAATGGTAGGAGAGAGACGTAGTTACAAGATTATGACACCAAAAATATTTTTTTTAATTATGTAGTATTGGGGCGGCTCGGTGGCTCAGTTGTTTGAGCGTCAGACTCTTGATTTGGGCTCAGGTCATGATCTCAGAGTTTGGGAAACCAAGCCTGGAGTCAGGATCCTGTCTGCCCCTCTCCTGCTCACCCGCACACACTCTCTCTCTCTCTCTCTCTCTCTCTCTCTCTCAAAATAAGTAGCCATTTTTAAAAATAAATGAATAAATAAATCATGTGGTATTTGCTACAATCCAGTTTCTTTTTCCTAGAAACTCAAAATATGGATAACTCTAGAAATTGGAAGCTGGTTATCAAGAATTATTGAAAGGTTGAAAGGAGTTTGCTTTTTTTTTTCCATTTTAGCCACATGTGAAACAAATTGCTTGTTTTTTTTTTACAAATGGAGGAGTGAGGTGATTATTAGGGAGTTCTATGGAGCATGACCAACTGGCTAAGTCCCTGTGGTAAAGGGGGACTAAGGTAGGTACCTGAGTGAGTAGGGATAAGTCAGTAAGAGATGAACAAGCTAGTCTTGGAGTATTGTTACCCAGTAGAGCAAACCCTAGAAGGGATAAAAATACACTCTTGACTTGGGACATAAATTTGGGACATAAACCTTCCTTCAGTTATTCATCTCTTATGAATATAGTTATTTCATTTATAATGGTGGTTATTGCTGTTTGTGTTCTTTGTGGGGAGGGGAGGCGGCCACATGCAGTGTTTCTCCAGAACTCCAGAAACTCCAGTGTTTCTCTAAGAGGCAGCAAGCCCCTTTCCTGGAGATTCCTACAATCACTACAGTTCTTTCCTAGAGATACTCCTCATCTTACATGAGGTCGAGACTTGGAATTTGCATTGTTGACAAGTGCGCCTATAGACCGCCAACATCGGACAGTCTGGGGAAATTTCAGCTTGCTTAATTGTTTGCCCATTGATTGCAGTGTTCAGAGTGGCAGTGTGTAGAGATGTGTTCCATGGCTTTTTACTCTTGGAAGTTACATCCCTTTTATGTGAGGCCCTAAACAGCATTTAGACAAGAGGCCATTCGCTGTGGGTGGCTCAACTGTGAATATCTCCCAAACCCGGCGTTGGATGAAATGATTGACCTCTGTAGGATAGAAGAGTGAGACTTGAGTAGACTCTGTATGAGAAATATCACTAGTCCTTTGTACTTTGCCCTCTTCTAAGAAATTTGTAGCCCTTTGGTTTTTAATGGTTTGAAAGAATTCTGGTTTGCCAGAGGTGAACTTTGCCTTTTTTTCTCATTTCTCATTCACTTGTCCACATTCACGGACAATGCCTGATAAATGTCTTGGTAATCGTCTTTGGAGTTTCTGCATTTAATATACAGTATAAAAGAAATATTCTCTACTACTTTATGTTTAATACCAATTTGAAATGCGTTTTAAATATACAGACGTGGGGCGCCTGGGTGGCGCAGTCGGTTAAGCGTCCGACTTCAGCCAGGTCACGATCTTGCGGTCCGTGAGTTCAAGCCCCGCGTCAGGCTCTGGGCTGATGGCTCGGAGACTGGAGCCTGTTTCTGATTCTGTGTCTCCCTCTCTCTCTGCCCCTCCCCCGTTCATGCTCTGTCTCTCTCTGTTCCAAAAATAAATAAACATTGAAAAAAAAATTAAAAAAAAAATAAAAATAAATATACAGACGTGACATTTTTGAGTCTTCGATCCTCACTGCTGAGACAATGTTTAAATGCCCTATCAATTAACCCCAGTTAGGATTTTTCATTCACTGACACTTAAGAAAATATAAATTAGAATGTCACCACCAAGTTTCTGACTCAGCTTTTTTTTTTTCCCTCTCCGTAAGTTTCTCCTGAGATTAGCCAGCCATGTTGTTCCAATGTATCCTTGAAAGATACCCACAAAAGGAAAAAAAGCAAATTGCTTCTTTGGATATTACAAATCAGAGGAGTGGTCCATAAAAGCTTAGTGTAGTTGGTACTTTAACTTATTACATCAAGCTGGGGATGTTGAATTATAAAGTAGAAAATGTCTCTTTTTCCAAAATAATCCTCAGAACTGAAAGGCACAAACTAACATGTAGGTTACACCTAAACTGATGAGTCTTTTGAAATCTTCCCCATAGTGAATATTCTCCACCTGGGGATTTTACATGGCTGAGCTAAATATAAGATACGGTCTGTTGGAGGATTTAATATCAAAAAATGCCAGTTTCATCAGAACACAGAAGAGGATCTGCCCAAGAACCATGGAACTAGATACTGTTATGACTCATACATTTCTGCCTTGACAAATTTCTGTTTTAATGTCAGACATTTGGTGATTAATTTCAGGTTTGTCATTTTCCATATTTGCATAAGGTCCAGCCAGAGTGACTGTGCAAATGCTTTTCTTTAATTGAATTTGATTGTATTGCCTACACTGGTATAGAAATTATATCTATAGTAAATATTTCCAATAGCAATTAAATATATGCACATATTACTAAAGCAATGAAAATCATATGAGGAGATCTGTATCTTCCCTCTGCTCCAAAGACAAAACACCAGGAGAAAAGTTAAAGTCTAAATTTTGGATGGATACATCTATAGATATAGATGTAGATATCCATGAGAATAGAATATAAAATATATTTTGTATGAAATGATTTCAAATGTTATGAATAAATCCTTTAGAAGAGAAAAATGATTCTGTGTTCTGCTATGAAGTGTTAATCATCTATAAACTTTGAATATTTTAGGATATATGTTTTCGTCAATAGGATGATCTTTTGGGGGAAAATTGAGATGGTTTACTCCCAAAGCTACTTAAAATTAAAACAACTGTTTTACATTGTTGCTTTGAACCATATTTAAAAAATAAACTAACGAATAATCATAGGGGTGTCAGAACCTGTATTAGTTTTTTTTATCACGGTATAACAAATTACCATAAACTTAGTGGCTTAAAATAACATCCAGTTATTCAAGTTTCATAGAAGCCCAGGCAGGCTTGGCTGGGTTCTCTGCCTTTAGTACCACAGAGTTAATATTAAGACGATATTAAGGTGTTACCTAGCCCAGGCTTATATCTCTGGATGCACTGGAACAAAATCTGATTCCAAGCTCCTTCGGATCGTTAGCATAATTTGGTTCCATATAGTTAATAGGACTGAAGTTTCCGCTTCCTTGCTAGCTGTTGGCTGGGGCTGTTGCTGGCTTCTAGAGGACATCCGCGTTCCTTGGCTCATGGCCCCCTCCATCTCAAAGCTAAGGATGGCAGGCAGGATCTCGCTTGTGCATCCCATCCCCCCGGCTTCCCCTTCTGCCTTTTAAAAGACCCAATGAGTAGATCAGGCTTCGATGATAACGCACATTAAGGTCACCCTAGTGGGGACTTCAATTACAACTGCCAAATTCCTTCATAGCAGCAGCTATGTTGGTGTTTGATTGAATGACCCAGGAACCTGGGAGCCATCTTTAGAATCGTGCCTACCACAGAACTCTTGTTAATACAGCTCTCTGAAGGCCGTCTTCATCTTGGTGACAAACTGCCTGTGAATTCTAGCCTTGCAGATACAAACTTTAAAAATGTTCAGCAAGTATCATGCAATAGAACATTAACAGGGAATTTGGAAGAGTTTGAAATGTCTTATTAAGCCACGGATGTAAAATAAGTTACATTTTATGGGGAATGAAAAAGAGAATGTTACTCACCTTAACTAGGACTTTTAAGGCATTTGATTTTTGCAAACTTCCCAAGTGACCTGAATGATTACAATAGTACATTATGAAATTCACAAATCCAAAACTGTTCACTCTACTACCAGAGAAGAATGACAAATCTGGTTAAAAAAAAACAACTCACGGGGCCCCTGGGTGGCTTGGTTGGTTAGGCGTCCGACTTTGGCTCAGGTCATGATCTCACCGTCGGTGAGTTCGTGCCCCGCTTCGGGCTCTGTGCTTACCGCTCAGAGCCTGCAGCCTGTTTCGGATTCTGTGTCTCCCTCTCTCTCTCTGCCCCTCCCCTGTTCATGCTCTGTCTCTCTCTGTCTCAAAAATAAATAAACCTTAAAAAAAAATTTTTTTAGAGGTCTTACCAAGATATTTATATAACACAATGGAATGAAATATACTATTTTCCATAAAAATTAGCTCACCTCGTTGTTTATGCTATTTGACACCTCGACTCAAGGTCACAGAGCAAGCTGGTATTCCCAATATTTTTTTGTTAAAAGGGATTTACAAAATAAGATTTCATACCCTCTGTTGTCGACCTCTTTGTACTTAAGTACCCTTTAATACGTTGAGAATTTATGTTTTAAATCCCTAATAGAGGTGAAGGGCAGTTGGTCACCATCCTTTGTAGGAGGCCCCCCAGGGGGGAAAAATTGTTGTCGTATATAGAACCACATGACAGTAGAATGAGTGGATTCTCCTTTGCAATGGTCAAGGTGAAAGGGTGGGATTTAAAGAAAGGAAGGTTGCAAGATTGAAAGGTCAGCATAGCCCCATCCTTATTCTTTACTTGCTTTGTCATAATAGCTATGGTAATCTAGTGTTTTTTTGCGGGGGGGTGAGGGGTATCTATACAGACACAGAAGAACGTTTCAAGTTAGAAATAGGATATTGCTCAAACTAAACACGGATCATTAGATAAAAAGACACCGTGGCACAGGATTCCATAGAGATGCCACATTTTGACGTCAAGAATGCTTGTCAATCTTTTAACAATTTGACCTCGATACCTGTGGTCTTAGAAAAGAGGTCTATTTCCCACCTGTGTTCTTCATCTATACAAAGCATTCTAAGGACTGGTATGTCAAACTGGTATGACAAGAAGAATTATCTTTCATCCTTAAGTTGAAAGTGGATTAGTAAATATAGTGTAACGTTATGATGATGCTGAATGTGAATAAATATCTTAAAGCCCACGGGATGACTCCATGTACCTCCCTAAAATGAGTCCTTGAATCAACAAACTACAGGGAAGTCAAATATTTGACCCTGACATCTTCTCCCTAATTTGATTATGAAGCCAGATTTCTTTAAAATTGGAGAAACCTTTTGGGTGCTGCATTTGCTCTATTCTAACTACTACTGTTGTTTTCACCCTGCAGCTTGTCAATTATGCACCGAGAGCCATGGAAACCCAGGCCCTGTGTCTTATTTGGGCATTCCTTTAAAAGTTCCTCCCTGGGCTTCTGTACCATACAGTTAGGCATGTGGTTTGATCCAGTAAGTGAACGGGTCCCACTCTGAGGATTAAAACTATCACACTGTTGGGACGCCTGGGTAGCTCAGTCAGTTGAGCATCCGACTTTGGCTCAGGTCTTGATCTTGCAGTTCATGGGTTCGAGCCCCACATCAGGCTCTGTGCTGACTGTTTAGAGCCTAGAGGCTGCTTTGGATTCTGTGTCTCTCTCTCTGCCTCTCCCCTGCTTCCTCTTGCGCTCACTTGCCCTCTCTCTCTCTCTCTCTCAAAAATAAATAAACATTAAAAAAAAAAAAAAAGGAAAGGACTATCACACTTTTAACATCAGGTCTCATGGTAGCAGACCCATGGCAGGTCACTCGATGTCAAACATGTGTGGGTGCTTTGAGCCACAATAAGAAAGCTGCCCCTTGATTCAGGAAATGGAGTATCTCTTTATCATGTTAAATCTTGCCTAAAAGGAATAGAAGTGTTGCGACCCGACGCCCATCCAAGTTTTCATTTCTGTGCTATAGCACACTGCCACATTCATGTGTTGGCTTCTCAGATAATAGGCATTTCTTCTTGAACTTCATCTCCCAAACAGGCTGCTGGTGAGCACAATTTACCCTGGAACATCTTGGCTGAAATCCGTCAAGTCACCGAAAGTTTTGATGACGTGTCAGGGTAGGTGTGAGAGGGCCAAACAAGAAAAGAAGCGGTACTTAGACCCTCACTTGGTACTTTTCACCCCATTGTGAAAATGGGGTATTTCCTTTTTTTTCTCTTTCTTCACTTTCATTCAGATAGAAATCTCTCTGCTCTTGAATGGATTCCTAGATCTTATTATGGAGAAAACGTTTTGAGAATTGTATAGAAAAAAAAGCTATTCACTAAGCTGAGTAAAAATCCATTTATATTTTATACAGTATATACTTTCAACAATAAAATCCAACTTTATCGGCTTAAAATCTCATTGTGTTGGAACATGTAATGTGAAATCTATCCTCTTAACAAATTGTAAATGTACAGTATATTGTTGTTTCCGATTCTTACAATACTGTACAGCAGATCTCTAGAACTTACTCATCTTAACTGAAACTGTGTGCCTCTTGATTAAGAATTCCTCATTTCTCCCTCCTCAGGCCCTGGGAACCACCATTCCAGTCCTTTGGCTTTATGCATTTGACTATTTAGGTACCTCATTTAAGCAGAATCATGCAGTCTGGTACTTTTCTTTCTGTGTCTGACTTATTTCATTTAGCATAGTAGCCTCAAGGTTCATCCGTGTTGTCGCCTATGACATTCCCTTCTCTTGTAAGGCTGACTAGTACTTCAGTGTGTATACCACATTTTCTTTATTCACTTATCTGTCAATGGGCATTTAGGTTGTTTTTGCATATTGGCTATTGTAAATAGCGCTGCAGTGAACATGGAGGGCTTGTATCTCTTTAAGATCCTGATGTCAATTCTTTGGGATATATATACCCAGAAGTGAGATGCCGGATCATATGGTAGTTCCATTTTTTTTTTAATGTTTGTTTATTTTGAGAGAGAGAAAGCGTTTGTGTGAGTTGGGGAAGAGGGGAGAGAGAATCCCAAGCAGGCTCAACACCGTCAGCACAGAGCCCCATGCAGGGCTCGATCTCACGAACTGTGAGATCATGACCTGAGCCAAAATCAAGAGTCGGATGCTTAACTGGCAGAGGTGCCATGGTAGTTCCATTTTTAAATTTTTGAGGAACTTCCATACTGTCTTGCATAGTGGCTGCACACATTTACGTTTCTACCAACAGTGCACAAGGGTTCCCTTTCTCCACATTCTCGCCAGTACTTACTTCTCCTTTTTATGCTATCCATTTTGACAGGTGTGAGGTGTCATTTCATTGTGGTTTTGAATGACCGTTAGTCATGGTGCCCATACACACACACACACACACACACACACACACACACACACACAGGTACATACACCTGTTGGCCATTTGTGTGTCGTCATTGGAGAAACGTCTATTCAATTCCTTATCCCATTTTTAACTGGGTTATTAGGGGGTTCTATTGTTATTACTGAGTCTTAGGAGTTCCTTACATATTTTGGAGATGAACACCTAATCAGGTCCATGGTTGCAAATATTTTCTTCCATTCTATAGGATGCCTTTTCACTCTGATGGTTATTTCCTTCCTGGGCAGAAGCTTTTTGTTTGTTTTTTTTTAAATGTTTATTTATTTTTAAGAGACAGAGACAGAGCGTGAGCAGGGGAGGGGCAGAGAGAGAGGGAGATGCAGAATCTGAAGCAGGCTCCTAGCTGTCAGCACAGAGCCCAACGTGGGGCTCAAACGCACTAACGATGAGATCATGATCTCAGCCGAAGCTGGCCACTGAACAGACTGAGCCACCCAGGCACCCATCCTGTGCAGAAGCTTTTTAGATTGATGCAGGACTACTTGATTTTGTCTTTGTTTTTTGTGCTTTGGATGTCATATCCGTGAAGTCATTGTTAAAACATGAAGCTTCTCCCCTCCAACCCTGTTTTCTTCTAAGAGGTTTACAGTTTTGGGTCTCACGTTTAAGTCTTGCATGCATTTTGAATTGATTTTTGTGAATGGTATAAGAAAAGGGTTCGATTATATACTGTTATATATGGATATCCACTTTTCCCAGCACCATTTGTTGAAGAGGCTATCCTTTCCCCATTTCATGTTCTTAGCACCTTTGTTGAAGATTAGTTGACCATATATAAAATCCAACTTCACATTATAATGACTACACTTATAATAGCCAATATTTGGGGCGCCTGGGTGGCTTGGTCGGTTGAGCGTCCAACTTCGGCTCAGGTCATGATCTCACGGTCCGTGAGTTCGAGCCCCGCGTCGGGCTCTGTGCTGACAGCTCAGGGCCTAGATCCTGTTTCGGATTCTGTGTCTCCCTCTCTCTCTGCCCCTCCCCTGTTCATGCTCTGTCTCTCTCTGTCTCAAAAATAAATAAACATTTAAAAAATTTTTTTTAAATAATAGCCAATATTTAATGAGGGTTCACTGGCACACCGATCTAGGCTCTTTATATATACTACCTTATTTAATGCTCGCAGTAACAGTATATTACTACCAACGATTGATAGATGAGGAAACTGAGGCACACAGAGGCTAAGGAACTTGCTCAAGGTCGCACAGCTGGCTAATCGTAGCCTTGCAGTTTGAACCCAGAGCATCTGAACTATTACCACTATGATGTAGTTGTTTTGAAAGGCATATTATTCAAAAATATCTTTAGAAAACAGTTATAGAGGCACCTGGGTTGCTCAGTCGGTTGAGCAACTGACTCTTGATTTCGGCTCAGGTTATGATCCCAAGGTCTCTGCACTGAGTGTGGAGCCTGCTTATGAGTCTCTCTCTCCCTCTCCTAGCCCTCTTCCCTGCTTGCATGCTCTCTCCTCTCTCTCTAACAGAAAAAAAGAAAACAGTTACAGGCACTCACTTGCCCCAACGGAGAGTCCTTAAACACAAAGCTCTTCTCTAAATCAGTGGAGAGGAGCTAAGATGAAAAGAGACATTTTTCCAAATTTTTATTATGTTCTCAACACATGAACTTACAGCACTAACTCAAAAGTAGTCCATCTTCAATAATAATTACAATTAATGTTTGCAACACCGTACAAAGAGCTTTCACTTACAATTCTCTTAATTCTAAAGATTGAAATGTCAAATGCATTAAAAAATGTCAATATATTGGTTAAAATATAAAATAGTTAAAATATCGGTTCCTATTTTTTTGTCATTGCCTCTTTCGTATATTGTTTAACTCTCTCAACAAATAAGTAATTTGTGTTATTACTGTGACCACGTTCTACTTGACAAGTTGTACTCTAAGTAGTTAAAAGACTCACCCATGCTTACAGTACCAAATAATGAGCTTCGATGGTGGGAAGGCAAAAGAGGAAAGAAAAATGAATTATCAAGTGGAAAAATAAGCCACAAAACATTTTGAAAATATTTTCTATGTGTGTCTTGATTATTCAGTCAATGTTAGTTACTATTTGTGGACTAGGGAGACTCTTAACTATTCCTTTTCTCCCTTTTTGTCAGTTTTACGGCTTATTAAAGAGAATGAGAAGGTGAGAAGATTAAACAAAACTACTTAATAAGAAAGAAGATTTGAAATGAAGGGAGCTAAAGATTAAAACAAGACTATCTACAAGCTTTCTTTTCCTCTTCTGTTATCCTCTCTCATAAGTTTCTGCTATTGGCTGTGAAATATGAATTATTCATAAGCAATGTAGGCCAAAGGCCCATACATCTGCCTTAAAGTTTATGTGACTGCGTATTAAAGGCAGTTACTAAAAGTTACCAACACTAGATGAAACAAGATGGCCCCAAATCAGCACTTCAAAATATCACAAGTGTTTGAGTGACCAGAAGGCCAGGTGATAAACATGTATATATTTAGGACTCAAGTAGGGCAACGTGGTATTGAACCATGGCCAAACTACCTTCCAAAGGGAATGGAGTAAGCCTGTACGTGTTCAGGAACTCAAAGACTACTGAGCACAGCCAAATGTAAACCAAATGACATTACAGGACAGAGATAAAGCAAGTCCTTGATCGTTACCCCGAGAAGCACGCTGCAGGTCCCCTGTCCTTCAGCACCATATATGAGATGTTTCCATCAATGTGTGAGGTAACAGCCAAAGCCAATCGAATGATTATGCATCATAAATTGGAGTTAATACGTGTTTAAATTATCTTAAATTATTAAATGTAATGCTCATTGAAATTTGTTATCAAGTCTCTCGCCCTGATCTGCTTCTTTATAATTATGGTATCTAGAATTAAGGAATCATTCTTTAGAGCAATAGGGAATTATGCTTGTGTTGCTTGATTGTGCATCTAGACTTATCACAATGGCAAATTTCACATTCAAAGACTGTCAAAAGACACTTACGGATATCATAGCCATGCTTCTGCCCCTCCAGTTAAAAGGTAAATTCAGTCTATCTTCTCTGCATCTGAGAAGGTCTGTCCAAAGTTTCAGAGCTCTGTTAAACCTTATTTTTGCTAAATAGCCTTCCAAAAGAGAGAGGGAAGGCATGGCTCAACTCAGAATAAAAGGAAAAATTGGATAAGGGATGAGCTTCTATCTTTCCAAAAGTCATGTTCCGCTTTGGTATATCGATACAGTGTGTATCAACTCATGTGGCTTTAACCAAGTCTCAGAAGTTTTAAAGGGAAGTCTTCATGTACTACATACAAATGACAGTTGGACTCATTGGTTCTGTATATTAATTGAAACAATGCTGGCCATTATTCTTAGCGTGGACGCTGTATCCATATATCCATATTAAACATATGTTTTAAAATGTCTGTAGCCACAAGTGGAGCGATATGCTTGCCAAATTGACCCTAAAACGTTTCCTGTCCCTCTGACATGTTGGATACTGTATTTCACAACTGAGATAACTTACTGCCTCTTTTCTCCACTCTTCCTTCTCTCTCCTCAGGTACAATTTTGCCTTCTAGTATTTTAGTGCCAGCCAGCGATCAGTTCTCACAATTAAATAAACAAGGAGAGTGTGTGGGACTGTACTATATCGAATCTGTTACTAATGAACTGACAGAAATCACAATTACAGTGTATGGAATTCTCGAAGGAATTCACCACCCCAAAGCAATCTCATTCCCATTTGCCCCTATTAACAAAGAAAATGTTACTAGAGTTTGTAGGGTAGAATATATTGAAGAGAAATAATGCCACTTTTGTTTTAATGACTACTTATATTGAGCTTTATATATTTTGGAACTGAGTTTCATTCCAATACTGTTTTTTCCTTTCTCATTCTTAAGCATAAGAAATTTATAACTCCCTCTTTTCTTCCACTTCACTCCTGAATGGAATTTTAAATCATAGTGGGATGAATGGTACCCAGCTGGGGTTTTAAATGTGTAATCTATATTGAGAGAGTAAACAAGATAAACACACTCTTTGTGGCAGTGTGGCAATCTGAAATTTCTCTTGAAAAAGTACTTGGAACAAAGATGCACCGTGATGCTAATAATCACATTTGGGGGGCAGCAGGGAGGGGGGAGTAAAGGATCTATGAGGTGGCATCCCTGTAGTTTCCAAGGGTTCTTGAGGAAGAAATACCGATGTGGGAATGAGAAATATTCTACTCAAGTTAAATGAGCTATAAGATTCGAGGGAGAGGCCACTGTAGCAAATTTTGTTCTCTGCGTATCATGTTAGGACTCCTGGTAGTTTGTTCATTTGCAAAGGAGGAAGCTGAGTTAAATGCTTCTCAGGATCTGTCCCAGCTGCTACAATTCCAAGTGCAGTGTTTTTGCACCAAGATCAATTTTCTTGTTTGCACACCTGCTTTGGGTTTTAACACATCTGCTCTTAAAAGATGCCTAAGTTGATAACCAGTTGTGTTCCTTCTAGCATTGCTTCATATCAAGGACTTGGTTTGTACAATGGGATCTAATTTACTTTATAAAAAAACATTAAAGCTGTCAAAGAAAGTTACTAGCTTTAAGGTATGTGGCCTATTTTTCTATAACTAAAAAAATAAATAAATAAACCATAACCTTTCCCAAATGGCATATTTATAATACCTTTAGGTTTCCCAGGTAGTATTTGTCAAAGAGGTGGACATGAGTTGTAAAACGATTGCAAATATTGGATCAGTTGTCACCGAAATTAAACTGACCGTGTGCTTAAGAATTTTCAAAACAGAACGGAACTGAGTGCTGCATTTTAGAATCAGATTAGCTAGCGGACTGTAATCGATTGGGAAAGAGGTGATCCCTTGGAGACAAAGACAAAGAAAATCAAAGCCTTAGGCAGAAACCATTAGCAACCGATCCAGTATCAAGTAAGTGGCTCTGTGGCAGCATGAAAGCTTTTGAAGTGTCTAAGTGGCAATTTCCTGTTGTTCCCAGCTCTACAGATTTATTTCAGGAACATTCCTAAAGCCTACAACCTGGTGAGGTTGAATGGAGGTACATGATCTCCCCTCATCTAAGAAAAGACCAATTTTTGTGTCTTTCCATCCCTAAAGTTTTTTTGCAATCACCTTTTTTCATCAATGTCATATAAAATATGCCTAGAACACAGCCTCTGACTTATGTGCCTTCACTTAATGGCATTTCAGTAACTTTACCATTGACTCAGACGCTTAATAAACCTGTAATGTAATAGGTATTCTTTTCTCTGTAATTGCGAAGAAAGTACATTTTAATTCAGCGGAGTAAGACAGCTAAGTGGAAATTTGTGTAGATAACAGAAATAGTCTTATTCTAATTACATTTTGGGAATTATCAGTACAACATTTGTTGCCAGGTGGCCTGGGAAGACCTCTGGGCCCTGCCTGGGGTCTCCACCCATTGGTCCTTGGGATATCACTGGAGGCTGTCTGTCTTGTTGCGGGACAGAATTCAAGGACAGAGGAGACACAAGAGCCCAGGGGTACAAGTAGGAAAGTTTTTTAAAGTGAAAGTACTCTCTGGGGATGTGGGAGCAGGGGAGCTCAACTGACAGCTGCCTACCCCAGGGGGTGAGTCTCTGTTATTGATGGTTGTTAACTAGGTGGTGGAATAATTGTTAGCTGGGAAGGGGATTTCTTTGGGAGCAGAGTTTTGTGCCTTTTTTCCCTTACTGGGTCAGGGGTTTCCAGCCTCCTTTGTCTTGGTCTGGCCGGATTTGACCGGGCTTCTCATGGCTTTATTTTAAAAGTGTTGCCAGGACAGATCTCTGGCTTTCCCAGAGAAAACAGTGTTGCCTGTTAGGAGAGGGGCACCTGGGTGGCTCAGTCGGTTGAGCGTCCGACTTCGGCTCAGGTCATGATCTCGCAGTCTGTGAGTTCGAGCCCCGCATCGGGCTCTGTGCTGATGGCTCAGAGCCTGGAGCCTGCTTCGGATTCTGTGTCTCCCTCTCTCTCTGACCCTCCCCCACTCATGCTCTGTCTCTCTCTCTGTGTCAAAAATAAATAAAACATTAAAAACAATTTAATAAATAAATAAATAAATAAATAAATAAATAAATAAATACTGTTAGGAGACATGAGACTCAAAATCTGGTTTCTAAGAGCCAGCATACTTCAAAATCAGACAATATAAAATATTATATAGTCATGTAGCTAGGTAGGAACCAGTAATAGTTGGATTTGTGTTATTCAAGTATATAACTCTGTGATCATGCTGAAAATTCCTTGAGTAGGGGCTGGAATTAATAGACTCCAAAGACATTTAGTATTTGTTCTCTCTGGTGGCTTTCATCTTAAATATGCTGAGGCTATTTCTGTCTGATAATTTATGCTTCTAAGCTTCTTCAAGTCACTTTTCTTTATTTAAGTGCTAACAAAAACTGTTCAGAATTTTACAGGTTTAATACAAATTAAAAATTCTTCCGGTGGGTGCAAAGGCATGGTTATCAACTGGAGAAGACTTCTTTAGCCCCCAGCCTGGGTTTTTCCTCCTTCATTCTTAAATGTTTGTTTATTTTTGAGAGGGGGGGGAGCAGGGGAGGGACAGAGATAAAGAAGGGGACAGAGGATCCAAAGTGGGGCTCTATGCTGATAGTAGATATCCCAATGTGGGCTGGAGCTCACAAACCTGTGCACTCATGACCTGAGCTGAAGTCCATCGCTTAACGGAATGAGCCACTTAGGTGCCCCCCTCCTTCATTCTTATCCACACTCTACGCGTCCTTTACTTATCTAATGACTCTTCACCTGCTTTGAAGCTATTAACCTGCTCTCAGTGCTCAAGTTTTCCTTTTGCGTCTTGTCGAGATTTGTTTTTAATCTATATTCAAAGTCAGTCTTTAAAACCAAGCAGGTTATTTCATTCTGTAGGTGTCTGTGTCTTTCATGTAAAATGGAGAGGTTCATAAAATAAATCCCATAAACGGGTCAAACTTTCCTTGCCCAATAGTAATTGTGTTACTCCCGCTCCACCCCCCCTCTTCTGTGATTGCCCTTGGCAACAAGCTGGTGCGTTGTCACAGGCTGGGGTTTTTAGGAGCCATGGCTGAGTGGGGAATTGAACAAAACTGGTCCCCAACTGCCTGTGTGAAGCAATAAGAGCCCAGACTCCCTACTCTTGGTAAAGCAGCCTAGTAGAGAAAGATTACTGAAATATCAAGTCTACCAGGATTGTAAAGAATAAAATCTAGAAATGAGAGGAGAGTGTGCAAAGATGGTAAGGTTAGAATATTTGAGTTGTTGCAGAGGAAGACCTTCCCTTTAAGGTCCTTCTAGGTGGATTTAGAATCAAATTGATGGGACAGATGAACAGGAGAAAATCAAATTTAATAGGTGTACATACAAGGAATCCATACAAACGTGAAATTGCAAAGACAAGGCCACATGAACTTTATTTGAGCTAAGGAGATGGGTAGGGTCTGAAGATACCAAAGGGAGAAGGCTATTAGCAGGAAGGTGAAAGGAGATGTTTTGAAAAACAAGGGTTGCTTATTATGCAGGTAAGTTTCTCAGGTAAAGGAGAGTCTGTTATTAGCTCTCTTCCTGGTTCAGGTTCTCCTTTCCGATGTAAACTTAGGCAGTTGGGGTCCTGGAAGAGAGCCTTTTCTGCATCTGCTGGGTTTTGTACACTTTTCATTCAAAATCATGTTCACGCCAAAGTGGCCCATGTTGGAGCAGACTGCCCTAGGCCCCTACAAAACAGACGCAAAACATAAAGCTTGGAGAGACCTGTGAGGCATTTGCAGAGGTAAAAGGTGGAAGGTTTCCAGAGAAACCTGTAACTGAGTGCCTGTGAGAGAGAATAAGGAGACCTGAAGATGGTGAGTCACACTGGACACAGTAAGCGTGAGTTTTTCCTGATGTCTCACCAGTAAATCCTTTGGAACCTCAACCTTCTGACTTTGAGAACATACAGTCTCCATAGATTTTTGTCCAGCCTTTAGTTGACACAGATTGCATGTAGGGTCTTCAGTACATAAATATAAATAAATGAAACAGGTCAGGGAAGGAGTCGGTGAACTGAGATGTATGTGCCCCATAAGTGGACAGTTGTGCTGGTGGTTAAAATGTAGCAGCCACGGACACATCTTGCCAAATAACTCAGGACTTCAAGAAACGCTTGAAATATTTACCTTCAGGTGAAATCTCTAAAATAATTGTTAATGTTGGGAGACAAGTCAAGGAAATTGAGTTTGTATCTCTCTCTCCCAGTGGAGTCAGTCATTGTTTTACTCAATAAGACGCAGAAGTTCAGAAAAATAATCCTGTAAGTTATGCTGGTGACACACAGATGTTTAGTGTCACAGCCCAGATACGGATACAATCTCCTGATTCTCCTGACGGATTTTTCTCACATGATTATGAAATTCAGGAAGATCGTTTGTGAGGGATGGACACTGGAAGAATTTCATGTTGTAATAGAAGTAAAATACCATTCTCTAAAAAATACCTTAAGCGAAACAAATTTTCTTCAATCTGAAATTATCCGATTTATTTTCATCAAATCAATGAATAATGAGTGATATACAGTAACTTTTCTTATGCTTACTAATTGAAAAGTTCCTTGGGTGAAAAAATAAAAAGGAAACCAAACTACCCTAGAGTCTAAGCATTAAGTTGCCCTACAATGGGAATTTGTATTCTCCTTGTTAATGATCTTTTATTTAGAAGCAAACCCATTTCTTTAAAAATAGAATTGTTCATGACAAATATGGTTTGAGAATAATAAAGAGGTATAAGTTTCTTTCTGCAATTGTTTTCTTACCTTAATAACCTATTTTCCAAAAAGATTAGTTCAAAAAATATCCAACACCATGTGATTACTGTTCAGGCTGTGTGTGTGTGTGTGTGTGTGTGTGTGTGTGTGTGTGTGTGTTTAAAGTATCTTAACTAATGCCTTTGTCTCCAGTAATTCTTTCCCCCCGAGTACTGTCTATACCATTCGGTTTTTCTTTTAAAGAGAGATTTTTATATACCATAATTATTAGATAACTCAACTGATAACTTTTTTACCATTTGATCACAATAGCCTTTTTCTGCTTGTAATCATGAGTATGCTACTTGACAGCATAAGAAGATTCTGTCATTTCTTTTTTCTTTTTTTTTTTTTTTTGAATGATGGCAGAATTAATGTTTAGTGTGGGGGGAAATAAGACCAGGTTGTTAAACCCATTACAATTACATTTGTTGGCAATGTACCTAATACCGCACTAGCCACACAGGCTACAGAATTAATTATAAACATATCTGTCCACAATCAGGTGATATTAGTGAAGGAAGAGTCACTTAGAAAGCAGAAAAGAGGCACCTGGGTGGCTTAGTGGTTGAGCATCCAGCTTTGGCTCAGGTCAGGATCTCAAGGTTTACAAATTCAAGCCCTACATCGGTCTCTGTGCTGACAGCTGGGAGCCTGGAGCCTGCTTCAAATTGTGTCTCCCTCTCTGTCTGCCCCTCCCCTGCTCATGCTCTCTCTCTCTCTCTCTCTCCCTCTCTCTCTCTCTCTCTCTCTCTCTCTCTCTCTCTCTCTCAAAAATAAACGTTAAAAAAAAAGAAAGCAGAAGAAGTGATGTTTTCTTGAAATAAGGACTGTGTGTCCAGAAAAGTGACCAACTTGGCTATAAAGGCAAGCTGCAGCCTCCTACTGAACATGATAAAAACATGTAATACTACAGATCTTCTGAGGGGCCCCATGAATAGACATTGTCTGTTTGTGAATAATTCAAAGGTACAGTTTTGCTTACAATCATTTCTAACAGGACTAGACAATTCATAGCAATGACGTTTTGTTTTTAAGATTGGCTAAAATTAATACAGTGACAAATACTGCCTGCAAGTTGGCAAACTTCAGTACTAATCTGGGAAGTATAAAATAAGATATCATTCTTTCACCCAAATAATTAGAAACAAATTAAATTGGGTAATATAAATATTTTGGCACAAATATTGAAAATGCATATGCTCTACATTGCTGGTAGGAAAGTAAATTTGGTGAGCCATTTCTTTGGGTTGACAATTTGCCAACCGAATTTTTGAATTTTCAGTTTTTAAATTGATGATTAAATGGTTTTCTTTCTGAATATCTAATCTAAGATACAAGGGTGTTCATTGCTGCATTTCTCATAATAGTAAATCTTGGTAACATCCTGAATGTCTATCAATAGCAATGCAAATTGCTTTTAGCATAATCATTTTATGGGATCCTCTATAGTTACTGAAAACAATTTTAAGTAATCCATACTTCCTAAAATAGACCTCAAAAACAGTGCTCTTATGTATGCAACCAACTATAAGGTTCCTAGCCCAGCTGTTGGTAATTAGGAGATGAGTTACCTTTTTCTGAAATGTGTGTTTTACCATAGCCTATATTATAAAATTAAAAATAAATATGATTTAATAAGCAGAGCTTAAATTAGGGAAAGTTTTGAAAACTATTATTCTAAAACACTCTAATCTAATGGAAGTATAGAAAGTTGATTTTTTGACTATTTTATTTGAGAGCTACACTGGGAGCCAGTTTTGAGTGCACTGGGCCCAACATTCTGTAGAGCACAAGAACATTCATTCATTCATTCATTCCCTCTTTCTGTTGTTAATTCAGTGGGTATTCATTCAACACCAACTCAGTTCCAGCCACTGTGGATACAAAGGTGAACGTAATGGTTGTTATCAAGAAGCTTACTAAGAGAGGTAGACGACGAGAGGGAGAGAGAGGCAAAAGGAGGGAGGGATGACGGGGTTCACAAGCTCCTGAGAACAATCCCTAAGAAAATTAATACCACTCTAATCATGGGCAGTACAAAGTATGATGGGGATACTCGGGTTCTGGAACTTTCCTACTTGCTCCTAACTCCATTCGATAATCCCTAAGACTATGGCTCCCCAATGGCTCATGTGCCTGTGGAATGGACTCAGTCCTTCAAGGTCTTTAAGGACAGACTCTTATAAGGCTGCTTCTATTTTTATTTTTTTTAAGATTTTATTTTTTTAAGTAACATACACACCCAATGTGGGGCTCAAACCTACAACCCCGAGATCAAGAGTTGCATGCTCTACTAACTCAGCCAGCCAGGCACCACATCGCTTCTATTTTTAGAGGAAAGTTGCCTTTTTGCCTCCTGATTCCAGCAATTAGACACAAGGTCAGTCTTCCTCCGACAACTTTCAGAAATAAAGCAACCTGGACCCAACGACTCAACCTCTTTTTTTTTCTTGATTTCTTATACTTTTCCTTGTATTCAAACCTTCATTGGAGAAAAACCAAGGTAGCTGTTCCTTACTGGTGCTCTACAGAATGGTGGTCTTTCTCAGGTTATCCACAGGTTGACTAGGAAAAAAATGGCATTCGGTCAGATAATTTGGGAAAAAATCAAGTATAATTGCACTGTTTATTTTACTACAGGAATTTTTGGATCCTTGAGTTCTTAGCTGTATCATAAATCTCCAATAGAAGTAAAATCTTCACACACAAACATTCCTTTGTGTGTGAGAGTGATACAGCTATTATTATCTGGAAAATCTTAAAGACATAGTTTGGGAAATCCCTTTCAAATGTTAGTCTGAGAATTTCAGTACTCGCCTTCCATATGAATTGACTTCCCCTTAGTTACCTTAGGTAAACTGCTAACACTTTTGCTCCATGATCAATACGTTTCTCTTTTTTATTGTTTTATTAGTTATATTTTCCAATCAGCAGTTTACTTACCTACTTCCTTACTGTTAAAGTGTTAACGTTCCTTCCAATTATCCCTTACGATAAAAGCTGCAAAGAACTTCTTAGCATTCATTATATTTTTCATTATTTTTAGACAGATTCGTCAGACTCATCCTCCTTTGAAACTCTGTTGTGAAGCTCTTTCATGTACCTTACGGAAGAGAACTCTTTAAACTATGCAGCTACCACTAGGGTTTTTACAAATGGTTCTTAGACACTGTGGTTGACTTCCCATCAAGTAGCTTGAAAGCGGTCACATGAGCTCTCTATTGAACGAGCAAGGCCACTTGGGGGGAGACAGACTGAAACACTGTGCACCTGCTGGGTAGACTTATAGAGGATTTGCACAAGTAGGTCATCATTTTAGTTCCAAATGTAGCTTCACTGATGCCACAGTCATCCATGCTTTCAATAGTTTAATGCAAATATATTTGTAAGCACAACATATATTTTATTATAGCATCCAAAAGGAAATCAAGTCTATGCTATACATTAACCAGATAAAACTCAGCTACTTTTTTTAAAACCAGAGTGCTTCCTTTAGCAAATAATTTCTTAACCTTCTCTACCAACATGGAAACAGTCCAGAAACCCCCATGTTATTAACATGACAACACCTGGCTTATTCAGAAATCAAACTTCTGTGAAGTTATAATCATTCAGACCAGTGATTTCTTTAATAAATACTCACTGAGCACCTAGTAGTTATCAGACGCTGTTCTCCCACTGGGAATGCGGTCATGAACAAAACAGACAGGAAAACTCTCTTCACAGAGTTTATATCTTAGTGTGAGGAGAAAGACGACCAGCAAAATTAAGTAGAATCTACCTATGTGAGGTCAGCAGGTGATAGCCGCTGCAGAGGGGGAAAAAAAACAGAAAAAGTGAAAGCAATTTGGGGGCAGAGAGAGGGTTACAAATTTAGATGGGGCCCCGGGTGAGGACCTTACTGAAAAGGTGACAGGTAAGGAAAAACCCTGAAGTAGGTGAGAGAATGAGGCATGGGTGAATCTGCGGGAAGAGTGTGCACAGCAAAGGATGTGACAAGTACCCAAAATACAATATAATTGGGAATTACCCTGTACGAGAAAGAGCAGTGAGAGTGGGCATTAGGAAGCCTAGATTTTAGGGTGAGCCCCTGTAGTGCGCACCTGGGTGACTGTTAGCAAGTCGCTCAGCACCTTGAAGTTCAAGTAGAAAATACGGCATGGGCCTGGGGAATGGAATCCTGTCTGAGTTTCTTACCTCCTGTATCCATTAATAATTGAGCCCTAAGAGGAGGTTAGATGGCATTTGGCTCCTTTAATCCATGAGGCACAAACATACATGGTGCATTCAAGAAAACTCTCCATCAGGGACACTCACTTACAGTAAAAGGGCGCCGTACTTAAATGTGGAACTTCAATAATCTAGAACACAAAATGACACCCCGTACCTCATTCCCTGAAACTCCTACTACTAGGAGCGATAAGGGTAAAGGGGCGTTGCAGTAACAGATTTCACTTTTCACGAGTGAGAGGCACTAACAGTTTGAGGTTTCTATTTCATTTGATATGGTGCATTATTTCAATACATGGTGTGGCGTGCTTTGTCCATGCATTTATTAAAAACTGTGCAAGGTCTGATAGTAGTTTACTTGCTGCCAATTGAAATAGGAAGTTGAATTCAACTTAGGACACTGAGATCCCATAGAACAGAGCAAGGTAATGTGTTCACGGTGTTAATTTTATGATCTGCCATGGGCTTTTATATTTCCTTAAAAAAAATACTGCGTAGAAACACAAAAGGAATAGGTACGCATATCGACACAGAGAGATGGTTCCCTGTATATTTATTTGCTTTCAGTCGTGCTAGGGAGGAAGAATTTCCTGTGCCCTTCAAGCTGGACTCCTAGCTGGACTTAGAACCAAATTGACATGAGACAGATTAACAGAAGAAAATCAAATCTAATCGTATAGGTGCAGGGAATCCACACAAACACGGAAATTCCAAAGACAGGCAGCATGATGCTATATGAGCTAAGGATAGGGGTAGGAGTGTGAGGATACACAAAGGGGAAAATGACCATTGAGAGGAAGTGTGTGGAAAACAAAAGCTGCCCTATTATATAGACCGACCAGCTTCTTAGGTAAACAGGTATCTCTGTTGATTGCTCTCTTGCAGCCAGTTGGCGGGGAGGTCAAGAGCTTTTCCTGAATCTGCTGGGATTTGATTGCTTTTAAATCAAAATAATCTTCATGCCAAAGTGGCCCATCTTGAGATAGCCTGCCCTTGACCCCTACAGTGTAAAAACTCCACTTGCATTGTTAGCACCTCATAAGGGAAAGGAGCTAAATTTTTAGAATCATCTCGGCTGCTTTGGGTTTTATTCTAAATTTTTCTATTTGGTTCCAGCTGTTCTATTTGGTTCTGTTTTGTTCTATTTTGGTTCTATTTGG
>NW_024412397.1:54852076-54894576 GCF_014898765.1 Herpailurus yagouaroundi | reverse complement strand
GGAGCGCCTTCTGTCATAATAAGGAGAAGCATTAAACCAGTACGTTTTGAAAAAATAAATGTATTGATTCAATTATGCCTGACTCCTTCAAAACATCTTTTTGAGTTAGGTTATGACAAGAAACATAAAAAAGGTGATAACACTGAAGTAAATTGGGTTCAGAGAAAATACAAGAATGCAAGTACACTCACTAAAAGGGTAAATATAGCTGTGATTACATGTTCAATGGCTGAAAGCCATAGCAAAAAAAAAAGTTGACTATGAGAATTGAATAGCTTTCCTAGTGTTAAAGGCTTAAAGAAAAAATATTCTATGTAACACATTTTTAAAAGGATAAACTGGATAATATTCTTGGTAGGATTAGTTAAGTCAGCCCTCCTCCTACAAAGTGAGAAAAAAACAATACAAAATAGGTAACATCTTGGAATAGGCAATTCACAGTAAGAAAACCCTAAATGGGTAATAATTATTAAGAGATGCTCAAACAGCATAAAAATCCAGAAAATACTAATGAAGGGGCGCCTGGGTGGCTCAGTCGGTTAAACATCCAACTTTGGCTCAGGTCATGATCTTGCAGTTCATGAGTTCAAGCCACAAGTCAGGCTCTGTGCTGAGCACTCAGAGCCTGGAGCCTGGAGTCTCCCTCTCTCTCTCAAAAATAAAATTTTAAAATTTATTCTTTAAAAAAGAAAATACTAATTAAGGCATCAATAAAATGCCAATCTATAATCATAAGACAAAAACTAAAAAGTCATGCAATATCAAATGCTGGTGAAGATGTAGAAAAATGGAGACCTTCAAGCAGCTATTTGGGAAAATAATTTCACTGAATTTATTGAAATTAACTATGTACATATCTAACAATTATACACATGCTAGCAATTGTACTATTGGATATTTCTTCAGAAAGTCACTCAAGCGCTCAAGGAAAAAGTGTATGGATGCTCATGACAGCCAATGCCATTGGTAAACTTACCAATGCACGCATAGGATGGTATGTTATGGAGTATAAAAAACAGTAACTTAGATGTATATTCAGTAACATGGATAGATCTTTAAAAAAAATGTTGAATAGAAAAAGTTAGAAAGATATTTATACCACAGTATCATTTACGTAAATTAAACATGCTCCATGCGCAAATTGTTCAAAGCTTCTGTGTGTGTGTGTGTGTGTGTGTATAAAAGTAGAATAAAAGAACACACTTTAAATATATTCTAGAAGCTGTCTCAGGGGGAGGGAGGTGTGGAATTAGTGACCAAAGATCATAGAGGAAAAAAGTTAAACTGCAGGGTATTCTATAAGAGGGTGTTCTGTGGATTGATGATAATAAAATATCATAAACTCAAGTCTACGATCATCTTAAACTTGGTTATCTGAGGTCCATATTTTTAAAAAAGTTAAAACTTGAAAAGTCGAGAAAAACAAAATTAAGAATGTATGAAACACCACCATAAGAACACCAGCTGAATTTGAGAGGCTTTGTGAAAGCTGGGCTTGAATCTCACACACGGTGAATTTGCAGTAGTTTCGAGGGTTGTCCATTCTCACTTGGGGAGAGCAAAGGCAATAAAAACTTGCTATGGTCACGGCAGGTGAGGGTGGAAACTGTACCTAATTCATTCGAGGGTCCCCTGCCCCAGCACAGGACCTGGCGCTTTACAGATACTCACGTCTGTAGAATGAATGAACTCACATTTTAAAAAGAAATCTTACTCTTGTGGCTAAGCCTTGGGACAAATCTGAAAGCAGGAGAGAGATTTTTCCATTAAGTAAACAGTAATAGCTAGATCAATTGCACTCAGTGCTGAAGGTCAGGGGCTCATCATGATAGTCATTGCAACTGGACAGTGCTGTTGTTTGTGCCCTGATTTATATTACAGGTCAAGTCTTTCAGAATAGGAGTCCAGGTTATTTTCTTCCTTGAGACTGAAGCTGTCTTCGAAACAAGGTTTAGCCACGCAATGACTTCATTAATGCTGCAAAAGAAGGAATGGACCTGTATTAAGACTTTGTCATTCACGGGGCGCCTGGGTGGCGCAGTCGGTTAAGCGTCCGACTTCAGCCAGGTCACGATCTCGCGTTCCGTGAGTTCGAGCCCCGCGTCGGGCTCTGGGCTGATGGCTCAGAGCCTGGAGCCTGTTTCGGATTCTGTGTCTCCCTCTCTCTCTGCCCCTCCCCCATTCATGCTCTGTCTCTCTCTGTCCCAAAAATAAATAAACGTTGAAAAAAAAAATTAAAAAAAAAAAAAAAGACTTTGTCATTCTCACACTTGAAAATAGCCAGGTTACTAACAATATTAGAAAAGGAAAACAAATCTACAAAATCATTAAATGAAGTCGCATTGCCATATCTACCATTATCTTTTATCCCTAGCTTTAAGAACATAGTATTGTGTGCCTTGTTAGTTCCTGTCAGTAAATAATAATGTCGGGGCACCTGGGTGGCTCAGATGGTTGGGCGTCTGACTCTTAATTTCAGCTCAGGTCACAATCTCAAGGTTGTGAGATTGAGTCCTGCACTGGGCTCAGCGTTAAGTGTGGAGCCTGCTTGGGTTTCTCTCTCTTCCCCTCTTTCTGTCCCTCTCCTGCTTGCTCACTCTCTTAAAATAAGTAAATAAACTTTAAAAATGTAAATAATGGTAAATAGTCCATTATTATTTTTGCATTATTTTGGATGATTCTCAATTTCTTTCAGTGCTGATTCATGCATCAGACCTCTATCTTGGCAACATTTTGCACCTCTTCCCTTTCACGCAGAAAACACACAAATTACTGTGCCTCTGCCAACCCCATCACTTTAATGGTACCCTGTTGAGGAATATTTTAACAGAAGACCATGAGAAGTGCGAATCTTACAACAAGGGGTATATGATTTATTGTGGGTCGAATTTCAGGCTTCAGGGGAGATGCATGTGTATGTGGTGGGTGTATAGGTGTGCACCCGTATGTCTCCTGTCCTAGATGTCCTGCACAGGCAAAGCCAATGATCCAGGCTAATGGGTCAGTCCTGCAAGATAGAAGCATCTTGTTTAATTACACTTCTATAGATTAAGATGCCAGGAAGAGGATCTGACTGTCCTTTAAACTAGAAATAAACCAATTTCTGAGGTGGCCAAAAAGTTACATTTGTGGTCACAGACAGAAAAGAATATTCTTCCCCAAATACTTTGAATGAAAGAGTTAAACAGGCATGTCTAGAAAATATACATTTTGCATAATAAGATTGACATTATTTTGTATTTGAAGAAAAGACTTCCTCTTTTACATTAAACAAATGAATTCTAAACACACTTTATATTTTTAAGTTTTTAAAAAATAGTTTATTTGAAATATTGGGATTCTTTTTAAAATACATGAAAATGACAGGAGCTTTTGGGATCTGCATAAAAATGATTTAATCTTTATAGGAACAGATTGGTGAGTCACAGTAAAAATTTATAGTTAGCACATTGAATTTATGCATTTTTGTTCATGTCATGATAGCTTAAAGATACTTAATAGATTATTTTTTAGTCTTTAACTGGATAGATCTTGAGCAACAGACAGACTTGGGGATTGTTAGAATCTCCATTCGTTTGAAGACCACTGAGAAAAGAAGGGAAGCATCTTTGAAATTACCGTGTAAGTCATGGGTAAAACTCATTCAGTGCAAGCATCTAATTATATACCTTTTTTTTTTTTAATGTGGATGTTGAGGAAAGTAAGGGGCATCATCTAATGCAGGAATGCGTAATGTTGGGGAAATGTCTTTGTGATTAAATTGCTAGCGGCAAGGTGAGCGGGTCCTGACGCTCAGAATGTGCTCAGAAATGACCTTGAGAAAGAACCTTAGATCATGATTATGTTAGTTGAAAGGGCTCCAAGTGGAAAGAGTCATTAATTTTGGAAAGATTCAATCAATGATGCTTTTCACTTCACTCTCCTGCTTCACAAAAGACTCTTAAAGATGTGAAATTTCCTCTCAAACTCATGTAGTGCAATAGTGGCTATTTTACAGTGGGGGTAGGGGGGCTCACTTGAACCTCGATTCCCCAAATCAGAGCCCCTTTTGGAACTTTACCTTCTACTTTTCCCCCAAGGCTGAATAATTCAGAATCTGAGTCATTGTAACGATTTAATCCAATGACCAAGTCACAATACAGATAGGAGAGCTGAAGTTTTCTGCTTTCTCCATGGTCTGTTATAATTCTGTATTTTCCTACAGCCTCATTTAAATCCCTTCTGATGAAGTTTAAGCCCTTCGCTTATCATTCTTCCTTCATAATAGCCACTCTTCATTCAACAAATATTTATTGGATGTCCTTTATGTACAGATTATATGCCAGTTACTGTCCCTTAAATATATTGTTGTTTAAACTTGCCAGTTTTTTTTTTTAATTTTTTTTTAACATTTATTTATTTTTGAGACAGAGAGAGACAGAGCATGAACGGGGGAGAGGCAGAGAGAGAGGGGGAGACACAGAATCGGAAGCAGGCTCCAGGCTCTGAGCCATCGGCCCAGAGCCCGACGCGGGGCTCGAACTCACGGACTGTGAGATAGTGACCCGAGCTGAAGTCGGACGCTTAACTGACTGAGCCACCCAGGCGCCCCTAAACTTGCCAGTTTTAATGGATGCTGTGATGGGCCGTCCAGATACCCCTTTAGGTATTTATTCCACCCCCTGCTGGGAGTGTTGGCACCGATGCCTCTCAGACACGTCCCTTCTGGGGAACTGCCTTCAGTTGAAAGGAGCTGTCACACACAGGGCTATGCTTCCTCTCCAGGGCAGTCCACGTGCAATGACTAGTCAGTGAGGGGGACACAAGGGCCCAGCCCCCTTTCCTTAATTTGGGATAATTCTGAAGGGCCATCCCAGCTCTCAAGTTCAGCACTTTCCCTCACCCAGTCCTTCTTCCCTCGCTACTTTAGTGGTAGTTTTCCCCAGTTACCACCCTCACCCCCATGGACCTTCCTGCTCTCAAATCCCCATCTCAGAGTCTGTCTCCAGGGAACCCAACTTAAGGTAAAAAAAAAACACCGTAAAGTATCACCTGTCAACCGTCCTTCACAGTTCATCCTGTTGTTTCCATCATCTCTGTTAGTATCCAGAGCATCACTGTTTCTGGTTACCAGATTTCTACCGCTTATCAGATGCTAGCCATCAAAAAACAGCAACAACAAAATGACTATGACTTTACTGCCAAAACTGAGCAGTCTAACTGGTGCCATGCAAGTCTATCCACCAGTATCCAGATTATACTTGAAGAGGGTGCTAACGCTGATCTTCAGTGCTACCTTGTGACTGTGTGTGTGTGTGTGTAAAGCAATCATTAACTGGTCCAGCAGAATATCTTCAGTGGACTCTTCTATTGACCCCACTTTCTGGTATAGCACATTGTGTTGTGAGTAGATTTAGTTGTACAGTTGAGCCTTGAACAGTGTGGGGGTTAAGAGCACCAAACCCCTGCACCGTGGAAAATGTGCATATAACTGTTGACTCCCAAAAAACTTAGCAGCCCCCTGCTTACTAGAAGACTTACCAATAACCGAAACAGTCTATTAACACATATTGTTATATATGTATTATATATTCTATTTATAATAAACTAGAGAAAAGAAAATCATGAGATATATATATTATATATATTATATATATTATATATATTATATATAATATATATATCTGTCCTGTGTGTGTGTGTGTGTCTGTGTGTGTGTGTGTGTGTATATATATATATATATCTGTCCTGTATTTACTGATACCATAAGTTTGCATCCTCTGTTTAGAAGACAAATATCTGTCAGTACCTAATCAATATTGCCTTATATTATACAACACACTGTAGCTCTGTATTACTAACACTAGACATCGAAAGTGAAAGGTAAGGTGAATGAGAAATTCATTTTTATTTATAGGTATAATGATGCATTCATTGATAATGAAGAAGCAGCAAGATGAGTGCTTAATGGAGCCTATTGTAATGGATACAGTTGCTTCATGGTAGCTCAGTCTATACCCTAGTGAACGAACTCTTATAAAATCTTATGGTATACAGGATTACAGTCATATTCATAGTACAGTATTGAAAATATTGTTACATTAAAAAAAAAACACTTGGGGTGCCTGGGTGGCGCAGTCGGTTAAGCGTCCAACTTCAGCCAGGTCACGATCTCTCGGTCCGTGAGTTCGAGCCCCGCGTCAGGCTCTGGGCTGATGGCTCAGAGCCTGGAGCCTGTTTCCGATTCTGTGTCTCCCTCTCTCTCTGCCCCTCCCCCGTTCATGCTCTGTCTCTCTCTGTCCCAAAAATAAATAAACGTTCAAAAAAAAAGAAAATTAAAAAAAAAAAAAAAACCACTTACCTGTGATGACAGGCTGATACATAGTTTCTCCAGTTATAGGTGGGGGGCAGGGGGAGAAGGCAGGGTATGGAGAGAGGGAGAGAAAGATGGCAGTCAGAGATATTGTGTAGTAATTCTTTGAAAGCAAAGTTATAAAACAGTAAGAAAACTAACACATTATTAATTTTATGTTAAATATCACTGACCCTATGCCTGTGAGAGGATAGGCTATCCACTTCCATACAAATCTGGTTCGTGATATTCTACGTGATGAATACTTAAGCAGTGATGAGGAGGAGGACATAAAATGTTTCGCATAGTTCTTGCCATACAGTTATTATATTTTCACATGAAGACACAACGGATGTTTATTAACGGTGCAGCATAATGATTCCTTACTCTTCACTAAATGGAAGTGGATCATCCTAAAGGTCTTTATTGTCATCATCTTCCTGTTGGGTAGACTGAGGAGGACGAGAGGTGATGGGGGTGGAAGAGGTGCAGAAGGTAAAAAGGAAGGCAGAAGAGGTGGGTGCAACTTTACAGAAATACATATTTCATAATTTGACCTTTTTTTGCTTTTTCATTTCTCTAGAAAGCTTTCTGTACAATGCCAATCTTTCTTCCTCTACGTACTTTAGTTTCAGCACCCATATCCTAGAAGAGTCCATGTTGTAAAGGAAGTCAAAAGCAGTCTTGAATAATCAGGATTCTTCTGCCAGATTATCTAACGTCAATTTGTTCATGAAGACAACTCATGTCCGTCAGGACAACTCTTAATTCATCTGGTGTGGTGCCTGTTAATTCTGGAATTTCTCCAAGAAGCCCTTTACCTCCTGGCCTTCTTGCCATGTCCACAATCTATTTCATGATTTCTTCGATTTCTATGTCATAATCTCTATCATAAATCCTGTGAAGTCATGTGCAACCTCTAGACACAGTTTTCCCCAGCAGGAATTCACTGCTTCAGGCTAGATGGTTTCCATGGCCTCTTCTGAAACAACGGTGGCATCTTCAACGGTGTAATCCTTCCAGACTTTTCTGATGTCTGGTTTGGATTCTCTTCTAGAACACGGACAATCCTTTCCATGTAGTACTGTGTGTAATGAGCCTTAAAGGTCCTTAAGACTGATCAAGAGGCCAAATTGGAGACATTGTGTTTGTGGGCAGGTAGATCACTTTGACATCTTCAGTGTTGAATTCATGGGGCTCAGTGGAGGGGCGGGGGGCGGGGGTGGGGCGCAAGTGCATTGTCCAAGATCACAAGACCTTTAAGAGGTGGTTTCTTACTGGCAAGTTACTTCCTGGCTTCAGAAAGAAACATTGGTGGAACCAATTCAGAAAAAGGGTTCTCATCGTCCAGGCCTCCTTGCCCTACAATCACAACTCTGGCAGCTGGCGTTTATCTTTTCCCTTCAAGGCTGGAAAGTCAGCAGCTTTGTAGATAAAGGCAGTACTGATCATAAACCCACTGCATTTGCACAAAACAGTGCAGTTTGCCTATCCCTTGTTGCCCTAAAACTGGTGCTTACGGCTTTTCTTTACTAATAAATGGTTTTTGTGGCAATTTTCTTTTAGAATAGAGTACTTTTGTCTGCCTCGAAGACCTGTTTAAATGGATATCCTTTCTTAATGATTTTCTTCATGGCACCTGGGAATTCATCTGCTGCCTCTTGGTTGGCAGAATCTGCTTTTCCTGTTGTCTTGACATTTTTTTAAGCCAAATCCCTCTCTAAAATTATCAAACCATCCATTGCTGGCATTAAATTCTCCAGCCTTAGATCCTTCGCTTTCCTTTTGCTTTACGTTGTCGTGTAATAACTTCCCTTTTCCTCAAATCACGCTGGAACCTATAGGTATGCCTTTCCTGTAGCAATCCTGCATCCCCATAAAAGCTGCATTTTCAAATCAAAAAAGGTATTTCACAAAAAGTGCAAGGTTTTCACTCCGCTGCTGTAACTACAAAAGCTTCGTGAATTTCCTTTTTTTTTTTTTTAAGGTTACTTTATTTTGAGAGAAAAAGAGAGAGCTAGCAGGGGAGGGGCAGAGAGAGAGAGGGAGAAGAGAGAATCCCAAGCAGGCTCCCTGCTGTCAGCACAGAACCAGACGCAGGGTTCAATCTCACGGACCATGAGATCACAACTGGAGCCGAAATCGAGAGTCGGCCTCCCAACCGACTGAGCCACCCGGGTGCCCCATGAATTTCCTTTTCTTAAAACGGTCCTCACGCTGGACTCGTTTATCTTGAACTGGTTGGCAACCACACAGCTGCAGTCCTCAATCTAGGGTACTTACCGAGCCCCTCGAGTTTTTCTTGTAAGGTCAGGATGTTTCTGGGCTCCTCGGGAGCATTTCTAGCATCGTTAGTGGCATGTCATATGGGTCCTGCGGTGTTATTCAAGGTTTTTGAAGAATAGGTGAGAACCAGGAGAGATGACTTTTTACTGTGCTACTTAGTTGACTGGCCAGACCAGCTGCTCATGTGGACATGATTAGCGTCGTGGGGAGTTTTAAGCAGACACTCCCAACACTGAGCTCACAAAAGCAACTGGGAGCGGCTGGAAAATCCCTGCGGTGGTGTAGTTTGGACCATGGTTAATTTTAGCAGTTATTTACTACTGTACTTATCCATTTGTTTATTTCTCTTGACTGCAAATGGTACCATGTACAGCGTGTGTTTGTGTGCACAAGTGTTGATAAATTCTAACATCTTACAATAGGTTTGTTTGTATTCCATGATAGCGACTAAATAAACTGGACGAATGTCTACATATATTTTACACATTCGTGAATACCTTTTCCCGGTCTTTTTCGATATTTCTAAGCCATGCCGTTCATCGGCAAAGGTTTCAATTTGTCACAGATCTCACCCAAGGATTCCAACGTATTTATTCAAAACAAGCCGCGTACAGACGGACCTGTCTGTGTATGAGTGGACCCACGCGGTTCAAATTCATGTGGTTCAAGGGAAAACTGAAGATCGTTTCACCAATCGGCAGAGCAAACATTGAGCACTAACAAACCATTTCACCTGAGCACCTAGGTTTAGCGTGCAGATGAACTACTTTGTCTTCGGCGTCAAACATTACACCTTATATTTAAGTCCAGGCTGGGTCGGGAGAGCAAGAGAGTCCTCCTACCTGAAGAGAGATCGGTTTCAGCAAGGCCACTTGTGGCTTGATCTGTCACCTCTGGTTACACCGGGGGTGCAGAAACCGTTTACAGATGTCTTTTGTATGTATTTGAAGAAAGTGACTAAGATCAACCACCTTTTTTCTAGTAGAAAATTTAAGACTTTTTCTGTGGCTTGTTAGAAATCATTATTTTTGTCCCTGAACTCTGGGGAAAACAGAGTATTCAGTCCTAGAATGTTCCTGTTTTTTTTTTTCCCATTGTATTTTACTTTATTCTCGCTTTCTTTCTCCCTTCCATTTATCAAATATTTATGAAGCATCATTAATCCATATGAGGGTCCTGGCTTACCTACTTGGGCTATATCAGGGAACAGAAGGCCCAACTCCTGCCCTAAGTTGCTACCTTTGTTCACTCTCTTGATCCTACTACCTAGGGGGGCCGGTGGTGGGGAGGAGGGGGCGGCGCGAGAGAAACTAGGAAAGGATGTTGTTGATTATATGTTGCATATTTTCAGATCACATTTTCTGCACACGCAGTCCTTATTTTAATTCTGTGTTCAGAGCACATGGCTCATTCATTTGCTTATAGTCTGGGCTCACTTTTATTTTGACTACCACAGTGTGATTTGGTGTGTGACTAACACTGAAAATTCTGCCCCCTTCTTCATCATCTGTAAATATTGCTGGAGGGCTGAGGGGCTGGGAAGGTGAAAGGAGGAAATCCTTATTGTGCATTTAGTACACGCCATGTGCATATTACATAAGATAGGGCATTTGATCTGCACAATGATACTGGGAGTTGGATACTGTTTTCATCTCTATTGTACGTATGAGAAAATGGAGACACAATTTGCAAAACTTCCTGAGGCTCACACGAAGAATAAGTGACTGGCCAGGACTGAACCCAGATTCATCTGCCTTGTCCCTACCATGCTGATTGTGTAGCTAGAAACATCACACTCAGGCCTCCCTAACCTGCCGTTATACCCAGAGCTGGAGAAGCAATTTCGCCGATTCAGTAAACATTTTTAATGTGTTGATGAATTTGAGCAATAGGACTGTACGGGCATAAGAAATTCAGAAGTATTGCAAAGCTTGGTGCAGGGGCACCTTGCTGACTCAGTCAGTAGAGCGTGTGACTCTTGATCTCCAGGTCAGGAGTTCAAGCACCACACTGGGTATCGAGTTTACTTTAAAACAAACAAACAAAAAAGACTGGGGCGCCTGGGTGGCGCAGTCGGTTAAGCGTCCGACTTCAGCCAGGTCACGATCTCGCGGTCTGTGAGTTCGAGCCCCGCGTCAGGCTCTGGGCTGATGGCTCAGAGCCTGGAGCCTGTTTCCGATTCTGTGTCTCCCTCTCTCTCTGCCCCTCCCCCGTTCATGCTCTCTCTCTGTCCCAAAAATAAATAAACGTTGAAAAAAAAATTTTTTTTTTAATAAAAAAAAAAGACTGGTGTAACACTTGAGGCTTCCTTCACGGTGACTGCCACCCATCTCTTCACGGGTCATCTTCAAGGGTGACCTCCAGCTGTATGTACACACACATGTACTCAGATTCTTCCACAGAACCTTCTCCAAGAGAACCTACGGAAGAGTTTCCATGTATCCTGCTCCCCCCGGCCCGACTCTGTCTCCTATATCTTTGAAATGGGAGTCCTTGAAATAGCAGTCTTGGGGGCAAAGATTGAAGACCACAGAAAGGCAGATTGTTGTGGAGAAGTTATTGGAACTAAAGGTTTGTTTCTCTCAAAAGCATACACATTCTGAAATCCACTGCAAATTGACATTGGTATTATATTTGTAAAAAAAATTTATGTTCTTTGTATATTTAGGCATCTGTAAAATTAAAGGCTAAATATCCATGTTTTGTGCTGGTCTTAGCCTACCCTGTAATGCTTGGGAAGTTGATAAGCTTAAAGTCAGGGGTAGGGCATATGGTAACTCGGAAAGTACATATCTAAGTAGGACCATAGTAGCAAATCCTAATGACACAATAGTCTGAAATCCCCTCAGTAGCTACTGTCCCAAACTTGAAGGGTCCCACAATGAAGTAAAGTCAGTGACCTTGGGGGCCCTAGGATTTGGGGAGTACTGTGAAATATTTTAGCATCATGGGCCATCTAGTATAGGTGGGTTTGAATCGGTCCTGAGTTGGTAGACTGTTCCATATCTCAACTAGTCTCTTAGTCCTCAGAATAGGTCAGTTCGGTGAAAGGTTGTGTTTTGTTTTGTTTCAGGAGGCTCCCAAAAATAGGCCTAAATGATACAAGTACTTGCATCGGGCTTTTAATAAGAGGCAGTGGTATGGAACAAAAAGCAAAAGTTAATAATTGGGAGGTTGTAATCCCAATTTCTGAGTTCTGAAAGCAGCCAGACAGGATTTCCAGGTATCAGGCTTAAAGCATCTTCAGATGGAGTGAGGACAGACGGTTACATCCTGATAGAATATCTTGGGTTGCAGTTTGAATATCTCTGGCGATCTCTCTGAGTGGCCCACACAGCACTAGGCATGAGGACCTTCCGAACAAGAGTTGGTGTGGTGATTTCTCTGAAGTTTATATCAAGTTCTCCCACTTCAGTCTGCATGGCTTTAGCAAGAGGGCAGTTTTCGTTCTTAATGATTCCAAGTCAGAAGTAGGGGAAAATTGGAAATGTTGGTTTAGAAAGTTGTAGCCAAATATTAGAGGAAACTAGAAGAATTCAGTATCCAGTCCAATTTACAGGTAGAAAACGAAACCTCAGGGGCGCCTGGGTGGCTCAGTCGGTTGAGCGTCCGACTTCGGCTCAGGTCATGATCTCGTGGTTTGGGAGTTCGAGCCCTGCATTGGGCTCTGTGCTGACAGCTTGGAGCCTGGAGCCTGCTTTGGATTCTGTGTCTGCCTCTCTCTCTGGCCCCCCCCCCCCCCGTGGCCCGTGCTCTCTGTCTCTTAATAATAAATGTTTAAAAAAAAATAAGAAAACGAAACCTCAGACAGTTAAGAGCACTGGAATCTAATATCCATAAGTGTGCATTAGTTTCTCCTGAAAGGCAATTTTTTTCTCTCTATAATTACCCCCACTTCTGTCAAAGATACCCACAGTAAAACTAACTTGTTTGCAAATTTAGTCTAGTTTCAATAAACTTGACCTATTTACATAAATGCAGCAAAAAATGACCATATAGAATTTATAATCTGCTTTGCCAGAACTTTTCATAAGAAATCTCAGATTGAACTTGTACCAGACTTGCCTGCAATACCTATAGGTTTGGGTTCATTCCTCTCTTTTTGAGGTCCTAAAAATATCCTGAGGTTCCTACACCTGCCAGGAAGTAACCTTCTTTTTAAAAAAAGTTTAATGCTTATTTTTGAGAGAGACAGAGAGTGAGCAGGGGAGGCAGAGAGAGAGGGAGACACAGAATCCAAAGCAGGCTCCAGGCTCCGAGCTGTCAGTACCGAGCCCCACGCGGGGCTCGCACCCACAGTGAGACCTGAGTCGAAGTCAGAGCTTAACTGATTGAGCCACCCAGGCATCCCAGGAAGTAACCTTCTTAATGGGCAAGGCTGCTGGAAACCCTGTAAGCAAGGTGTCAGGCTAGTATTTCAAAGGAGCTATACTAGTTCCATAAATTCAACCTTAGTGTCCTAAAGTTGTATGGTTGTATGTGAGTTTATGAATGTCTCTATCAAATACGACATTCCAGTCAAAGACTTAATAATACAACCAGTCTTTCCAATTCTGTCCTGTTTAAGGGAGAACAGAGTCTTATTGGACTTATGTAAATAAATATATTGCCATAAATTGCCAGAATACTAAGTTTTTGAATTTTGGAGGGATCAGAGAGGAGAAAAAGATAAATGTTTCCATTATGCCTGGAAAGGTATAATATACCAAATTGCTGTGAGAGTTTGCTTATTTTTCTCATATCTTGCTGGTCCTTTAATCTTTTATTTTCCAGATTTCAAACAAAAAGGCATGAAAGTTATAGTCTTCCTCCTCCATTTATTCAGTACCACGTGATTGATTCTTGTTCTGCTCGAATTCAGTTTTTCCATTCGTTTTGGAAATTTTTTCCCAGGTCAGTTTTATGATACTGAAGTTATCAGAAACCTGTATTTTTATTTTCATGAATCTCCTTAAAGATGAAACGTTTTGGGGGCACCTGGGTGGCTCAGTCGGTTAAGCAGCCAGCTTCAGCTCAGGTCATGATATCGCAGTTCGTGAGTTCGAGCCCCACATCAGGCTCTGTGCTGATCGCTCAGAACCTGGAGCCTGCTTCAGATTCTGTGTCTCCCTCTCTCTAGTCTTCCCCCTGTTGCACTCTGTCTCTCTCTCTCTCTCTCAAAAATAAACATTTAAAAAACTTACAAAAAAAATGAAACACTTTTGCAGGAATACTTCCATAAAAGCATCTCAGTAAAAGAATAACTGTCTGTAAATGATAAAAGACTTAAAAAATGGCATGGTGAAAGGTCAGAGTCCATTACAGTGCAATTGATAAGGAAATTTAGTTATTTCTGTGACATCCAACATGGTTAATGTTTCTTTTTAAATTCCACTTAGTTAACAGCAATGTTACATGTTTCAGGTGTACAACAGAGTGATTCAATTCTTCCATACATCGCTCAGTGCTTATCATTCATGTACTCCTTAATCCCACTCTCCTATTTTACCCATCTCCCCTCTGGTAACCATCAATTTGTGCTCTATGATTAAGAGTCCGTTTCTTGGTTTGCCTTTTTTTTTTTTTCTTGGTCCCTCTGCTCATTTGTTTCTTAAATTCCACATGAGTGAAATCATAGGGTATTTGTCTTTCTCTGACTTATTTTGCTCAGCATTATACTCTCTAGCTCCATATCATTGCAAATGGCAAGATTTTATTCTTTTTTTGTGGCTGAATAGCATTCCATTGTACGCGTATGCACCCACCTCCATCCACTCCTCAGTCGGTGGACACTTGGGCTCTTTCCACAGTTTGGCTATTATAGATAATGCTGCTATAAACTTTGGGGTGCATGTATACCTCTGAATTAGTGTGTTTGTATTCTTGGGGTAAACACCTAGTAGTGTGATGGCTAGGTCATAGGGCAATTCTATTTTTGACTTTTTGAGGAACCTCCATAATGTTCTCCAGAGTGGCTGCACCAGTTTGCATTCCCACCAACAGGGCAACAGCGATCCTTTTGCTCCGCATCCTCGCCAACAACTGTTGTTTCCTGTGTTGTTGACTTTAGCCACTCCGGCGGGTGTGGGCTGATAGCTCATTGTGGTTTTGATTTGCTTTTGCCTGATACCGCGTGATGTTGAGCATCTTTCCATGTGTCGGTTGGCCATCTGGATGTCTTCTTCGGAGAAACGTCTATTCCTGTCTTCTGCCCTTTTAATTGGAGTTTTCATTTGTGGTACACAACATTTTAAGATAACTAATTATAAGTGGTAACATCCAAGGACATATTAAGTTGCTAGGAGTTTCATGCAATCCCTGTAACATTTTAATAACATATATCCACATGAATGAAATCTAACCTGGTTGGCATCATCTGTTTGATGATGCTTCACACGTAATTTATCATACCAAATAAGCTTAATTACTTTAACAAATCTTTTGAGATCTTCCAGGAACGTTCTAGACTGTTCCAAAGTCCCCTAAATGCAAAGACTGAATTTAGAATTTGGGAAAGTTTGTCAAAATGTCAAAAAGATTTTAAAACAAGAATCATAGGTCACCATGAAACAATACTTAGTTATCTGTTTGACCAAAGTGACAAAGACTTCACAGGCAAATAAGGTTACATAATTCTAAGCAAAACTTAGGTTTTTTACTATGAAGAAGATTGGGATTAATCAAAGACCTGATTAAACACAGAATCCTTGTTTTCTAGGAAGGTAAGTTTAAAAGATAAAAAAACTTTTACAATCTTTTATCAAGAACAGACCAATAATAGTTCAAGAATACTTTGTCCTTTTAACAGAGAGAAAAATCTAATTTTAAATTTGCACCAAATTCTAATTTTGCACAAATATACTTTCTTTTTTTTCTTTTTTTAAATTTACATCCAAATTAGTTAGCATATAGTGCAACAATGATTTCAGGAGTAGATTCCTTAGTGCCCCTTACCCATGTAGCCCATCCCCCCTCCCACAACCCCTCCAGTAACCCTCAATTTGTTCTCCATATATATATGAGTCTCTTCTGTTTTGTCCCACACAAATATACTTTTTTTTTAAAGTTTATTCATTTCTCAGAGACAGAGCGTGAACAGGGGAGGAGCACAGAGAGAGGGAGACACAGAATCTGAACCGGGCTCCAGGTTCTGAGCTGTCAGCACAGAGCCCGAGGCGGGGCCCGAACTCACTGACGGCGAGATCGAGAGCTGAAGTCGGACACTTAACCGACTGAGCCACCCAGGCACCCCACAAATATACTTTCAATGTTAAAACTCATTTACTTAAATTTCCTGACCACACATAAAATTCCTTCCCAAAGATTCCTTTTTCATAAGCCAACAACTTTCTTGTTTACATTGAAATTTTACCCTGTTTTACCTCTTTCCCAGACTCCCTTTAGAACACTGTTACTTTTCCCTCAACAAAAATGCATTTCCATTCCTCATACCTTCTTTTACCAAAAGCACACACCTTACTTTTCTTGTATACAGAGTAGTTTCCCTTATTATTTTTAGTAGTGTTAGCCACACATATTAATTAGAATTCTGAAGTCTTAGGAAGCTTAACTAAGAAAATCAGAATTGTGAACTTTTACATTAGTGGTCTGTGAATTGGCAAACTAACAAATACTTTGTACTATAAAAAAAAGCACAGGGGCATCTGGGTGGCTCAGTTGGTTAAGCATCTGACTTTGGCTCAGGTCATGATCTCACAGTTTGTGAGTTCGGGCTCTGTGCTGACAACTCAGAGCCTGGAGCCTGCTTCGGATTCTGTGTCTCCCTCTCTCTCTGCCCCTCCCCCGCTTGTACTCTGTCTCTCTCAAAAATAAATGTAAAAAAACAATTTTTTTAAAGCATATATTTCTAGAAATCATCATCTTTCAATAAAGCACAAAATATGTTTACTAACAAACCCAAATTTTATCTTTAGTTACTCGGTAATAGGTTTATCTACTCTTGGCTTCCCTATGTGCAGGAATTAATGTTTCACTATTCTGTCTTATTTAGAAATGATCTAGATATTCAGCGAATTTACTTAACTTAGCAAAACAGTAAGGTTTCAGATTGCCAAAAAGATTTGGAAAAACTAAAAGTTTGGGGGTCAACTTTTAATCTTATTTACATCTATTCAATTTACTTCTTCTTAACAATTATGTGTAAATTACCCACAAAAACTTTGAGACATTACGGTCAACCATTGTTCACAATTTTTGCTGACCCGTTTTGCAACAGAGAGTACATGTAGTCAACTAGTAAACCCAGGTAGTTATTTATCTGCATTATATTTAACGCTGATAATTTTGAAGGTATGTCTGTTTTAATCAAACCAGCCAACTTAAATTAGCTTTACTACCGAATGTATTCCCAGATCACATGAACCTGAAATTCACTGGCTTGTTTTTATTGGAGAATTTTTGTGAATATTCAATTTATATAAGCCCTTAATTTTCTTTAAGACAATTAAGTCGAGCTCTTTTACAAGTTAAGTTTGGCAGTATCGTTCAGAGGTAGAAAAATATCACGTATCTACAACACACGAACCTACAGGAAGACACATACAGAGAGCGTACAGTTAAGGTTTTTGAATTTTCCGCCATGAGATGGGTACAAATGTGCAAAACTCAGTAGTCTGTAAAAAGAACGGTTGGAATCAAACTGCTTTTCTGGCCAATGGAATCAGTTAAGCTTACCTGCTCAGGTGGCTACCATCTTTTATACTATTTGTAGAGAAGACTTTTACAATTTGTATTTGTTCCTGGAAGTAATCTGAAGGAGGCTGTGATCAAGAGTCTGGGCTAGAGAGTCTTTATCTGCAGCTTGTGTTTTAAAAAGGCCTCTCTTTCTTTCCTACCCTTTCTTCCTCCCTCCCTCTCAGACCAGTGTGGACATTGTTTCAGACCTTCTGGTGTATTTCCATTTCAAGGGCGGCATAAGGTTTACATCTTCAAGGGGCAGAAAAAGAGTGCAGGTTTTCTCTTAGGCCTTGCGGATAGTTTGGACGACCCCCAATTAAAACGCAGTAATGCAGCCTGGAACTAGACTAGGGAGTGCCCTGTAAAGAATACTTCTCTGGACTCGGGGTCAGAGGGGGCTTCTTCTAGCTTGGAAATGAAGATGTGGTCGTTGGGGTCACTAGGTTCATTGAAATGATAAACCCATTGGATTATGCCAGTTTGGCCCAGCAGGAGCTGGGCCTCATCTTAATGTTTTCCATTCACTGTGAGCCTTAGCCATGGTCACTGTGATGGAAGGAAATGAGCATAGAGCCTGGATGAATCTTTAATAAAGTTATAGATTTCAGAGTCTTGGGAGGTAGCTATCCGTTGACCCGTTTTTGCGGCTGTGAATAAGAATCCGGAGCCCTATCATAGGAAGAAGAAAACTTACCAGAGTCAATTAGTTCCCCTCTCTCCTTCCCGTGGTATAAAGTCTTTAAGAAAGGGTTGAATTTCAGGGCCTAGTTTAATTTCAGTCTATTTCTTGATTTTTTTTTTTGCTGTTGTTGCTCCTTTAATCTTGGACGTCGTTACTGGAAAAATGTGGATGACATCAGTGAGGCCTCTTCACAGGCAGCTGCTTTTCATCCCAGGATCACATGAGACAACCCCCGACCCTCACCCCCCTGGGATTGGGCTCTGCTTCTGCCTCTGCTAGTGTGAGAAAGCCCCTAGGCCTCCAGAGCTCAACCCTCAGAGTCTTAGCATGTCCACGGGTCCGGCCTGGAATGACACCCGGAAACATCCCTGGGCCTTTTGCATGTCCTGAAGGGCTGCTCTACCTCCTCAGGATTCTTAGTAGGTGCTGGCACCAGATGTCCAGGACATTTATGTTTTTCCATTATTGTTTATATATTTGTATTTTTCCATTAATTTTTTTAAACTCATAATGCCAGTAATTGAACTCATAACTGGCTCAAGGGATGAAGCTTGACAGAAGTGAGTGAAGTGGTGATACAAAAACCAAGGCCTCTGTTGTGTTTTCCCTCTGGTTTCCCTCACTGGTTTTTTTATTGCAGTAATACCCTTGCAATCTAATCTACCCTCCTTAGCCTTAAGGTGTGGGAGACCTTTTCCTATGTTAGTTAGGGACTTAAAAGAATTTTTTTTTTTTTTTTGGAGAGTGAGGGAGAAGGGCAGAAGGAGAGAGAGAAGTTCAAGCAAGCTTCAGGCTCAGTGCAGAACCCAACGAGGGGCTCCTTCCCAGGACCCTGGGATCATGACCTGAGCCAAAACCAAGAGTCAGACGCTCAACCCACTTAGCCACCCGGCACTTCAAGGACTTTGTAATTAATGTCTCATTAGGCCTATGACCTTGATCACATCACTCTGCAGAGACTGTTCGTAACTGTATCAGGACTCTTTGGGTTGGATACCGCAGGGAGCATATCGCGAAGGCAATACGTAAGAGCACATAGCAGTGCCACAGACCCCCGGCAAGCATGCTCAGTTTCCCAGATGGTTAGTTCCCTGAGTTGGAGGGCTAGTGAGCAAACAACAGGTAAAGGGCATTCCCCTCAGCTGATTGCAAGAGCAACCGTGCAGTCCTGCTGACATAGGTTGTTTTAGCACATTCGCAGCCTATCAATGACCAGTGTTGTCGGTGGATCAGCCCTTGTGGTTCGTACTATGATTGCAAGATGCTCTGTAGCAACCACCATCAGGAAACTTTGAAAAGATAGAGATTTCTGACTTGCGAGACGTGGAGATTACCCTATGCACCGGGGGCCCCACAATGAGGTCACAGATAGAGGGACAGCATGCACAGGCCAGAGGTTCTGCTTTTACTGGGGTGGAGAGTAGGGGCCTAGGGTTCAGGGGCTCACTCACTATTGGTGAATTTCAAAAAAGGTGAGAAAAGAAAAGGCACGTGGCCCAAATGGTCAGTTATTGAAATCGAGTTCTCTGAAACCAAGGAGGCTCAGTGGGGTGAGGTAGCCTGGCTCTGTCTTGTCCTGGGGCTGACCATGTGTTTCTTGGAGGTCGCCATCTTTGAAGGAGAGCCTTCTTTGTGATGGATGCCTTGGCAATTAAAGCTGAAGTCGAGCACTTGCACTGCAAAGAAAGAAAAAAACCTGTCAGGGTTTCACACTAGACTCTGTCTATAGGAAGAAGTCCATTTAGTCCTACTGGAAGGAGGGAATAGGAGACAAAAAGAAGACCCCAACTGTATACCAGTGACTTAGATGGATATACTAATCTGTTAATGGCTTGTGTTTGTTAGTCTTTGGTCTTAAAGCAGTGAATTTAATGGTCTGAAGCCAAAAGAGGAGAGCTATTTTTCTTATTATTTTTAAAGATCCTGCCTTGTGCCACCAATGATTCGAAGTGGCCTGTAAGGACGGATCGGTGGAGAGAGACTGATAGATCTATCAATAAGTCTATCAACAAAAATTAGTACTATTGGAGGCTGAATTTGGGCCCTGGATGATTACTGCCATCAAGTTGATATTCCTCAAAGCTGAAGTGGAAAGCAACCGTATATTATATCATTCGTATATAGTCATTGTCGTGAAAGCATAGCATTCTCCAGTGAAGCAAAGCTTTTCCTGACACCTCGGTTTGACAGGGACTTAACTGACCTGGGGTGGCCAGTATTCCTTATGAAATTCTGACAACAAAAATTGACAGGTAAGCAGGTCGCACAGGAACCTTTTTTTTTTTTTTTTTTTTTTGCCTTCATACGACATGAGGGCATAATGCCTAAATCCAACTCAAAGGAAGCAGTTTGCTGGAGAAATGGGAAAGCATGTGGAAAACATACACAGCTTGTTGATAGTGTACCTTAACTGACAGAAAAAGGTTGCCACAAATATAGCCCATTAGCAGGCCTGGCACTTTCCTCCCGTGTACATAGCGTGTACAACCAGGTCATCGCACTCTTTTCTGCAAAGGCCAAAATGGGCTGATTTTCCAAACAAGTGCCCTGGGCCATCACTACCAATTTATTAGAATTGGCAAAATTGAAGCCTGAAGGCTGTTTGTTATCATAGGCTGGATTCTCTAGGGTCAATATGTGCTTCAGAGAGGAAGCAGGTCTCTGAAATTGTAGACACCATTTTCTGTGTGTGGGCTCTAAGTATATGTATCTGGGGAAAGACTTCAGAGCTTTCAATCCACGGAAAGGTCACAGTAAGGAATGCATTGACCACAGATCCTTTAAACACTTGTCCTTCAATATTTCTGTCAAGAGCCTTCAATAAGAGGTGAGAAGGAGACCGTTAAAAGGCCTGCTCTCTGGCAAGGCCCTGGGGCCAGTGTTCAGTGCTGCTGATTAAAAGCAGGGCCAGAAGCACTAATGATCAAAACCACAGTCGGCCAGAGCCATCTTGTGAGAACTTAACGACTCGCCCCGCTGACATTGCCACCGACCTGTGAACGGAAAAGGTGAGGCAGAACCTATCAAAAATGGTTCTCGAATGTCAGCTTTGTGCCACAAAACGAGGACACAGTGTTGAACAGATTCCTGTCCAGATTGTGCTTATTCTAATGATTGTACAATAATTCCTATTTTTATCCTTTGCTGTAAAGGACTGGAAGGCTGAAATCGTCCTTAAAAAACGAGCGGAGTGTTTTCTAGAACGCAAAAAAGAAAACAGGTCTCAAAGTCTCACCAAGTGGAGACAAGGACACAGGAGTTATTTTCAGAGTCTTTTGCAGATCTAAAATCATCACATTAGTTTAGGGATATGGAAATGTTTATAATTGGATCTAAGTTCATTTTGCTAGCTTAGGACTATAGAAATATACTGTCTACAATTTGGGCCATAAAATAGATTACTCAGACCATAATTACAAGTAGATTCATTGAATTTATTTAAATATTTAGTGTCCACCATAAAATGAGCCACATATTGACAACTTCTAAGGATTTTCTTCTTTCTTAATTGTGTGACTGGTTACAAGTATTCTATAGAATTGTGCAATGGCTCGCATATGGGGGCTTCTGTTTCCCCTTGAAGTATTAGAAAGTTGCACAGAGAATGGAAAGGAAAAATGTCAGAGTGGAGCACATTAAAAATGGTCATTGTGGTTTGACCTCCCCTTACACAAAAGTGGAAGAAACCTCCATGGACCACCTAAATTAATCAATTCAATGCTTATTTTTAACCTTAAACATATATCCAAAACGCACTGCACACTTGAAAAGTAGTATACCATACAATCGGGGGGGGGGGGGGCGGTCAGACTGCCTGGATTCGGATCCAGTTATCAAGCTGTGTGATCTTGGACCAGTAACCTAACACTCTGTGCCTCAGTTTCCTCATCTGTACACTAGGGCAAATAATAGAACCTATCTTAGAAAAGCGTTTTAAATAAATGCTTACAGTACCCGATACACAGTAAGGAAGTGTTAGCAATAATTATTTAAGGAAAATCAATAGCACCAGACACTGAAGCCTAAAGTGAACAATAAGAACAAATGATCCCCCCTCCCCAACGAGTACCTGGGTGGCTCAGTCAGTTAAGTATCTGACTCTTGATCTTGGCTCATGAACTTACAGATTGTGGTATCCAGTCCAGGTCAGGCTCTGTGCTGACAGTGTGAAGACTGCTTGAGATTCTCTCCCCACCGCCCCCCTCTCTCAAAATAAATAACTAAACTTAAAACAAACAACTGCTAAGCCTCCAAACTCTTGATCTCAACTCAGGTCTTGATATCAGGGTCATGAGTTCCAGCCCTATGTTCACTTCCACACTGGGCATGAAGCCCTCTTAAAAAAAAAAAAAAAAAAAAAAAAAAGGCAGTATTACTAACTTAGTAGTTTCGTAAAACAAATTTGTGAAATAGGAAAAATCTGTTACCAAGGTAGTCCGGGAAATTTTATAGTGTGGAAGGTAAAAGGACAAAGCTGAAAAGGGGGCTCTAGGGCAGACTGCTTGCAGCAACATCTTATGCCCCCACCCACCCCTCCTTGCAGTTTGGTGGGGCCAAAGGTCTGAGTTCCAGCCAGTGGGAGTTGAAAAATGGTGTGGGTCCCTCCAAGCCCAGCCTGGGGCCACCTCCCTGGAACAGGCTCTGCACTGTGAGCCCATGGCCGGTGTTTCACAGTGTTTGCCTGTGTCTCAGCATCAAGGCTGAGAAGGTAGCCAGAGGTAAGAAGAACCACCTGTACTGTGCTAAGGAATTTGAACTTGCCTTGGGGCCATGGGAGCTACCGAAGTGTTTGTTTTATAGAATCAGATAAGTCGCTCCTTTGGCTGGGTGGAGGGTAGGTGTAAGCCAGCAGGAAAGGTGGCGAAGGCTGGAAACAGTGAGGAGACTTGCATAACCACCCAGGTGAAAAGGGACAGAGGGACAAATGTGGGGATGGAAGCAGGAGACTGACTCCGAAGGAAATTGGGGGTCAACAATTCTGTTGGGCATGGGAAGTGGAGAAGCCACGGTAAGAAATAAAGGTGGATAGAGATGGGGGTTGGGAGTGTTGTACCTCACAGCCTCCGTGTTCTCTGAGAAAGGAGACAATCATCATGAGCCCCTTCTCCTGTCACATCTTACAGTCTGTCCATCTCAAACAGTGTGCTGTCCTTGCCGGTGCTGTGTTCTGTCTGGAAGACAGTCTAGAAAGTCTCTAAACTGTTTGCCCCTACACCAAGCAATGCCTCTTCTCTGAAGGCTGCTCCCCCTCCTCCAGACATGCCTGGGTACTCCTCCTTTGCACCCTGTCTCCCCCAATCCCTCTAATCTCTTGAGCACTTAGGAAAACGAGCTCAACGTGCTCCCTTGACATCTCCACAACTAGATGGGAAGGACATGGATGGTAAAGAAACACAGAGATGAAAAATAAATCTTATTACCAGCTGAAGGCCAGATATAATGGGCTCTCAGTAGATGTTTGAGAAATAAGCTAATTAAGAATAAGGGGACAGGAACAAAAAAAAAAAAAAAATAAAGGAGAGCTCTGGAAAGAGCACAATCCTTACCTGCATTCTCTTAAGAAGAATCTAGCAGGTTGAAGAACAACACCTGGACAGACAGACAGACAGCATGGGGAAACATTATAATTAAGGTTGAAGCAAAACAATACGTACAATCCATACAGCTGTAGGATTCTTGTCCCTTTAGGACAAAATTATCAATTGATAAGAAAACTCTGCTGAAGAGAAGGAGCACATAACCGCATCTGGGGCAGTGAGAAGGAAAAAAAAATACCCCCACTTTTCAAACACCCAGGAGTTCCCAGTATTGTATATAGATAGTATACTCAAGTGAATATAACCCTCTCATTCGCACAGTGAAATGATGAGTATTTTCTACTCTTTTTTTTTTTTCAACATTTATTTATTTTTTGGGACAGAGAGAGACAGAGCATGAACAGGGGAGGGGCAGAGAGAGAGGGAGACACAGAATCGGAAACAGGCTCCAGGCTCTGAGCCATGAGCCCAGAGCCCGACGCGGGGCTCGAACTCACGGACCGCGAGATCGTGACCTGGCTGAAGTCGGACGCTTAACCGACTGCGCCACCCAGGCGCCCCAGTATTTTCTGCTCTTAATACATTGGCAGTTTTCCACAGGTGGTGGAGTCTAGACTTCTAGTTGTTTACCCAAGGCATTCTCCCCGTTCTTATCAGAATTCCAGTTTTATTGCAAGTAGCCAGCTGAAAGCCTACATTTACCAGCCTGCAAGGCAGCATGAGATGTGACCATTTAAGTAAGTTCTGGTTAATATTAGTGAAAAGGTAGCATGGGACATTACCTATCTTTTCAGAAAGTTGACTCATTTGGAGATTTGCCCCTTTAACTTCGTCTGGCCTTGTGTCTAAGGGCTGGCACTCCGGCAGCTGTCTTGGAAACATGAGGTGGCTGGCCTTAAACTTGGAGGTAACTCTGGAAAGAACATGAAGATAGCAAGCACTGGTGTCCCTGACTACCAAAGAGCCAAAATGCCATCACTGAAATACTTCTCTTGAAAAGAGTTCCATGTTTCTGTTCACAGTAGAAAAGCCAAATAACAATGGCCAAACAACCAAGCCTAATGCTGTCTACTAGCACTTAACTTCTGGTAGTGAACACAAGTTCCCTAATGATTCTTAATCTCATTTTACTGTGATTGTCACATCATTTATTGCAGCGTAGGCTCAGGCGGTTACAAACTTTTACCTCGGTGGAAAAACTGGAGAAATGGTATAACTCTGCCTTGCGTTCTGCAATGTCTAGAAGGTAAACAGCACCATCGTACTCCTTGAATATCACAGACAAGCACAAATTCTGGGATGTGGTGCAAACTGTTTACCTTTTGTACATCTTTAATCTTTAGAGAGTCAGTCAGATAAGGCAGTCCAAAAATCCTTTTCTCTCTTGTGGTCTCCTGAGGGGACCCATGTGCCCCATGGTTCCTGTTCTCAGGAGGGTGATGAGGGTGAACATTGGCATATCGTTTCCCCAGCTGTGTTGCTATATAATTAACATATAACATTGTGTAAGCTTTAGGTAGGTATATAGCATGATGATTTGATACATGTATGTTCTGCAAAATGGTATCCCAAGAAAATGAGCACATCTGCCCCTCACATAATTAACTCGTGTGTATGTGTATAGGGAGAATATTTAAGATATAATATTTTGATAACTCCCAAGCATATAGTACAGTATTGTTGACTTGTGACCATGCTGTACGTAGCAGGCATACCTTAGAGATCGTGCAGGTTCAGTTCCAGACTACGATGAAGTAAGTATCTCAACAAGGCGAGCACTAGACTGTAATCGAGGTACGATAGCATCGTGTCTGAAAACCACAAAGTACATACTTGCTAAAGAAAGAAAAAGAAAGAAAGAAAGAAAGAAAGAAAGAAAGAAAGAAAAGAAAAGAAAAGAAAGAAAGAAAGAAGAAAAGAAAAGCTAACCATCAGGGAACCTGGCTGACTCAAAAAGTGTGCAACTCTTGATCCCTGAGTCATGAGTGTGAGCCCCATAATGTAGAGATGACGGAAATAAATACTTAAAAAAAAAATACAAACTTAAAAAGGATGCTAACCATCACCTGAGCTTTCAGATCATAATCTTCTTGCTGATGGAGGTTCTTGCCTCCATGTTTTGGCTGCTGACTGATCAGAGTGGTGGTTGCTGAAGGGTGGAGTCGCTGTGGCGATTCCTAAAATAGGACAAAGATCGACTCTGATAACATTTTAGCTGCAGAACTTTTTTAAAAATTGGAGTTAATCCTCTCTAACCCTGTCACTGCCTTCTCAATTAACTTAAAGGAATATTCTAAATCCTTTGTTGTCATCCAGGAGTAGAGACGAGCTCACGGAACCACTTTCGTTGCTCATTCATCGGAAGCAACTCCTCACGAGATGGCAGAAATTCAATCCCATCTTCAGGCTCTACTCCTAATTCTAGTTCTCTTGCTATTTCCACCACATCTGCAGTGACTTCCTCCACTGAAGTCTTGAACCTCTCATCCATGAGGGTTGGAATCACCTTCCAAACTCCTGGTAATGTTGAATCCTTTCCAGAAGGTTTTCAATCGACAGTGCCGAGATCTATGAGATCTGCCACTATCTATGGCAGCTATAACCTTATTAAATGTACTTCTCTAACATTAGGCTTGAGCGTCAAAATTGCTCCTTGATCCAGGGCCTGCAGACTGGGTATTGTGTTAGCAGGCACGCAAACATTGTACATCTCCATCAGAGCTCTTGGGTGACTACATGTGTGGTCAGTGGGCAGTACTATTTTGAAAAAGAATCTTTTTTTCTGAGGAGTAGCTCTCAACAGTGGGCTTACATTTTTTGGTAAGCCATGTTGTAAACAGATATGCTAAATCTACTCTGCCTGTGCTCTGAATGACAGCACGATTCTTAAGCACCCTACCGTGGGCCTTGACCTAAAACCACCAGCTGCATTAGCTTCTAACAGGAGAGTCTCCCTGGCCTTTGAAACCAGGCATTGATTTCTCCTCTCTAGCTGTGAAAGTTCTAGATAGCAACTTCCCCTTTAGAAGGTTGTTTAGTGTAACCGCCTCCATAAATTATCTTAGCTAGATCTCCTGGATAACTTCCTGCAGCTTCTACATCAGCACCTGCTGCTTCACCTTGAGCTTTGATGTTACAGAGATGGCTTCTTCCCTTAAACTTCATGAGCCACCCTCTGTTAGGGCCTAACTCTCCAATTCCAGGAACGCTGAGAGAGGGTGAACCTAACTCTGGATTAGGCTTTGGCTTCAAGGACTGTTGTGGCTCGTTTCATCTTCTACCCAGACCACTCAAACTTTCTCCATGTCAGCAATAAGGCTGTTTCACTTTCTTATTATTCATGTGTTCACTGGAGTAGCACTTTACTTTCCTTCAAGAACTTTGCCTTCACATCTCAGCTGTTTGGCACTCAACCTGTCTTCCTGAGTTTAATCATTGCTAGCTTTTGACTGAAAGTGAAAGACAGGCAACTCTTCCTTTCACTTGAACACTTATGCCAACTAATTACCCTACAATGGCCTCCAGCTTCGATAGTGTTGTGTCTCAGGGAATCGGAGAAGGGGGAGAGATGGGGAACAGTCAGTTTGGTAGAGCAGCCATACAGCATTTAAGTTCACGGTCTCATATGGGCAGTTTCTGGTTTCCCAAAGCAATTACAATAGGGACGTCAGAGATCATGTCCCTATATATTATATAGCAAATATAATAATAGTGAGAAGGTTTGAAATATTACAAGAATTACCAAGATGTGGCACAGATGCACAAAGTGAGCAAATGCTGCTGGGAGAATGGCACCACTAGACTTGCTGAACAGAGGACTGCCACAAACCTTGTTTGTAAAAAACACAGTATGGGTGAAGTGCGGTAAAGTGAAGCACGGTGAAACAAGCTACCCTGGAACTTATTCACCTTATAACCAGAAGTTTTCACCCTTTGCCCACCATCTCCCCGCTGCTCTCACCCTCTGGGACACCCATTGTACTGTGTTCCTATGAGTTCATCTTTTCTAAATTCCACCTATAGGTAAAATCCTACGGTATTTGTCTTTCTCTTATTGCACTGACCATGACACGCTCAAGGTCCATCAATGTTGTTGCAAATGATAGGACTTTGTGTTTTAAGGACTGAAAATATGCCATTTTGTGTAGGTATTTATGACACATCCTCTATCCATTCAGTTGTTGATGGACTCTTAGGTTGTTTCTGTCTTGGCTGTTGCACATGGGGGTGCAGGTATCTTTTCAAAATCATAATTTCGTTTCCTTCAAATATATACCTAGAATTGCTGGATCATATGGCAGTTCTTTTGAGTGACAGTCATTCTTTCTTAAGTGGAAATAACTGTCTCTATCATGAGAACGTTAATCACACAGCCAAACTTGCATCTGTTATTCTAAAATTCTCCGTTTCTAAGAATGAAGAGAAGCAGGAAAGAGTGGAACCAAGAATGAATCCTTTTCAGCTACAAGCATGTTATTATCTATGTCCTTCACTAGGTCTTAAATTCCTCGAGGGAAGGTCCTCTTCATTCCTCCTCCAGTATCGAGGATAGTGACAGGCACATTTCAACGGTTTTGTCATTTATTTGTTCCATGAGTGAATATGTAACAACCGGGCTGTTTCCTGGTGGCCTGGTGGTTGTCCGAGCATCAGGTGTAACACAGAGGAAATCATGGATGTCACTAAGTGCTGGCTCTGCTCAATGCAGTTCACAACAGATTACCGATGCCAGACAGTAAAGTAGTGACCTGGCCATCTGTACCCACTCATTCGTGGAATGAGCAGCTCCAGTAGGGTTTGGAGGAGAAGCGCAGTTATAAGAGAATTGGTGGCCGTCACTCCCTTCCCATTTCCTGTAGCAGGCCTCATCAGCGTTTGTTCTTGTACTTTGAATAACCCGGTTTCCCACTTTATGCATTGGCCCAAGAGTCAGAAAAGTTGAGTAGAACCCCTGAAAAGCAGAATAATGAGCACTTGTGCTACCGGAATGCAAAGCATATGGCAGTTATATAGGAACGGTGATCATTGTTTTTTCCCCATCACTCGTCTTGGTTTGTCTGCCTTGCACAGCATAAGAATGATAACGCTTTTACAGAACAACTCAGAAAGTTAGAAAATGCTAGACATGAAAAAATGACTTTTTGGCCAGATGTGCTATAGCTTCAAGAAGCTATTTATGTCCGACAGCTGTACCTGACTTTGAGAAACTTCACCTTTTAAAGAAAACTGTAGCATAATGAAGGACTCTACAGGTTTCTCCCCACAGAGTCTTCGGCAAGACTTTTGCTGCTCAGTTTTAAAGATAGTAACCTAAGAGAAGACGCAAACACTTTGTGAAGTTAGCTATTTTTAATTTAACCATACTTGAAAAAATATTACTAGATGGGGGATTTTGTAAAGAGATGACAAGTTGATATATTCATTTTACATCATGCCTGGACATTTGTAGTTGTTATTTCATCAAGTTCTACTGAAAAATCCTAACGAGTGGCCCAGATAGAGGAAACCCTGCAGGATTTATTAGTAACTCCACTTTTAAATATGGGTTCTGTGACAGTTAAGCAAGTGAATAGTCAAAAATTCCAAATATGAATTCTTAGGTTACCATCAACAGAAGGATCGGCAGTGAAAAAGAGAACCATAATAGAAGCAATAATAAAAAGCAAACTTAAGACAACCTAAGATTAAAATTAGGAAATAACTTCAAGGAATTCAACCTAAGAGAGTATTGACTCAGATTGGTATAGTTTATGCAATAAGCACGTATAAATCTGTGAGATAAGTCTATAATGACAGAATAGCAAACCAACACATCATCGCAAATTATCTTACTATGATGAAAATAATGTGTTATTGTGATTGTTATATTGAGTGCATGCATGAGCTAGGTGCTATGCTAAAGGTTTTAATGCATCATCCCATTTATTCTTCAACAAAGCCCTATCTCTATGCAATTACTACATTTTTTTTAATTGAATTAAACATTGCCACTACCAGTATTTCATACAAGAGGAAACAGAGGGGTGGTTTTAGTTCAAGATGAGTGTCTAGGAGGGTCCCGTACCTCCAGCTACATATGGAATGGTTTCTCAAGGGGGAAAATACTAGCTGAGCAACGCCTACACATTGGACGTATGAGAAAAGAACATCAAAGCAGGTAGGAAAGGCTCTACAACATCTTACTATAAACTCAACCCTGGCTCAGTGACCTATAGGCTTTTCCCTGAGGAGCAAAGGGTTTGAACAGCACATCTGGCACCCTAACTTTTAAGACATGCACCTGAGAGACCAAACATCCAGCACAGGGACATGCATCCACAAGACCCACAAGGCAATCACAAACTGAGAAGTAATCCTGAAGGGGATTTTGCAGACTCAACACTCCAAAACCCCGTGCCGAGATAGCCCACTGAGAAGTGCCCAGTCTTCCTGTGAAAGACACTTATTTACTTATCTTAGGAGCAGGCATCTAATTTAACAGACATCTTGAAGCCTGCTGAAAGAGGGCCGAGTCTCCACTACCTCCTTCCAGCTACCTGATAGCTCTTGGGAAGGAGCTGTATACTCGTCCAGCACCCCCATTTTCGCCACTGTCACCCAGGAGCCACCTCTAGATCGCCTAGTTTTGATGAACAGTGGGGCTTACACCTGAAGGTCCTACGGTGCGGTTACGAATGCAGAAACACTTCTTAACTGGCTATCCCACCCAAGGCACAGCCCAGAGATAGCAAACTGAAACATATCTAGGGGCTGACTACAATTCTCTCCAGAGACCTCAGAAGATGGGCACTAACCTCATGGTTTGCACTGCCCTGCCAGACATGGTTGTTATCTCCATGAAAGGAGCCTGTCTGGTGGCCAGCCAGGCTTGTGTTCCAAGATTCAAGATGGGATTGTAGCAGGGTGCCTGGGTGGCTCAGTTGGTTAAGCATCTGATTTCAGCTCAGGTCATGATCTCACAGTTCATGAGTTCCAGTCCCGCATTGGGCTCTCTGTGCTGACAGCTCAGAGCCTGGAGCCTGCTTCAGATTCTCTGTCTCCCTCTCTCTCTGCCCCTCCCCCCATTTGCACTCTGTCTCTCAAAAATAAATAAACATTAAAAGAAAAAAAATAAATGTGTCATCAATGGGATTATAGCAAAGAAAGAGAGTTCCTAATTGGATATCACCCAGGGCTCAGTGCAGAGGGAGCAGACAAATGCCTATCTACCAGTTTTTCCCTGAAACAAGTATATTTGCCTACATTAAAAGATGCGAGGGGCATGCAGGTGGCTCAGCCCGTTAAGTGTCTGACTCTTGATTGTGGCTCAGGTCATTATCTCACTGTTCTTGAGATGGAGCCCATGTTGGACTCTGTGCTGACAGCAGGATGCCTGCTTGGGATTCCCTCTGTCCCTCCCCTGCTTGTCCATATTCTCTCTCAAAATAAATAAATAATATATTTTTTTAAATAAAAGATGCGGACTGAGCTCCTCTTCTTTGGAACTCTGACTGACAGGTCTTCACACAATCTCGACTACTGGAAACCACTAAAAACATAATAGGCTGCTTAAACAATCAAAAAGGTTTGAGAAATAATGGAAAGCTAGCAGCTGAGTAAGGTTCAACTCCTACACAAAGCCAATACAACAGCCACCCCCCTTCAAGTTCTGAAGTATCTAATGCACAGAAACCAAGATAAGAAATCAAGGTAAATGAAGAAACAGAGGAATATGCTCCAAAGAATAGAAAAAGATAACGCACCAAAAAAAGTCCTTAATGAAATGGAGATGTGATGTACCTGATAAAGAGTTCAAAATAGTGATTATAAAGATGCTTACTAAACTCAGAAGACAAAATGGAGGACTACAGGGAGAACTTCAACCAAGACATAGGAAATATTTACAAGTACCAAGTAGAAGTAACAGAGATGGAGAAATACAGTAACTTAACTAAAGAAGACAATAGAGGAAATATATTACCTTAAAGAGGGGTCATTGAGGGCAGGAAAAAAAAAAAAAAGGATGACAAAGAGTGAAGACAACTTAAGGGATATATGGGAAAATATCAAGTAAGCCAGCATTCATTTTATAGTGGTCCCAGAAGGAGAAGGGAGAGAAAAGGAGACATAAAACTTAATTGAAATAATGGCTGGAAACTTCCCTAACTTGGGGAAGGAAAGAGACATCCAGGTCCAGGAAGCCCAAAGACTTACAAATAAGATGACTCAGAGACCCACAAGACCAATTATAATTAAAATGGCAGAACTTAGAGGCAAGAGAAAAACTTGTCATATAAAAGGGACACACACACACACCCCACTGCCCCTTAAGATAGAGACTTTGCAGGCCAGAGAGGAGTGGCATAATATTTTCAACAGGCTGAAAGAAAAAAATGGCCAAATAAGAGTACCTAGCCAATTTATCCTTCACAAGGAGAAAGAGTTTTCCAGACAAGCAAAAGCTAAAGTAGTTGATCACCACTAGACTGGCTTTACAAGAAATGTTAAAGCACTTTTTTAAACTGAGAGAATGCTAATTAATAACGTGAAAACATAAAAGTATAAATTTCATGGATAAATAGGAAATTTCAAAATAATATAATGATGTAAAGTTGGTGGATTAATCACTTATAAAGCTATATAAAGCTATAGAAAGGTTTAAAGTAGTAAAAGTAACTAATGAAAATAATTTGTTAAGGAATATACAAGATAGAAAGATGTAAATTGTGATGTCAAAAACAATGCTGGAGTAAAAATGTTGAGCTTTAAATGCATTTAGACTTAAGTTGTTATCAATTTAAAATAGAATGTTATCAGTATATGTTGTTTATGTAAGCCTCCTGGGAACCACGAACAAAAACCTTAGAGTAAATATGCAAAAAGAGAAAGAAATGTAAGCATACCACTACAGAAACCATCAAATCACAGAGGAAGAGAGCAAGAGAAGGAGCAAAGGAATTTTTAAGACAGCCAGAAAACAATTTACAAAACAGCAATGAGTGCATATTTGTCAATTATTCTAAATGTAAATGGACTAAATTCTTTCATCAAAAAGTCATAGAGTGAGCGGGGCGCCTGGGTGGCGCAGTCGGTTAAGCGTCCGACTTCAGCCAGGTCACGATCTCGCGGTCCGTGAGTTCGAGCCCCGCGTCAGGCTCTGGGCTGATAGCTCAGAGCCTGGAGCCTGTTTCCGATTCTGTGTCTCCCTCTCTCTCTGCCCCTCCCCCGTTCATGCTCTGTCTCTCTCTGTCCCAAAAATAAATAAACGTTGAAACAAAAAAAAAAGTCATAGAGTGACCAAATAAAGACAAGACCCATCTATATGCTGTCTAGAAGAGACTCACTTCAGATATAAGGATACACACACACTGAAAGCAAATGGAGGGAAAAAGACAGTCCATGCAAATTGAAACCAAAAGAACAGGCAGCTCCACTTCTATCAGGTAAAATAGGCATTCAGATAAAGAAGATCATTACATAATTATAACAGGGCCAATCCAACAAGAGGATATACCAGTGGTAAATATGCGTCCAACACAGGAGCAGCTATACATAAAAAATAAATACTAACAGACATAAAGGGAGAAATAAAAAGCAATGCAATAATAGGAGGGGACTTTAATCCCTCTCTTTCATCAATGGCTAGATCATTCAGACAGAAAAACATTAAGAAAACATTGATCTTAAGTGATACATTAGACCAGATGGGCTTATGAAACATACAGAACATCTCATCTAAAAACGACAGGACACACATACTACTAAAGCACACATGGCACATTCTCCAGACTTGATATTTTAGGGTAAAAAACAAGTCTTAATAAATGTAAAAAAAAAAAAAACTGAAATCATCTCAAGCATCTATTCTGACCACAATTGCTAGCAATCAGTTTCAAGAAAACTAAAAAATTCACAAGTATGTGGAGATTAAACAACATGCTACTCAACAACCAATGAGTCAAAAAAGAAAAGAAGGAAATACAACATACCAAAACTTAAGGGATGCAGAAAACAGTTCTAAGAGGGAAGTTCATAGCAATAAACAAAAAAGGATCCTAACTTTATGCCTCAAGGAACTAGAAAAGAACAAAATTCAAAGTTGGTAGATGGAGAGGATAAAAATCAGTGTAGAAATAAATGAAATAGAGACTAAACAGAAAATTGGAAACATCAATGAAACTAATAGTTGATTTTTTTGAAAAGATATACAAAATAGACAAATCTTCAGCTAGACTCACCAATAAAAAAAAGAGGGGTCAAGTAAATATATTCAGAAATGAAAAAGATGTTACAGCTGATACCAAAGACACATAACGGCTCATAATAGACTACTATGAAAAATTATAAATCAATGAAGTGGACAACCTCAAAGATATGTTTGAATTTTTAGAAACATACAGTCTACCAAGACTGAATCATACAGAAGTAGAAATCTGAACAGACTGACTTTTATATGGATATTAAATCAGTAGTTAAGAAACAAAATTCTAGGATCACATAACTTCAATAATGGATGCTACCAAACATTTAAAAAAAAAAAATGTCAAACTCTTGGAAACACAGAAGAGGAAAGGAATCCAGCATTACTCTGATGTCAATGCCTGACAACAACACTAGTGAAGAAGAAAATTATAGGCCAGTATCCCTGATGAACATAATTTATGACAAAGGAACTAAGAACATACAAATGAAGAAGGATGTTTTTTTCAATAAATGGTGTCAAGAAAACCAGATAGATAACAATAAAATTAAACTGGACCACTCTCTTACACTATACACAAAAGTTAACTCAAAATGGATTAAAGAACATGACTGGTAAGCAGGTTGCTAATGGTCTTGGTCACACTTTTTGGATCTGTCACCAAAACCAAAAATAATGAAGTTGGATTACGTTAAACTGAAGGGCTTCTGCACAGCAAAGAAAACCATCAACAAATGGTAAAGGAACCTACAGAATAGAAGATATTTACAAATCATATATCTGATAAAGGGCTAATATCCAAAATATATAAATAACTACTAACTCAACAGCAAATAACCCAAACAGTCCAATTAAAATATAGGCAGAGGATCTGAATAGACATTTTCCCAAAGAAGACCTACAGATGGTCAGCTGGTACACATTCATCAAAAACACAAAAATGCTGGTAAGGATGTTGAGAACAGGGAATTCTTGTGTATTTTGGTAGGAATGCAAATTGATGCAGCCACTATTGGAAAATAGTGTGAAATTTCCTCAAAAAAAATTAAAAATAGAACTATCATCCAATCCAGCAACTCCACTTCTGGATAAATGAAAATGGAGGTAGGTTGAGATCACTAGGGTAGAGAATGAAAATCCTGAGCTCACCTCCTCCCACAGAAACATCAAAACTACAATAACATATTTAACCCTTTGGAAATGACAGGTAAACAAGCAGAACAGCTCTTCCACAACTAAAGGTATAAAGATGAAGCCACATTATGGGTGGGAGGAGCAGAGATGCAACCTAGTCAGGACCCACTCCCCTGGCACAGAAAATCACAAGTGAGAGGGATATCTCCAGCTCCGCTGGGGAGAGAAGGATTCAAGGTTCACATCAGGCCTTCCTATCCTGGGAACCTGCATTAAGAATATGAGCCCCTATAATTTTTGAACATCAGTGGGGCTTACCTATGGGAGAGGGCTATAGAAAACTGAGACTCTGGTCTTAAAAAAAAACCCATGCACAAACTCACTCTTAGACTCAGCACAGATGCCTCAGTTTATAAAGTTCCAGGGCCTTGTGTGAAAGACATTTACTAATTTTAGGGTGTGTTCTGGAGGGGCAGACCCATACTAACTTTTCCCAGGAACAGGCACCATTTTTCTTCATCTGCTTCTATCTGGCTGGCCTAGCCCTGGCAGGCACCATTTCTGACACTCTCCATTTACCTTAGTAGTACCACTCACTCTGCCCACCAGTGATCCTGCACCTGTTGCAGCAAAAGGCATCACAGCCAGCCAGACTGGAGCCAGCCCTACCCACCGACATGCCTTTAGCTGCCCAGCCACAATACGAGGGTGCATGCAGCCCACAGAGGACACCACGGGAACTCCTGGGTCTGTTGACCAAGGGGAATTGCACTTCTGGGCCACACAGGATACCTTCTACATTAGGCCAATCCTTTAACACCCAGAAATATAGCTGATCTACCTAATACACAGAAGCAGCCACATACTGCCAGGCTAAATGAGGAGACCAAGGAATATGTGCCAAATGAAAAAAATAAGACAAAGTATTTTAAAAAGTAAATGAAATGGAGATAAGCAGTTTACCCAATACAGTTCAAAGTAGTGGTCATAAAGATACTCACCAAATTCAGAAGAATGAATGAACACAGTAAGAACTGCAAAAAAAGAAATTAAAAAAAAAATCAGACCTAAAGAATACAATAACCAAAATGACAAATACACTAGAAGGAATCAACAGCAGATTTGGTGATGCAGAACACATCAGCAATCTGGAAGACCAGGTATTGGAAATCACCCAAGCTGAACAACAAAAAGAAAAAGAAAAAAAAAAAACAAATTTTTAAAAATGAGGATAGTTTAAGGGGCCTTTGGAATAATATCAAACATATCAACGTTTGCATTATAGTGGTACCCAAAGAAGAAAAGAAAGGGGCAAGTAAAGTTATTTGAAGAAATAATAGCTGAAAACTTTTCTAACTTAGAAGCACAGAGACATATGGATTATCCAATATCCCTGATGAACAGAGATGCAAAATTCTCAACAAAATATTAGGAAACTAAGTTAAACAATACATTAAAACAATCATACACCATAATCAAGGAAGGTTGTTCCAGGGACGCAAGCATGGTTCAATATCCACAAATGCATTAACATGATATACCACTTTAACAAGGCAAAAGATAAAAACAATATGATCATCTCAATAGATTCAGAAAAAAACATTTGACAAAATTCCACATTCATTTTTTGAATATTTATTGATTTTTGAGAGAAAGAAGGGGAGAGAGCTTGTGAGCAGAGGAGGGGCAGAGAGAGAGAGGGAGACAGAGGGTATGAAGCAGGCTTTCCACTGACAGCACAGAGCCCAGTACGGGACTTGTACTCATGAACCATGAGATCATGAACTGAGCCAAAGTCAGACACTCAACCAACTGAGACACCCAGGCACACTCAATATCCATTTATGATAAAAACTCTCTAACAAAGTAGGTATAGCAGGACCATACTTCAACACAATAAATGCCATGTATGACAATTCCCTAGCTAATATCATCAACAATAAAAAGCTCAAAGTTTTTTTCTAAAATGAGGAACAAGAAATGATGCCCACTCTCACCACTTTTATTTAACACAGTACAGGAAGTCCTACCCATAGCAATCAGACAAGAAAAAGAAATAGAAGGCATCCCAATTGGTGAGGAAGAAGCAAAACTGTCACTATTTGCAGATAAGCTGATACTATATATAGAAAACCCTGATGACTTCACCCAAAAACTATGAAAATCGATAGATTCAGTAAAGCTACAAGATACAAAATTAATATACATAAATCTATTGTTTATATTAGTATATAGCCACTAATAATCAGAAAAAGAAATTAAGGAAACAATGTCATTTACAATGGCATCAAAGAGAATAAAATACTAGGAACAAATTTAACCAAGAAAATGAAAAACCTATATTCTGAAAACTGTAAGACAATGATAAAAGAATATGAAGATGACACAAATGGACAGATCTACTGTGCTTAAAATGTCAATTCTACCTAAAGCAATCTACAGAGTCAGTGAAATCCCTGTGTAAAATACCAATGGCATTTTTCAGAGAACTAGAACAAACAGTCCTAAACTTTGTAAGGAACTACAGAAGACCTCAAACAGTTAAAGCAATCTTGAGAAAGAACAAAGCTAGAGGTATCACAATCCTTGAATTCAAACTACACTATTAAGCTGTAGTAATCAAAACAGTATGGTACTGGCACAGAAATAGACATATAGATGAATGCAACAGTATAGAGAGTTCAGAAATAAACCCACCCTTATACAATTCATTAATCTCTGACACAGGAGGCAGGAACATGCAATGGGGAACATATATTCTCCTCAATAAATAGTGTTAGGAAAACTGACAGCTACACACAAAAGAACAAAATGGGACTACTCTCTTACACCACATACAAACTAAACTCAAAATGGATTAAAGACCTGAAACTGTAAAACTCCTAAAAGAAAACATAGGCTGTGGTGCTTGGGTGGCTCAGTTGGGAAATCATCAGACTCTTGATTTCAGGGCAGGTCTCTTGATCTCCTGGTCAGGAGATTGCACCCTGTGTCGGGCTCCACACTGAGCATGGAGTCTGCTTGGGCTTCTTTTTTTTTTTTTAATTTTTTTTTTCAACGTTTATTTATTTTTGGGACAGAGAGAGACAGAGCATGAACGGGGGAGGGGCAGAGAGAGAGGGAGACACAGAATCAGAAACAGGCTCCAGGCTCTGAGCCATCAGCCCAGAGCCTGACGCGGGGCTCGAACTCACGGACCGCGAGATCGTGACCTGGCTGAAGTCGGACGCTTAACCGACTGCACCACCCAGGCGCCCCTGCTTGGGCTTCTTTATCTCCCTCTCTCTCTTTCCCTCTCAAAATAAATAAACATTTTTTTTAAATAAACATTTTTTTAAAGAGAAAAAGAAAAGATAGGCAGTAAACTCTTGGATATCAGCCTTAGCGATATTTTTTTTTTTTTGAATCTGTCTCCTCAGGCAAGGGCAACGAAAACAAAATAAACAATTGGGACTACATCATGCTAAAAAGCTTTTGTACAGCAAAGGAAACTATCAAAAGAATGAAGAGAAAACCTACTGAATGGGGAAAGATATTTGCAATCAATATATCCAGGAGGGGGCTAATCTCCAAAATATACCTATAAAGAACTCCTACAACTCAACATCAAAATAACAAGCAATTTAATTAAAAAATGGGCAGAGGGCCTGAATAGACATTTTTCCAAAGAAAACCTACAAATGCACAACAGACTCATGAAAATATGCTTGGCATCTCCCATCATCAGGGAAAGGGAAATCAAAATCATAATGAGACATCACCTCCTATCAAGCCAAACGGTTAGTATCAAAAAGACGAAAATAATACTAAGTGTTGGCAATACGTGGAGAAAGGGGAACCCTTGTGTATTGTTGGTAGAGATGTAAATGGGTACAGCCGCTTTGGAAAACAGTTTGGAGGCTCCTCAAAAAATTAAACTACCGTATGATCCACAATTCTACTTCTGGGTATATACTGGGGGAAAATGAAAACACCAGTTCTAATAAATATATGCACTCCTGTGTTTATTGCCGCATTATTTATAATAGCCAAGGTATGGAAGCAACCTTAGTGTCCACTGTTAAACGAATGGATAAAAAAGATGTCGTGTGTATGTATACACACACACACAAAATGGACTATTAGCCGCAAAAAAAGAACAAACTCGTGCCATTTGGAACTACATGGATAGACCTGGAAAATATCACGCTAAGGGAGCTGAGTCAAAGACAAATCATAGGATTTCACTTATTTGTGGGATCCAAAATACAAAACTATAGTAGACTCATGAATACATTGTACAACCAGGTGCCTACCAGTCTGGATGTCGTAGGCAAATGGGTTAAATGGGTAAAGGGGAAGTACAAACTTCCGGTTATAACTTAAGTCACCATGAGGGTATAAAGTACAGCACAGAAAATGTAATCAGGGGCGCCTGGGTGGCGCAGTCGGTTAAGCGTCCGACTTCAGCCAGGTCACGATCTCGCGGTCCGCGAGTTCGAGCCCCGCGTCAGGCTCTGGGCTGATGGCTCAGAGCCTGGAGCCTGTTTCCCATTCTGTGTCTCCCTCTCTCTCTGCCCCTCCCCCGTCCATGCTCTGTCTCTCTCTGTCCCCCAAAAATAAATAAAACGTTGAAAATGTAATCAATGTTCTCATTAAAAAGTTTTGGGTGACAAATGGGAAGCATATTTGTAGTCATCACTTCGTAATGTACATAAACATTGAATCACTGTATTGTATGCCTGAATCAAATACAGCATTTGTATCAACTATAATTTTGTAAATGAAAAGTGAAATAAAAACACTAACTCAAGAAGATACATGCACCTTCATGTATATTATTGCAGCATTATTTACAATAGCCAAGATACGGCATATTGGATGAATAGATCAAGTGACATACATATAAAATATTCCATATGATTAATGGAATATTTTTCAACCACAAGAATAGATGCAGTCTTGCCATTTGCCACAACAAGAATGAAACTTGAGGGTATTATGCTAAGTGAATTTAGTCAGAGAGAGGCAAATACCTTATGCCACTTATATGTGGAGTTAAAAAAAACAAAAACCAAACAAAAACAAAAAAACAATTCCTGGAACAGATTGTTGCTTGCCAGAGGCAGTGGGCTGGGGAGGTGAGTGAACTGTATAAACTTCTAGTTATACAATAAGTCCTAAAGATCACGTACGACACAGTGGCTATAGTTAATAACACTATATTGTATTTTGAAAGTTGCCAGAAGAGTAAATTTTAAAAATTCTCATCCCCTAAAAGAGAAATGTGTAACTCTAAGTGGCAATGGATCTTAACTAGACTGACTGTGGTGATCACTTTGCAACATATGCAAATATCAAATCATTATGTGGTATGCCTGAAACTAATAAAACGTTATATTTCAATTATATCTCAATTTAAAAAAAAAAACAATAAAGAGGTAACAGAGTTACCACTTTTTCAGGGGCATATAATTCGAGGGGGTTGGTAATAGTAATCATCAACATCTTAACCTATTACAACTACTTCTGCAGCTGTGACTGTCGAAATTTTTTAAAACTCCACAGCTGGAATAGCATTCTTATAGTACACCCCATTTTCATTAAGGAACTGAATTAACTCTATGCTAGTTGGTGGGACTAGAACAGTATTTTTCTGGGGGCTGGAGAAGAGCGTTAATGAAGAAATCACAGCCGACAAGGGTCACTCCCATGGAGAGAAGGGAATGCTAGAATCCAGGTGCTTCTTTGGACATTCTGTAATAGAATATTGGAAGAAATTCATTTTCTGTCTTTTCAAATACATGTTAGCCCTGCTCTCACCCTAGAAGACAAAGAGGGTACAGGGGCTTTGTTGGTCCCCAAGAGTGGCTATCTTCCCTTTCTCCAAAATGGCAAGAGACAAATACACTTCTCGATAAAGTGGAAATGTATCAAGAATTCACTCTGTATGATTAGGCATTAAAGATGGGACAAAAGGAATTAGTAGTAACCACACACAGAACATTTCTTGGCCTCAAGGCTCACACAGTCGGGCTGAAGGGACAGAGTTGCACAGGGCTGCTGGTGTAATCAGTGAGAACTAGGCATGTAGGACTACAGACACACAGCAAAGAAAACAATGGTCTCTTGTCTAGAAGCCCAGGGAAGGTATCATGCAGAGACTACATGGAAACCCATCCAAAAAGATGAGTGAGGCTCTTCTGGATGAAGAAAGTGGCAAGGTGTTCTAGAGGGAGGTACTTTGAGGGCATACTGATGTGAGAGAGGCAAGGCTTATTCTCAAAGTAATACCTAAATGGTGGGAACACCTGGGGGCATCTGGGTGGCTCAGTCCGTTGAGCGTCCTACTTCAGGTTAGGTCATGATCTCACGGTTCATGGGTTCAAGCCCTGCATGGGGCTTGCTTCAGATCTTGTCTCTCTCTCTCTCTCTCTGCCCCTCCCCACTCACGCTCACTCTCTCTCAAAAATTAAATGAACACCTAAAAATTTTTAAAAATTGGTGGCAGCATCTGCTCTGGAAGAAATGACTGGAGAGGAATGCTAAAACAAAAGATGGGACCCAGATATTAAAGCGCTTTGTGCGCCCCATTAATTGTTGGTTACCTGTAGTCATTGGGTACCATTGCGAGCTTCTAAGTAAAGCTCCAATACAATTATTAAAAAAAAAAAATTAACACTGCCATAGAAGGAAGACAGATTGAAAAGGGAAGAATGTGGTGATATGGGGGGGGGGGGGGGGAGGGTTGCCATCCCCCACCGCAGGCCACCCTGCAATGCTGCCAGAATATTCTCTACAGTGGCAGTGGTGCTGGCTCTGTGTTCAATGCCCACCAAATCACAGGTCTGATACTCACACCCTGAAGGTAGGCCTGTTTCACCACATGCTAGCATCTTGAGCCACAGAGCCCATCTCTGAGATGTTGCCCTGCTCCCACTATACATACTTCATTAGCTGTGTTGTCTTGAGAAACCATTTAACTTGTACAAACAGTTAATTTTTAAAATCTATAAAATAGGAAAAGTCCAACCAACGGAATGGGAAAAGGTATTTGCAAATGACATATCGGACAAAGGGCTAGTATCCAAAATCTATAAAGAGCTCACCAAACCACACCCGAAAAACAAATAACCCAGTGAAGAAATGGGCAGAAAACATGAATAGACACTTCTCTAAAGAAGACATCCAGATGGCCAACAGGCACATGAGAAGATGCTCAACGTCACTCCTTATCAGGGAAATACAAATCAAAACCACACTCAGATATCACCTCGTGCCAGTCAGAGTGGCCAAAATGAACAAATCAGGAGACTATAGATGCTGGAGAGGATGTGGAGAAACGGGAACCCTCTGGCACTGTTGGTGGGAATGCAAACTGGTGCAGCCACTCTGGAAAACAGTGTGGAGGTTCCTCAGAAAATTAGAAAAAGACCTATCCTATGACCCAGCAATAGCACTGCTAGGAATTTACCCAAGGGATACAGGAGTACTGATGCAGAGGGGCACTTGTACCCCAATGTTTATAGCAGCACTCTCAACAATAGCCAAATTATGGAAAGAGCCTAAATGTCCATCAACTGATGAATGGATAAAGAAATTGTGGTTTATATACACAATGGAGTACTACATGGCAATGAGAAAGAACGAAATATGGCCCTTTGTAGCAACATGGATGGAACTGGAGAGTGTGAT
>NW_024412397.1:54803093-54851976 GCF_014898765.1 Herpailurus yagouaroundi | reverse complement strand
TGGGATGAGCACTGGGTGTTGTATGGAAACCAATTTGACAATAAATTTCATATATTGAAAAAAAAAATTAAAATAAATAAATTAAAATAAAATAAAATAAAATAAAATAAAATAAAATAAAATAAAATAAAATAAAATAAAAAAATAGGAAAAGTCCTAACATATTCCTCAGTCATTTGGAGAATTAACATTTATGAACGTGTTTTACAAGTTGTAAAATGAATTACATTCACTAATATAGCGTAGGCCTATTAAGTAGGGATTTCCAAAAGAACCATGACTTAAAAGGATATCCTGGAGACGGACTCACAATCCCTGGATCCGAGGAGGAAGCTCACGACATGGGGGTTAAGGCACAAACTCTGGTACCAGCCCAGTGAGTTTAACCCTGGCTCTGACATTCACTTGCCCAGGATCCAAAACCAGTTCACTGAACTCTCTGTGCTTTTGTGTCATCTCTAAAATGGAATTTAAAATACCCACCCCTAGGGTTGCGTAAGGCTAAATGAGTTCACGTAGTAAAGAACTATCCCTGGCCAAGAGTGACTGCTTGATAAGGGGTAGCAATCTTTGTTTTGACGTTAAATTCAGGGTTTTGATCATTATCTTTACTATCATGGATGTCTGTCCACAGCCATCCAAGTCCTAATCCCTAGAACCAATGAATATGGGACATTACATGATTCAAAGGACTCTAAGGATTGCAGCTGGAATTAAGGTTCCTAGTCAGCTGACTTTAAAATAGGGAGATTATTCTGGATTTTCTAGGTTGGCCTAGTTTAATTACATGAGTCCTTTAAAACAGTATTTGAGAGGTGAGAGATGGAGAAAGATTTGGCCTATCATAGCTGGCTTTTTAGGTGGAGGAAAGGGACCCAGAGCATAATAAGACTCTTATGCACAGGGGAGCAAGAAGCTATAAGGTACTCCCTATTTCCAATAAATGTGCAAAATAAAAATGTAAACAAAATAACAAGGGAACTTAAACTGAGTTCCTTGAGGGATTCAATTATGAACTCGCTCCCTAAAGACTTTAAATAAAACCTTAAATATGAAGACTTTTTTTTTAGTTTATTTATTTATTTTGATAGAAATCAAGTGTAAGAGGGAGAGGGACAGAGAGAGAGAGAGAGAGAGAGAGAGAGAGAGAGAGAATCAGAAGCAGGCTCCACACACTGTCAGCATGGAACCTGATGCGGGGTTCAATCCCATGAACCATGAGATCATGAGCTGAGCCAAAACCAACAGTCCACCACTCAACCAACTGAGTCACTCACAGGCACCCTAAAGTATGAAGACTTTAAGCACTAAAGAGCAGGTGGCATTTAAGCAGGGCCATGCATTTGTAGGGGAGGAAAGACTCTGTCAATTCTCCTAGGTTCAGTAGCTGGGTCTATGAAATAAACGACTAGGCAATTTAATAGGACAAAAGGTGTACAAATGCATTAATGTTTAATGTTACATGTCTGGGGGCATTGCAGGAAAAAAAAATGAATACCCTGAAAAGATGTGAGATTTGAGAACTGATGTATTGATAGGGAAGGCAGGGAGATGGAGGAGGTGTAGACCACTTAAGTGGACATAAATGATGTTTAGGAAGAAGAACGGGCCCTCAGAAGGGTAGATGGGAGGTACGATAATGTGTGGCCAAGTTTGTCTGGGTGGAGTGTCCACTTCTAGTCTTTTCTCCTGTGATAAGAATCGGTTTTTCCGGATGATGAAACTCCGGGGAAAGGATTGATGTCACTTGAGTTCCTTTTTTGGAAGATCTGCCTTAGGCAGGTAAGGCAGGTTCAGAGAGAGCCTCCGCGAAAGAGACATAGTTTAGGATGGCATATTCCGCCACCCTTCGGGTTCAAGAAACAATTCTCAATCCCTGAAAGAGTCAAAGAGGCATATGGCCTGGTGTTGGCCTTCAGTGCTTGAAGGAAGAATTTAGGGCTTTGAGAAGAGGAGAAGCACTAGCTGCTGAGTGGAGCACAGGCTCAGAGCAAGAGGTGTTGTGATATTTGTGAAGAATGGTTATTGTGGATCTGACCAGCCTGCACAAGGCGAAGGTTCACGAACGTGACCAGTAAGAGACTTAAGTCGGTCCTTTCAAATCTGGCTGTACCTCAGAAACCCCAAAGGGAACATTATTGAATCATCTGCTCTACAGGTGGTTCCTGGATATTTGTGTTAAGAACAAAGTGGCCAAATACAATGATCAGTGGATCTGGATGCACAACCAGGGTTGAGAACCACTGAAACAGGTCAGACAATGGAAACTGGATTATAGAGGCTGTCAATTTCAGATTACGTGAAGCCAGTGAGCAGACTGCTGTGGACCAGGTATGATGGAGTGGCTCCCTATCCAAGGAACGAAGTATGGATGGATAGGAAGAATTGAAAGACACAGGTGCCCTGGTGAGCATGGTGAATGGATACAAGGGAAGGAGTATGCAAACAGGGGTCAGCTCTATTGTAAACTCCTGAGGACACACCCACATTCACTGCCCAAGCCAGAGTGGCCAACACCTCAACTCACGCAACATGAGAACTGTACAGATATTTGTTGACTAAAGAACTGAACAAATATATGAAAACAATCTGGAAAGCCGGAAGCTGCGGAATATGGTATGCCCAAGATGCGACAGGGAAACTCAGGAGGATAAACATTTAAGAAAAGGTGTAAATTCAGTTTCAGACTTACTAAGTTCAACTAAACTGACAATGATAATAAGGGTTCAAACAGTTGACAAGCCTATCTGGTACATAAAGGAAAGTCCTAGGGCTCCTGGGTTTCTGTAAGTTTCCATCACCCCCTCCTGTTCAATTTATGGGTGACCAGGAGACTAAAATAAGCCTTACACTTCCAACAGGCTAAATCTACCGTGAGATCCACTGAGTGCCACTAGAGGGTGTGATCTCTGCTACAGAGAACTCCTGATGGACAAAGACACTGAGAACACCAAGTCACAATGAAGAAGCAACGGGGAAAAAGAATAGAGCCTGTGAAGTGCAGCTGTCCTAAATTAAAACAGGAAAAAAATGAAGGCTGTGGGGAAGGTGTATCTACATTTCAGAGCAAGCTGCCAGCTTCCCGCTGAGCCTCTCCAACCCAGCACATCCCACCCAACAACACACATACCTTCAAAGGCAACTATGGGTCCCAAGAGCCTGCTGAGTAAATTCCTGACTTTTGTGGGAACCGTAGTATCATATGTCAGAGGGAAAAGGTCGTTGCACAGTCAGAACTCAGTGCTATCTTTGACTTCTCCAAGCTCAACACTAACATTTTAACTTTAAATATGTTCCCCATTATTTATAGCTTGATTTTTTTTTTTAGTGGTTTCATATAGGTTATTTTGATGAAAGCTGAAAATCTTGGTGATTGTATACTTTGTAGCTTAAATTAAGACTAGAAAGAACCTCTCTTTAGTGACCATTTTTCCTGTTCTGACTCACATGATTTTCCTTTCCTCCTCCCCACCCAAAATGGATCAGTGAGTATTTTAGTAGTCTTATCCATGCATATGTCAGGGCTACAATACAACATTAACATTGACTAAGGGTAAGACTGGCCAATGTTAGCATCTAGGTGAAGAACAGGTTAATTAACAAATCAAGAAGGGCAACTGAGACTATGAAAGAGGTGGGAAGTCCTCTGCCTTTTCAGTACTTAACCCACCTGCCCCATCTGTCATATCAAGGAAACAAGCAAAAAATATTAATATTATAGAGAGAACTGACTTGCAATTACCTTCAGACCTGTGATCCTTCTTTAATTATGGAAGAGAAAGCATCTGAAACAGACAAAAGTGGCTCAGAAATGTAAAGCTACTTATCCTTCTGAAGTCAAAATGCTGAATAGTCATGCTTACAAAAGAAAAGTCTACTTACTTACTTATGAACCATCTTTATGATTTGTTTAATTGGGATAGGACCTTAAGTTACTAATACTCCCTGGAAACTGTAGCTTCTATAAATTCCTCAAGATTTATCCTGAACATTCTGTGCTATTATGCTCTTAAGTCATGCACTAGGACTTATCAGACTCTCAGTTCCTTGACACTTCTCTTCCTTCAAACTCTGTTACCAAATACTTGGTGATCTTCCTTCCTAGGAGTGGAGACAATACCAGCCCTGGTATCCATCCAAACCATTAATGCACCCACCCAGCACCTCTGTTTGTGCACAATGAAGATAAACATTTTATGAAATTGTCAAAGCTTATGGCCATTTCCAGTGTCTATTTGCTGATCCCTGTCCTCCTCTTGGGAATTTTGCTCTATAGTATCCTTCTCTCAACCCCCCTGCCTTTCCGTATTCTCTCCCTCTGTTAAAACAGGAAACAGATTTGCTGTCATCAGTTTGTCTTCGACAGAAACACTTTTAGACAAAATTCCACCCTCTAATCAAACCCTCCCATTCAGTGCCTTGTATGAACCAATCTCTATCTGTGTAACGAAAGATTCTGTTTTCTGTTGAAAGAATTTCTAAGCTGAGCATTAAAGAGAGATGACTTTAAATGTCTTGAAGATAAAAATAATACTAATAAATACCTTGAAGATCAATCTGCTTCAGATGTTAAGCTGCCTAAAGAAAAAGAAAATGGCCCCCAAAAGCAATCAGATTCTTGGACCACAGCCTTCTCTTTCTTTCACCCCATCTCTTAATCCCAGTCATTCTCCTTCCACTCCTCTGCCCAAGGCTGCCCGTATGGTCCAGAACCAGGGCCCATTCTCATGGTGCCCTCTCCCTCTCTGTCTCTCACCCAGAGCAGAGAATCCAAATACAACCCAATTAGAGGCCCATTAGAATCCCTTGGGAGGCATGTTATCAAACTACTGCTTCCTTCTGGTGTATTCCCTCTCCATTTGCCCATGTTCCCACTGGGGCCACACTTCTCTAGGCCTTATCTTCTACCAACCCCAATTAAAAATCAGTGCTGATACCCTGTTGGTGGAAGAAGGGAAGAAGGAACATCATGACCATTCCAAAGCCTGGAGATCATGCAGGATCCCTTCAGAATTCAGAAGTGCAATTGTGTCTGCATCCAGAGCACTCAGGACAGTATCAAGAAGGAGATGTTCAGAGATTCTTCATAGACTGAGGACAGGGAGCTAGAGGTCTGGCAGTGTGAAAAGACATCACTAGCTCTCTCACCATTGAGAACTCAGGTATTAACACACATGGGCACCAATACAACCACTATGATTAGAGTATATCAGAGAAACTGTTCACATACACAGAGGCATACACATGCTTCCTAACAAAGCAAAACAGAAAAAGATGACAAGTTTGGCTGTCTAGAAGTAATCTGAAAATGGTGACAAGGTGACATCATTTTTTGGCCTCCCCAAATAACTGCCTGAAACAGAGCAGCTAGGCTAGGAAAAGCAAACTCCCGCAGACATTTTCAATAAAGTGATGGCAAAGCATATCCCTGTGAACCCCGCAGTATATGTGGGTTGGCATAGATTACTGATGACATTAAAATCTTCATGGTATCAGCACGTGTGTTAAAGGAAACAGAACGAGAACAAAAGCACTTCTGCTGGCCCTGAGAGGCAGTAGAAGCTTCCTGGCTCCAATCTGTGAGTAAACACAAGAGAACCAGTGAGATCAGATTGTGCTTGAACTGCTGGGCCCTTGGGCCGTTACAAGAGACGCTTAAAGGACATAATTGAAGTTCCTCCCAAGACAAATAAACAGCTGCAGGGGAGCCTGGGTGGCTCAGTTGGTTAAGTGTCTGACTCTTGATTTCAGCTCAGGTCATGGTCTCCCAGTTCATGATATCGAGCCCCACGTTGTCCCCTGCTTAGGATTCTGTCTCCCTCTCTTTGCCCCTTTCCTGACTGTGCTCACTCTCTCTCTCGATAAATAAACAAGCATTAAAAAAAAGAGGGAGGAGGAGGAGGAGGAGGAGGAGAAGAAGGAGAAGGAGAAGGAGAAGAAGAAAAACAACAGCGGCAAATGGAATCCACACTGAACAGGAAAGAAAGACTGGCTGCAATGGAAAAACAAGATGCAGAAAAAAGTGGGAAGGGGGAAGAGGCAGCAGATATCAGATTTTAAACACTTCTCAAAACGATAGATACAGTTGCTATGGAGCTGTGACGCTGAGGCTGTCCTGGCTCACCGTTCCCTTCGAAGGGTACTGGAAAATTCATGGCACTCAAACGTTAGTAAAGAAAAAACTGGCAAAGGTGTCCAAAGGAAAAAAGGCCTGAGAAACACAATAATGTCTCTGCAGACACTAAAAGCATGCCAGAAAGACATGCGAACAAAATCACAGTCTAATATTTCAAATCAAAAAAAACTTGGAAAACAATGACGGGAGCTTTGAAAAACAACAGCATAAACCAGAATTGGAAAAACTCAATGAAAAGCTAATTGAAGAAGACAGAGACTTACAAAGGGAGTTAGCAGAAGGTAAGAAAACATCTGAGAAGAGAAATTCATTTCAGAATTTCCAACTAAACAAGAAATAAAACTGTGAATGAAAACCACAGAAAATGCCTTCAGAAAAATGAAAGAATATTTTTAAATAAATAAAAATAGGGGCGCCTGGGTGGCGCAGTCGGTTAAGCGTCCGACTTCAGCCAGGTCACGATCTCGCGGTCCGTGAGTTCGAGCCCCGCGTCAGGCTCTGGGCTGACGGCTCAGAGCCTGGAGCCAGTTTCCGATTCTGTGTCTTCCTCTCTCTCTGCCCCTCCCCCGTTCATGCTCTGTCTCTCTCTGTCCCAAAAATAAATAAACGTTGAAAAAAAATTTTTTTAAATAAATAAATAAATAAATAAAAATAGTATATATATATAAATATATAACAGATAAAAATATAAATATATATAACTATTACATATATATAATATATATGGCAAGGATATCCAGGATACATATAACAGAAATCCCTTAACAGAAGAGAATGTTATGAATTATAATTCAAAACTACTTTTCTGAGATTAAAAAAAGACTCACACTACATATTAAAAAGACACACCTGGCAATATTGAGCCAGGATGGGCTACACCTAAACATAGTCTACTGAAACTGCCTATCTTTAAATAAAAATTCCTTTTGGCACCCCATTAAAAGGTCAGTATCCTTTACAAAAGAAAGAGAATGAGACTGTCATCAGACTTCTAGATAGAAGTGCTTTATGCCGAAAGACAATGAGGTAGCACATTTAAGAAATACAAGGAAAATGAATGTGAGTTAAGGGTTTTATATCCAGCTACACTGATCTTTAAATATAATAGTCACAATTTTTATGCACGTGTAAGAACTCAGGACGTATTGTTCCTATGAGCTTTTCCTGAGGAAATTACTGGAGAACAAGTTCAAGCAACCAAAATGATTGAAAAGGCCTGAACCATACAACTTGAGTAAACATTAAATAGGTATTTATTCGTATAACTCCAAGTAACTGTGAATTGTAAGGGAGAAGTTATAAAATGTAATGGTCCTCTGCTATATATACATTTAATTGAATTATCTAAAAATAAAGAAGGACAGATCAGAAAGAATATGCAAAGTAGAAAAAAATAAAAAATAAAAAAAAAAAGAATATGCAAAGTAGAATAAGCTCACTGCCTCAAAGATCTCAATGGGGAGTAAAACGTATTAGTTGAAAGTAGATTCTGGGCCGTCGGGAACAAGGTGAAGAATGGGTGGGTAGCTAATTTCAATTTTATTCAAAGTAGGATATTAAGAGACAGTAGTAAAAAGGAAATCAAAGTCGTCGCAGATATTAATAAAATCATCAATCATAAACTTATGTTTAGAAATTAGTAAAAAGGCATCAGCACAAAGAAACACCAACTTTTCTAAGTGCATAAAGGATATACAAAAGAGTGTAAGCAAATAATATAGACAGGTGCTTCTCAGACTCTGCAGTGAAGAACCAGCTATTGACTGTTCAGTCCATTGCAGGTCAGCACTATTGTAAAGTACAAAATCACATGCTTGGATTTGCCGTGCTTTGTAGTATGTTTGTAGCAAATCAACTAAATATTTCCAAATGTTTTCTTTCATTTCCTGTACACTTATCATGGCTTGGTAACCAACAGTTCATGGACAAGCACTGGTATAGACCACACAGTGAAACAATAGGAGTATAAGAGCAGTATCAATATAGGTAAATAGATAATGTGTGTATATATGTGTGCATATACATACTGCTGTGTATATGGAAATATATATACATATATACACATATATATAACATATATATACTGCTGTATATATGGAAATAGGCGTAGCATAAATATGACAAAACTGATTTACATAAATTAAACAAGAAGGCAGTCGGCTGAGGTAACTAATTCCTTGGTGACCTTATGTAAGCAACCCAAAATCTAAGCCTTGTAAATGCCTCAAGGTTACAAAATTGAAACCTAAGAAAAACCAATCACAAACAGCTAACTAGTCATAAGCATTAGCCAATCAGTAATGTCCTTACTTTGCTTCCTTCTTTACTCTGTAGAAGTCTCTCTCCCAGCTCCTGATCCGGGATGCAGGCCACTTCCATTTTTGTGCTGCCCAGTTAGAATTGATTTTTGCTCAAATAAACTCTTAAAAGTTTTAATATGCCTCAGTTTATCTTTTAACACATCAACCATTTAGATTCTAGCAGTAACTGTAAAAGAGCTTAATTCACCTATTTTTTAAAAAGGATTTTCAGATTAGCTAACAAAGCAAAATCCAAAACTCCAGGTTATTATAAACTTATATATATTTATATATATTTATATTTTATGTTTATATGTTTCTGTATTTTGTATAATTATATATTCTGTATATTAGTTTACATTATTTTTTCTCCACTTGGAAATAAAATATATATTTATTTCAAGTGGAGAAAGGTCTGAAAAATAAGCCATCATTTACCTAATAAAGAGGAGGGCGAATAAAATATGTGATTTATAGGTATTAATTTTATATATTTATATATAAGCATATATTAAAAATATGAGTCACAGCATTTAAAAATAAAAGAATTACCTAAAGGTAGAGAAAGGAAATAGGACAGAGGGGATAGGGAAAGAAACTAGACTTATTTTGCGAATTTGACTTTAGCGTCATACAAAACTTTACCTAATTATAAAACAAAATTAAATTGAAAATAAAGCAATCCCTAAATATCAAAAGCCAAAGAAGGCGAGTATGCCTGTGTATCCAGTAGGTGGCATAACAACACTAAGAGGAGAGTAATAGTGATTTGACTATTCATTCTAGGTGACATGTTATCATAAGGACAAAAACGACCACAAAGAAGCTTAAATTTTTTAAATCATTTTGTAGGTGGGAGACTTAATACCTATTCTGAGACTGCTGTGTGTGTATTCTGGATCAAGCAAATGAGTAATCATACTGGTGTCATTAAAAACTTTAATATTTGACATGGAAAAAGGAAACCCAGGGGGAAAAAAATCCCCTACCACTAAAAGGAACGGGCTCCCCGAAGAAATAGCTGATTTCAGGTCTGTGGCAAGAAATGTACCATATAAGCCTAGAATATCAAGGCTGCGTCAGTGATAATCAAGTTAAAGAGGCTCCCAGGGGCCAAAGATGGGAACATTTGAATAATAAATATAATAACTGCAGTAGATTGAAACACATCAGAGGGGTTAAAATTCATGAATTCCTAATGGTATTCTGAAAAGAAAATACTAATGATTATCCTTGGAAAATGTGAGGAGACCACAATCGTTACTTTACCAGCTAGCAAATAAAAGGAAGAGATCATTTATTCTACCTTCTCTACACAGGCTATTCGAAGCAACCAAGTAGTTGATGAGATATTTCCTTAAGGAAGTATTCCATCTGATAAATGAAGGAATTTTTAAATTTCAATATCACCATTTTACAACCTTTAATTAGTTATTAAATCTGGACAATGGTAATCAATGACAGTATCATAAAATACCACACACACACACACACACACACGCACAAAATCACAAGAAAAGCCACCAGGCAGGTGCTTCTGGATGGAGGTATATACAAAGGCTATGGCATATCTGTGCCAAAATTGAACCTTAATCTGAGGACATCCCTAGAACTATCCAACACTAACCACATGTGGCTACTGAGCATATGAAATGTGACTAGTCCACACCAAGACATGCTATAAGTGTAAAATACATTTTTTATACTAAGTTTTTGCAAGCTGGTATGTAAACTACCTCAATAATTTTTAATATTGACTACGTACTAAAATAATACTTGGATATAGTAGGTTAAAAGTTATATCATTAGAACTGATTTCAACTGTTTTTTAAAGATGTCTTATTTTAGGGGCGCCTGGGTGGCTCAATTGTTTGAGGGTCCAGTTCTTGTTACAGCTTAGGTCATGATCCCAAGGTTGTGGGATCGAACCCCGCATCTATGCTTAGCATAGAGCCTGCTTAAGATTCTCTCTGTCTCTCTCTCTGCCCTTCTCCCCAACTTGCACTCTCGCTCTCTAAAAATAATAATAAAAAAAAATCAAAATAACCTCTGTAAAAAAATAAAAGGTCTTATTTTAAAATACTTATGGTTCATATGGCATTTCTATTTGACAAATGAGTCCTGCTACAGTTCTAACTACAATTTATAGGAAATAAGGAAATAGCTTAGACAGAAGAACATGTTGGATGACACTAGAAGAATGAAAACAGAGAAATGCAGGCTTTCAGAAACTCTGCAATGCATATTTTAAATTTGCTTTAATGAGAGACTTAAAGTAACTAAAAATGTATGCGCCTAAGCATTGTGGTTCATGTGTAAGGTAGCCCTAAATATTAATATCTGTGAAACCATGGGTTTGCTATCTGTTACATTGTCACTATTGCTTATAAAAATGAGTGTATGACAATTAAAAACATCTATGTTAGCATTGTATAAAGCAATTTATCCTCAGTGTGTGTGAGCGGCACTATGGAAAAATAAATACATAGTTATTTCTTACCATTAAAAAACCTCTGTTTAAGAGAGGGAGGCAAACCATAAAAAACTCTTAAATACAGAGAATCAACTGAGGGTTGATGGGAGGCGGGGGAGAGGGTAAAATGGGCGATGAGCATTGAGGAGGGCACTTGTTGGGATGAGTACTGGGTGTTGTATGTAAGCGATGAATCACAGGAACCTACCCCCAAAACCAAGAGCACATGGTTTGTTAGCTAACTTGACAATGAATTATATTTTAAAAATAATATAATTTGAATTTTTTTCTTAAAAAAGAAAGGAAACCTCTGTTTAATATTCACTGTGTTCTAAAACTTCAAATCTCATTTCTACCTTTCATGAAAATGAACTTGCTTTAAAATAATTTTCTTAAGGGAACACTTTTGCATTGTTGGTGAGAATGCCACCTGGTGCAGCCACTCTGGAGAACAGTATGGGGGTTCCTCAAAAAATTAAAAATAGGGCTACCCTACAACTGAGTAATTGCACTACCAGGAATTTATCCAAAGGATATAAAAATGCTGATTCGAAGGGGCACAGGCGCCCCAATGTTTATAGCAGCACTATCAACAATAGCCAAAGTATGGAAAGAGCCCAAATGTCTATTGACTGATGAAAGGATAAAGAAGATGTGGTGTGTGTGGGTGGGTGGATGGGTGCACGCACACACACACACACACACACACACACACACACACAGTGGAATATTACTTGCTGATCAAAAAGAATGAAATTTTGCCATTTGCAACAACGTAGATGGAACTACATGTATTATGCTAAGCAAATAAGTCAGAGAAGGACAGATATCATGATTTCACTCATGTATGGAATTTAAGAAACACAACAGATGAACATAGGAGAAGGGAAGGAAAAAGAAGACAAAAAAAAAAGGCAAACCATAAGAGTGTTAAGCTGAGGGTTGCTGGAAGGGTGTTGGGTGGGGGAATAGACTAAATAGGTAATGGGCATGAAGGAGGACATTTGTTGGGATGAACAGTGGATGTCATATGTAAGCAATGAGTCACTAAATTCTACTGCTAAAACCATTATTACATTATATGTTAACTAACTTGGATTTAAATAAAATTTTTAAAAAAATAGTAATTTTCCTGGTTAAAATCTACAAAAACAAGTTGGATATGTAAAATTGTTTAATCTTCCTTGTCATCTCTTCCATATTTAGTATTTCTCCCAAATTAGAGATCAAATTAATAAATATATATAAAATTTTGGAAACAGCAAAGTCACATATTAAGTTTACTCAGACTTCAATTTTAATATATTTCTTATACACCTAACATAATAGGGACCCAAAATATTAGATAATTTGTCTCTCAGTTCATTAAATCAAAAATTATATTGGTATCTAAACTCTGTTTTTACTCATTTGTAAAATTTATGTGACTTTAGCACGCTTTAACCTTTAATCAAGAAAAATATAACAAGACGTCTAACAAACCCACAGAAATATATATATTATATATCCACATAGCAATACACTAATACAGTGTATATATTGAAAATAAATCTTAGAATTTTTCCACTTTACTCACACTGCATGAAAGCGAGAGAACACTAGGGGGCAGTGCTGGCAGCTCAATGATCTCTGCAGGAAGTGGAAAGAACAGTTCGCATCAAATTACCAACCACTAACGAGATAAATGGAGTCTAATGTGACGAAACAATTTGTTTAACCTACCTTTTCTAAAGTTATCAGAACTGTATATATAATATATATATATACGTATATATGTTTATACGTATATACATATATATACGTATATATATATATTATATACGTATAATATGTGTGTGTGTGTATATATATATATTTATTAGTTTCAACCTCTTGGAAGAGACACTTTGCTCAAACCCTGAGCCCATTAGGTTGGTGACAATCTCAGTAATCGCCTCAATTCAACTCAGTTGAATTGCAAGTCAACCAAAGTATATTAAGTAATTAATCCATAATACCACCTCCTTACCTACAAAAAGAACACGGCCAAAACCAAAAGGTCAAAACTAAAAAGATGAAAAGCTAAGAAAGCCTTTTTACATCTTCTAAAATTTTTGTCTATTTTAAGGGCATAAAATTCTTGTGAGCGGTGACTTTATGGTACATTTTTCAGAGTATTGGGTACAGTCTACAGATGCATAATATGTGGTAAAAAGATAAACGTTTAAATGCCAGACTCAGAACAAGGAGACAGCTAAGTCTCAATGCCTTTTTAATATGCAGTGAATATTCTAATGAGCAACAAATCCATTTTTTTTTCTTTTGGAATATTAGAATCTATAAGTATTATATGAGCTATACTCTCAATAGTGGGTTTGACCTACTTAAGTTTTTTGTAAATCCTTCCAGAGAGGCCACATTATTTACTTCTGAACAATTCTTGAAGTCTGTTTGGAATATGTAATTTAGCAGCAGGTGGTTCAGGTCATTATAAAAGTGCATGATTAATATAATTACTACTAGATGATTTTGATTCCTTTCTTCAAAGTTTTTTGACTTTGAAATTGTACCTGGAATTTCTATAGCCTATTTGTCTTGGGGTTTTATGAACAATAAATGGTTCACCCTCTTTTATACAGTGGCAATCATTAGCGTTTGGAACTAGAAATTGCAGCTCACCATGGTTTCTACCAGATTTGGGGTATTTTTAGTCTCTGTCAGAATCCCATGGGAAAGAGACTTCACTTCAAAAGGTTGAAATGAGAATTTAAAGGGGGGGGGGGGATATTTACAGACCAGTGGGCCAGGTTAAAAGAAAGTGGTCACAGAGGTTGCGTTACCCTGAAATAAGCACAGTGGGGAGTGGTCCCAACCCAAGGCCTGAAGGGAGAGAAGAGGGGAAGAAATCATGTGTCCTGAGCCTGTAGTAGCTGGAGCCGTAGAGGAGCTGTGGTCCTAGAGGGACCACTGCAGAAACACTGGCGCTGGAAGACATGGTCCAGATAGACCCAGACCTGTCCATCTCCCCCCTCTGCTCTTCAGGCAGTACCTCATTTGACCACCCAGAGCTGGGCAGGGAAGGGTGGACAACTCGGGGGTGGGAGTGGCCACAGCAAGTGGAGAAACACAGGACCACAACATATACTGACTTAACAAAGACAGTCTTCCCACTGGAGGTTGTCTACAACCCTTCCCATGGGAGGTTTCTTCCTTAGCTTTGTGCTTCACTCATCATATCCTTACCAAACCAAAGAGAAAGCATTATTTTAAGGAAACTCTTTCTTACAAATGTCAAGCTTCTAGATGGAAGCTTCTTATTCCATCTTCTAGCTTGTCTTTTGTGTGATCCAAGAGGAAGCATTTTCCATGATACGAAATCTAAAACTTGCTTCTCATCATCGCGACATGACAAGCTTTTGAGTGGATTCCATGAAATCACTGCTGAGTTTGGAGAGCTCAATCAGTGATCTGGTGAGATGGGAGACGACTCATTTTCTCCTGTATCCCTAAGGAGTTCCCGTTCAAGCCCCGGCTACAATAATCACCACCAGCCTGGACCACTGGAATCTCACCTCCTCATTTGGCTATTTTATTGCTTTTCTTTTCCTACCCATAATCTACTTCACACCCCAGCAGGAAAAAAAATGCAAAACATGTTGTCGCTTTCATAAAATATTGCTCTTATTGTGACCCACCCTCCATGCCTCCTTACCTCCCCGCTTCCTGATTTTTACTGAAAGGATGAAGGGAAAGGAACTCTTGGTGGTTTTGTTCCAATTACACTAACAATTATTAAGTGACTGTGATTTTTGTCACAGATGTATGGACAAAACTCTTGAAGAAACCAGTTGATTAAAGCCAACAGCTCTTTCAAAAAGCATATTCTGCCCTGAAATTAAACAGTGAATGAAACTTTATTCTGTTATTTTTTCTCTTTCCTAAGAGTCCTCTGCATTATTCAAGGGAAGGCTTGTCTTATTTTGTTCCCAGGCTCTTTTCCTTTTTCTTTGCCCTGCACTGTTGGTTCCTGCCTGCGTCCCACTTCCAATACTGGCTCACTAAGTGGGTCCTGTGTGAGAGGGCTTGGCACATGTAAGCTTCGCTTCTCCATCTACTAGGTTCTGAAGATAAATCCTACAAGGAAATGCAAAACAAATGGTTTTGTACATTTCTGCCAGGGATGAGGCTATTTTTATGATATTTTGCAGCCTTCGTATAATGCAACCCAACAGCAAAAATGACTTACCTTCTAACTATTCTGACCAAAATTAAAACCTGCATTGACTCAGATTTTATATTGCTGGATGCTCTTGGGATTACCAAGGTGCACTTCCTCACATCATTTACAAATAGGTCTTAAAGGTCTTTCAGGGACTACTTGTTAGCCAAGGAATCTTGAGAGTTATTACAAAGACGTTTTTCATTTAAAAAAAAACAAAAACAAAACTGGGGCGCCTGGGTGGCGCAGTCGGTTAAGCGTCCGATTTCAGTCAGGTCACGATCTCGTGGTCCGTGAGTTCGAGCCCCGCGTCAGGCTCTGGGCTGATGGCTCAGAGCCTGGAGCCTGTTTCTGATTCTGTGTCTCCCTCTCTCTCTGCCCCTTCCCCGTTCATGCTCTGTCTCTCTCTGTCCCAAAAATAAATAAATGTTGAAAAAAAAATTAAAAAAAAAAAAAACTTGTGCAATTATCAATGCCAATATTTACAGTTCAGCTTCTTTGTACAGGTTGTAAAAGTTACTAACAAGACCTTCTATAAAGAGGTGGTAGCTTTTATATGAATTTTTATTTTTGGAAAGAATGAAAAGAAAAGGTAACAGATTTGTGTCTTCAAAACAATACCTACTACCTCAGTTTTTTTTTTTTAACGTTTATTTATTTTTGAGACAGAGAGAGACAGAGCATGAAGGGGGGGAGGGTCAGAGAGAGGGAGACACAGAATCCGAAACAGGCTCCAGGCTCTGAGCCGTCAGCACAGAGCCCGACGCGGGGCTCGAACTCACGGACCGCGAGATCGTGACCTGAGCCGAAGTCGGCCACTCAACCAACTGAACCACCCAGGTGCCCCTACAACTTCAGTTTTAAAGAGCAAGTAAGGCCACCTTTTCCCTATTTTGCAAAGGAGTTGCTTGACCACAGATGTTCCAAGCAAGTAATAGTTTCAAAAGAGGCTTTAAATCACCAAAATAGTGGAAACAAGTCTAGGGAGCTAAACCAAAAAAAAGATAAGCTTTTTTAATGAACATTTTGAAGGCATGAGGAAATTGCAAAAACTAAGTGGGTTTTTAGGCATTTGGGGCATAAATGTCCTATTAAGCCAGATTTATACTATTTATTGGCCATCAGGGGAGAGAAGTTCTCTGTGATGTAGAAGCCCAGTCTCTAATTTTTCTTCAATGTATCATTTTTAGAAATATCACAAAGAAATGCATTTTTCCAGAGTCGTCAATATAGAAAGTATGTCAGGCAGGAAAAAAAAAAAAGGAAGATAAAATGACTAGTTATAAGGAGATAACCAACACATGTACTCAAACAGTCTACATGTAATACAGTTTTCTTTTTGTGGAGAGAAGGGTAGAAGATCTTAGAGCCAAACCTGGAAGCTGGGTGCAATATTAACATATTAAAGCAGGAATGTGCTAAAACATGCGTTGTGTATTGCTAGCTGCCTAAGCCCAAATGGGGGCTGGAGAGAAGGGAGAAAGACAAAGCCAACCAGAAAGTACCTCCCAGATACTCTAGACAGCTCAGTCTGTAGCTTCCAGGATAGACCGCACTGCACCCCCCCACCCCCCAGCCCGCGCACACACACACACACACACACACACACACACACACACAGGGGTCTGGCTCTTCCAGGCACTGACTGCAGGAGTAGGCAGGGTAGCTCACTGCCTCTGCTGTGTGGTTTCAAGGACCCTGACCCCCAGGTTCCCAGGGCTTCCACTGGCCAATGCTGGAAATTCCCCTGGCAAAGCTTCCCCACTAGCTTAAGGCTTTGACTCCTGCTATGAAGAAACAATGTCTCTTACCCCTTCTGTTCAACTCTAACCCATCGCCAAAGATAGAGTGGGAGATATACAAAAACAAATATCTAAGAGTCCAATTTAATTCTAGTTATTTGAGGGGTGTTTGGGTGGCTCAGTCAGCTAAGCATCCAAATCTTGGTTGAAGCTCAGGTCATGACCTCACAGTTCATGAGTTCGAGCTCCACGTTGGGGCTGCTTGGGATTCTGCCTCTCTCCCTCTCTCTCTGCCCCTCCCCTGCCTGTGCTCTCTCTCTCTCTCTCTCTAAAAAAAATTAATAATTCTAGTCATTTGAATATTTATTGAGAAAGCCTGAGCAAGATATCAGATAAAATTCATAAAGTCTCAGAATGGACTGATGCTTTAGAGATTCAGGAAATGAGCTTTTTAACCCAAAATCGGGATGATAATAGGTCAATGTATACTTTTGGGATTAGTAGGACAGAATAATTGGAATCAGGGATGGATAGTTAATGCTGTAGAAAGCTCATTTGGCCCATCCACGTATCCTGTTTAAATTCATTTGTCATCCCAGGTGAGTTCTCAAACAGCCTCCACGTGGGTACCTCCAGTGGCTAGTATTCTCTTCCTCCAGGAACACCCCGCTCCTCATCAACTTGATTCCTGCCCATAGCAGCTGCATGAATCGGTATAGTCTCTCTCCTGTGTGCTCCACCACTTTATTAAAATACAAGAGCCTCTGGAACCTTCTCCTCATCATCCTGTACAGCATTAGTTACCATTCCCCTCCACTGCTGGACTCAGAAAAGTCACTGCTGACTGCCAACATGAGCCTGCCCAGCACTGATGATGCAAACAACAGCCATATTCCATCCCTCTCAGACAGAAGCTTATTTAGATGGGGCTGTTGGAGAGAGAAGTACAAGAAGATACTTAGACCCAGGGGCCTAAGAATCTTAGCACTACAATGGAGGGTAGGTGAGGTGAGCAACGGGTCCAGGGTCTCTTCCACAAATTCATGGACGAAGGACAGCATTGAGGAACGTCATGCTAAGGTTTGCATCCAGCTATTTACCCCAGGTAAGTAGTGAGAGTCGAGAACTGGTGTTCAGAAAATCTCCAAGCACATCAAGAGCTACCCCAACCCGTGTCCATGGATTATCATTAAAAAGTAAGGAAAAGCTGTACAATCCATAGGGAAAGTGCACACACAGTTGCTACTCTGTTAGTCTAATGATATCCATGAGCTAAAGACAGAATGCTCTTGGGGTGCCTGGGTGGCTCAGTCAGTTCAGCATCTGGCTCTTGATTTTGGCTCAGGTTATATCGAGCACCAAGTTGGGCTCCATGCTGACAGCATGGGGCCTGCTGGGGATTCTCTCTCCCTCTCTCTCTGCCCCTCCCCAGCTCACACACTCTCTCTCTCTCTCTCAACATAAATAAATAAACTTTACAAAACACAAAATCCTTTTAAAAATTCAAAAGAAAATGTGTCTAGAAATCTGTATAGTATGTAAGAAAGACAATGTCCGGTTTATATTTCGTTAGTCATTGCAGGATTATTGCCTTTGAATCAATTTTGACTACAAATGTATCTAAGGAAATTATAAAAGTAAAAATAGATCTATCTGAACATATACTTTTTAAACTTTAATAGTCATAATAATAATTACAACACTAGCAGGGCACCTGGGTGGCTCAGTTGGTTGACCATCCAACTCTTGATTTTGGCTCAGGTCATGATCTCATGGTTTGCAAGATCAAGCCCCACATCAGGCTCTGGGCTGACAGTGCAGAGCCTGCTTAGGCTTCTCTCCCTCCCGCTCTTTCTGTCTCTTCCCCACTTGCACTCTCTTTCTCTCAAAATACATTTCAAAAAACTTAAAAAAAATTAATTACAATACTAGCTCATCTATGGACTGAGCTTATATATATAAAGTACTTGGAATAATGCCTGGCCCACAGTAGACCCAATATTAAGAACTTGCTATTATTATACAGATATAATTTTTAATAGTTATGGTTATAATTGAATTTTAGAAATGTAAAATAGGATGAAAGATTAGCATTCACTTGAATCAGTGGCTTTCAACTTTTTTTTTTTTTTTTAAGCAGCAACAGCCATTTTTCAAAAATCCTTTTTGCCAACCAAGAAGGCAGAGTGGATCCCAGTGGGTAGGCCAAATAAACAGGACCCTCTCTGCTTGAAGTGGGGCCCAGATCTCCAGCATCAGGATTCTCCCCTTCAGGCAACTCTGGAACCCAGTCTGAAAACTAAGTCAGGGTACCCTTACCAGTTCAAAGATGAGGGAAATAAACCCTAGGGAAGTAAATGCCCTCATTCTTAAAGCTAGCACATTTAGATTGCTTTCCAGAAAATAGCTAATACCAAATCTACCTGGAAACAAATGTTCTCTGCAGGACAATCCTCAAAATATTTAACCAGGTAACCAGCAAAACTATCTCTGCCTGGCACCGGTCTGCTGCTACTGATCACTCTGGTGTCAGGCATTAACTCGTTTGTTGCTAACTTGGAAAGGATTTTTTTGAGAGGTACCGTGTTACAGTGGAAAGGCTGAGGAGCTAGAGGGCTCAGGACAATAGCATAAAATCGGCACCAGTTTTAACAACTGGTGATTTCAACCATGTGTAGTCATACTGAATACCAGTTCTGGGTGTTTGAGATGTCTTCTGCAGGCTGGAAAAAATCCACATCAGATTGGAACCCTGTTGAGTAAAGCTATACTATAAATGGAATCTCTGGAGAACAGTATCTATTTCCCTCATTTGCTCTTTCTAGAAATTAAAGTTCTGTGCTCCCCTTCCAAAGCATGTAGGCATTTATCGTCTTCCAAAAGAAGGAACTACTAATGACGTTCACCATGTTTAAAGAAGGGAGTCATACAAATCACTTCTCTTAGAAGGGAGAGAATAAACCAAATACCCATGGTCATAAATGAATTTGTACTAAAGCAGCATTGTTAAGTTAAAATAAAATTCTTAAAGCCAGGTTACTGCAGTCAGTTGAACAGTAGTTGTCTGGGATAGAAATTGTAAATGATTGCTTTGTGTTTATCATCTAAAATAAGTTGAAGGGTCCAAAGTGACAGCTGAAAGCTGCTTATTATAAGAGTTGATCTGTAGCTCCATCTTTAAAAAAAAAAAATTACATACTCTCTAAAAAATAACCAAATATTTAAAAAAAATTTTTTTTTAATTTTTTAACAAGTCAGGGCAGGGGGGCACCTGGGTGGCTCAGTCGGTTAAGCGTCCGACTTTGGCTCAGGTCATGATCTTGCGGTTCATGAGTTTGAGCCCCGCATCGGGCTCTTTGCTGACAGCCTAGAGCCTTGAGCCCGCTTCGAGTTCTGTGTCTCCCACTCTCTCTGCCCCTCTCCCACTCACGCTCTGTCTCTTTCTCTCTCAAAAATACATAAACATTAAAATGGCTTTTAATTGCAAAACAACTTGTCATTTTCGTGTACATACTGAAATAAGCGACTTCTGCTAGTGGTCTTTGACACAGACGGTCTACCTACATAACAGGCAGATGATGGTGATGGGAGAAAAACAAGAACATAGATGTGCAGGTGGCCTCAATGAGAGAACCGGTAGGTTGGATCTGAACGAGGAGGAGGATGTTCCGGAGGTGTGTGGGGAGAGATGAGAAGTTAGCGGGACAATCAAAGCATACACAAAGAGCTTACTAATTGGAGCTAGGATAGCTTCCTGCCACTTCTTGAAGTTTAGACTACCCCATCTCAAACGCAGATCTTTAGTATTCCAGAAAAATGTCTGTGCATCACTTTCTGGCTCCTGGGGGAAGGAGAGAGGCACGGGAGAAAATTCATTTAAGTGTGTGACTTAAAATGAAGAGCATTTGGCTAATGAGTAAGCAGCTGTTTGGTTAAGCAAATGACTCATCCTGGGATATTTTTGGAGCACAACTATTTTTCAAGCCTGTAAAAATGTGAAGTAAAAAAAGTCTCCCTGAGATCCAAAAGCAGATGTTTATGCATTTATGAGAAAAAGTACTGGTGAACAGTAAGGTCTTCCATCAGGGCTGCCAACTTATCTATGAAAACATGGGAGTCTTCTTAAGAAGTCTTACATTTATTTTCACTGAACAGGGAACGTTTACAGATTAGTTATTTTATGCCAAGCATTGTTCTATGCAAAAAAAAAAAAAAAAAGTAAGACAATAAGACAAAAGCCCCATCAATGAGTAAAGTCTGATAAAGTTACATTGTTTACCCCAAAAATACAATAATGAAAATGATATTTAAAAAACAACATAAAAAATAAAATAAAAAGGGCCACATGTATGGCCATAGGCTATAATTGACATAACTTTTTATTTGCTTATAATAATTATAAACATATATTATTTAATTATATATTCTATACAATTGTTAAGTATATTATATTTCTCTAAATCTATACTACTATGTTCTGTGTATTAATATAACTGATAGGCAATTGATAATAGCTCATAACTAACAGTGGGTATTTACTGAGAGCTCACTATGAGCCAAGCCTTGTGCATCGGAGGCCTCCTGTTGGAAAAGCACGTGTTCCACGGCACTGAACTGGCTAAGTTGGAAGAGGGTGAAACTCTTCATGTAGGGGTCATGAGTTCGAGCCCCACACTGGGTATAGAGATTACTTAAATAAATAAAGCTCAAAAGTAAAAGAAAAGCATGTGTTAAATGGAACTCTTAAAAGAAATAAAATCACATTGAGAAGAGACGTGTGACTGTAGCCTAAGATGAGAGATGGCTCTTGGGGTGGAGCATTGTATTTGGCTCAGAGGTACTTGCTACTCAAGATAGAAAAGGAAACAGGATATGTTATGGAAGCTTAAGGAGGCAGATCATCGAGCTGGTGTCTTTGAATAAGCGTCCACACAGGAGTTAGATCTGAAATTGCCTTTGAAGCATGGGTGATATGTGAAAAGTACAAGGGGGTTTTTGAGAAGAGAAAATGGCTTGAGCAAAAACAGCGAGACAGAAATAGGAGAGATTCATTGCTCAGTGACTGAGCAAGGGGATGCTCAGATCAGAACACAGACCCTTTTTATCAGGATGGTGGACATATGTGGGGAATGAAGGGCAGCAAGACTGGTCAGGAATCGGAGGCTTCAGAGTGGAAAAAAGCATCAAAGACAAACAAAGGGAGCAGGAAGATTATTCTGGTTGAGCACAACGTGCATAGCTATATGGTATGTCTGAAAGCCGGATCCTGGTTAGAAGCTTACTGTAGACTGCTGGGGAAAAGACGCCACAGGGCTTACCAAAGTTGAGGCAGATAGAATGAGGATCACTGCTATGCCGTGACACGCACTGAGAGAAAACAACTAAGGATGCTTTAGCGTCTGAAGCCTGGGTGAGCAGGTGGAAGTGAGAGGAGTAAATCTGTCTCACTGGACAAACCATTATTTCAGACAGGGCGCTTAGAGAACCAACCAGTGATGGACTGCCAGGGACAGACACGTCAAACAGTCTCGCCAGCATCTAGAATACGTGGAAAGGCACCTCCATAGCTACATGGAGACTTGGGATACTTGACATGATGAGATCTCTGAGACAATGAGAAAAAAGAACCCTGACTTGAGGGGGACTGTTAAAGATGGCGTGCACTGGAGAAACACATCAGTTTTCTAGGACTGCTGTAACCATGTACCACAAAACGAATGGCCTCAACAACAGACACAGATTTGCTCACAGCTCTGGAGGCTAGAAGTCCAAGATCAAGATGTTGGCTTCTCCTGAGCCCTCTTTTCCTTGGCTTATAGTTGGAAGTCTTCACGTGGCCATCCCTCTATACATGTCTGGTCCCAATCTCTTCTTCTTGTAAGAACACCAGTCCTTTGGGATTAAAGCCCACTCATAGGACTTCCTTTTAAATGCAATAACCTATGTAAAAGCCCTATCTCCAAATACAGTCATATTCTGAGGTACTAGGGGGTGAAGGACTTCAATATATGAATTTTAAAGGGACACAATTCAACTCAGAAGGTAAGAGATCTCCTCTTTTTGTTTGTATGTTTCGTGGTACCAGAACTGGCGTTCTCTCAGAGCTTGCCCAATTAAACCTCTCCCATTACATAATAACATCACAAAGTTAATTTTTAACATCACGTGTTTGTTCCTCAATTCTGCATGCCATGGAACAGAGTGCTTGTACTGAGCCAAAAAATGACCTAAGTAGACTTCCTTGAGAAGACGGCAGAGTAGGAGGATCCTGCGCTCACCTCCTCTCGCAGACACGTCTCGGCTGCAACTACGTGTACTGCAACTCAGTCTGAAAATGACATCGAGACCAGCAGAACAGCTCTGCCACACCTAAAGATCTAAAGAAAAGGCCTCATTGAAAAAAGTAAGAAGGACAGGGATGCAATAGAGAACTAAGCCCCCAGTGCAGCACATAACCAGAAGGCTTATCACAGGTATAGACATCCTACCTGAGGAGCAAGGGTACCACCGTGCTCTGGGGATCCACACCAGGAACGTATGCCTCCAGAACGTGGGGGGCCTGAACTCCAGAAGAACCTCAAGACTGTGACAGTGAGAAACTGCTCTTAAAGGGCCAGTGTACAATTTCACTCACTCCGAGATCCAGCACGGAGGCAGCAGTTTATAAAGTATCTGTATTATTTGAGAAGGAGATTTATTGATTTTAGGACATGTGCCAGAGGGGCAAGGATCCGTGGGAATGTTGTGTAGGAATGTAAGTGTTGATAGGGGCCATTTTTCTTGCCCTCTTTTAGCCCCTCTGGCCCAGCGCTGGTGGAAGCCAGTTCCGACACTCCATCTACCTTGCCAGCGCCGTTTGCCCCATGTTGGACATCCCCCTATGGACTCACCCCACCCACCTTGCCAGGTATCTCTCCAAAGTAACTCCCACCTGCCATACATGGTAGGCAGACTTGGTAGAGACCAGCCATCCCCCACAGCAACGACCACTCCATTACGTGTGGCGGGCAGCCCTGGCCGAGACCAGTGTCCCCGCCCCCCCCCCCCGCCGGCCCCCCGAAGCACTTCCTACCCTAGGGAGGGCGGGAACTGGCCCTGCACATCAGCAGACCCTCAACAGTTGTGGCTGGGCCTCTCAGCCAGCTGTACTTGGAGGTTCACCCCATCTGCCAGCGTGCCAGCAACAGCTGCGGCTGGACCACCCAGCCAGCGCTGCCCAGCAGTGTGCCTGTAGTCGTTGCAGCTGGTCATTGCTGAGAGCTGGGCCGGGAGCCATCTTTGTCCACAAATATGCTTGCAGCAGTCAAGGTCCGGGCACAGCAGGAAGGTGCATGGAGCCCACACAGAGGACACCCCTGGAGCACCTGGTTCTGACAATTGGAAGGACTGGCCAACAGGAAGACATCCATATTAAGGCTACGACTTTCAAGACCAGGAGACCTAACTGACCTACCTAACACACAAAGAGGGAGACAAAGTGAGGAGACAGAGGAATATGTTCTGAATGAAAGAACGTGACAGAACAGCGGAAAAAGAACCACATGAAATGGAGGTAAGCCATCTACCTGATAAAGAATTCAAATTAATGGCCACAAAGATGCTCACCTGACTTGAGAAAAAAAAAAAAAAAAGAGTGGACGGCCTAAGACTTCGATAAACTGAAAATATTTTTATTAAAATTAAATAAATAATTAAATGGAAATAATTAAATGGAATAATTAATAACAGTTATTTACTTATTTAATAATTAAATGGAAATAGTCAAATAATTAAATGGACACATAATTAAATACTTAAATGGACAAAATAATTAAATAATTAAAATGGAAAAAATCAAAGATAAAAAGAGAACCTTAAAGTCACGAAAGAAAAGCAACTAATTACAAGAGAATGCCGAGAAGATTTCAGCTGATTTTTTCAGCAGACATTCTGAATTCAGAATTAAAGGATAGCTTCCCACACAAAGAAAACTTTTTCTTAAACCTTAAAGGAATTCATCACCACTAACCTGGCCTTACAAGAAATGTTAAAAAGACCTTTTAAGGCAGAAAACACTGTAATTAGAAGAAAATGATGAAAGGACCAATTTCACTAGCAAAAGCAAGTAGTAAGTAAAGGTAAGCAGTAGGTCAATCACTTATAAAGCTAGTAGGAAGGTTAAAAGACAAAAGTAGTAAAATCAAATATATCTACAGTTTCTAATTAAGGGATCCACAGAATAAAAAGATATAAAATATGATGTCATATACCAAAAAGGCAGAGAGAGTGTAAAAATGTAATGCTTTCTTAATGTGTTCAAACAGAAGCAACTATCAATTTAAAATAGACTACTATATATAGGATGTTCTATGTGAACTCCATGGTAACCACAAACCAAAAAACCTGTAATAGTTACACAAAAAGTAAAGAGGGGCACCTGAGTGGCTCAGTTAAACATCCAACTCTTGATTTCTGCTCAGGTCATGATCTCACGGTGGTGAGATAGAGCCCCATGTCAGGCTTCATGCTAGGCATAGAGCCTGCTTGAGATTCTCTCTTCTCCTCTGCCCCCACTCACTCTCATTCTGTCTGTCTGTCTCTCTCCCTCTCAACTAAATAGATAAATAAATAAATGTATCCAACCATAACACTAAGGACAGTTATCAGATCACAAGGGAAGAGAGCAAGAGAAGAAAACAGGAACAGAAAAGTAGGAAAAACAGCCAGAAAACAATTAACAAAATACCAGTAAGTAAATACCTATCAATAATTACTTTAAAATTAAATGGACTGGGGTGCCTGGGTGGCTCAGTCAAGCTTCCGACTTCTGCTCAGGTCATGATCTCATGGTTCATGAGTCCAAGCCCTGCATCGGGCTGTGCACTGAGAGTGTGGAGCCTGCCTGGTATTCTCTTGGTTTCTCCCTCTTGCCCTGCCCTCCCCAATTCATGTGCACATGTGCGCTCTCTCTCTAATTAACTTTAAAAAAATTAAATGGCATAAATGCTCCAATCAAATGATACAGGGTTATTGGATTAAAAAAAAAAAAAACAAGACCCATATATAGACTGCCTACAAGATACTCACTTCAGATCTAAAGATACAGACTGAAAGTAAAGGGCTGGGATAAGATATTGCATGCAAATGAAAGTGAAAATAAAAATAAGGGGTAGCAATACTATAGCACTCGGAATAGTCTTTAAAACAATGACTGTAATAAGAGAGGAAGAAGGATATTACACAATGATAGAGATCATTCCAACAAAAGGATATAACAATCATAAATATGTATGTACCCAACATAAAACACCTAAATATATAAAGCAAATATTAAGACATGAAGGGACAAATTGACAATAACCCAAAACTACTATGGAGCTTTAACATCACATTTGCCTCAATAGATAGGTCATCCTTGGGGCACCTGGGTGGCACATTCGGTTGGGCATCCAACTTCAGCTCAGGTCATGATCTCATGGTTTGTGAGTTCGAGCCCCGCATCAGTCTCTGTGCTGACAGCTCAGAGCCTGGAGTCTGCTTCGGATTCTGTGTCTCCCTCTCTCTGTGCCCCTCCCCCACTCACACTCTGTCTCTCTCTCTCTCTCTCTCTCTCAAAAATAAAGATTAAAAATTAAAAACAAATAGATCATCCTGACAGAAAATCAATGAGGAGACCGTGGCTTTGAATAACATATTAGACCAGATGGACATAACAGATATATACAGAACATTCCATCCAAAAATAACAGAACACACAATGTTTTCAAGTACACATGGAACATTCTCCAAGATAGAATACATTCTCCAAGATAGAATACATGTTAGGCCACAAAGCAAGTCTTAACAAATTAAGTAGATTAAAGTCATATCAAGCATCATTTCCAAACACAACTGTGTGAAACTAGAAATTATAAGAAAAAAATGGGATAAAATCCATAAGCACTTAGAGGCTAAACAACATGGCACTAAACAACCAACGTGTCAACAAAGATATCAAAGAAGAATTCAAAAAATAACTTTGAGACAAAGCAAAAGTCATTCTAAGAGTGACAGTCATAGGATTGCAGGTCTACCACAGACACACACACACACACACACACACACACACACAAGAAAAAAATAAAAATACCAAATAGTGAATCCTTAGACCTTAAGAAACTAGAAAAAGAACAAAAAAATAAAACATGCATCTAGTAGAAAGAGTGAAAAAACAAAAATCAGAATGAAAATAAGTGAAATAGGGACAAAAACAGAAAAGGTCAATGAAACTAAGAGCTGGTTCTTTGAAAAGGTAAACACTCATGAGAATTTAGTTAGCCAGGCTTATCAAGAGAAAAAAAGAGAGAGAAAATGACTCAAATTCAGAAATGAAAGAAAACTAGTTACAACCAATACCACAGAAATATGAAAGATTGTGAGATACTACTAAAATAAATTATATGCCAACAAATTGGACAATCTAGAGGAAACAGATAAATTTCTAGAAACATGTAATCTTTCTAGACTGAATTAGGAAGAAATAGAAAATCTGAACAGAACAATTACTAGAAATAAAATTGAACTAGTTATTTAAAAAACAAAACAAAACAGAGGCTCCTGGGTGGCTCAGTTGGTTAAGCGTCCAGCTTCGGCTCAGGTCACGATCTCATGGTCTGTGAGTTCGAGCCCGCATCGGGCTCTGTGCTGACCACTCAGAGCCTGGAGCCTGTTTCCGATTCTGTGTCTCCCTCTCTCTCTGACCCTCCCCCGTTCATGCTTTGTCTCTCTCTGTCTCAAAAATAAATAAACGTCAAAAAAATTTTTAATAAAAAAAATATAAAAAACAAAACAAAACAAAACCTCCCAACAAACAAAATTCCAAGACCAGGTGGCTTCACATGTGCATTCTACCAAATATTCAAAGAATGCCTAATACCTATTTTTTCCAAGTTATTTCGAAGACATGGAATAACTGGGATACCAAAAACAGACAAGGACACTACAAAAAAAGAAAATTATAGGCCAATATACCTATGAACAGAAATGCAAAAATCTTGAACAAAATATTAGCAAACCACATTCCACAATACATTAAAAGCATTATTCAACACTCTCAAGTAGGATTTATCCCAGAGATGAAAGGATTGTTCAACAACCACAAACCAATTAATGTGACACACCACATTAACAAAACGAAAGCTAGAAATCATGATTGTCTCATCTCAATAGTTGCAGGAAAAGCATTGGACGAAATTCAGCATCCATTCATGATAAAAACGCTCAACAAAGTCGGTTTAGAGGAAGCATACTTCAACGTAATAAAGGCCATATATGGAAAACCCAGAGCTAACATCATACTCCATGATAAAAGCCGAAAGCTTTTCCTTTAATAACAGGAACAAGACAAGAAGGCCCACCCTCACCAGTTTTACTCAAAATACTACTAGAAGTTTCTAGCCACAGCGATTAGAAAAAAAATGTATATAGGAAGGAAGGAAGGAAGGAAGGAAGGAAGGAAGGAAGGAAGGAAGGAAGGAAGGGTATCCAGGTTGGTAAGCAAGAAGTAAAACTACATCTGTTTACAGATCACATGATACTATCCATAGAAAATCCTAGAGTCCAATCAAAAAACTATTAAAAGCAATAAATGAATTCAGTAAAGTTGCAGGAAACAAAATTAACATACAGAAATCATTTCTATACACTAATAACAGAATCGCGGAAAGAGAAATTAAGAGAAGAATTCCATTTAGAATTCTACCAAAAAGAATAAAACACCTAGGAATAAACTTAACCAAGGAGATGAAAGACCTGCACTCTGAAACAAAACTGAAGATTAAAACAGACAAATGGAAAGATGCTCCGTGCTCATGGACCGGAAGAATTAACATTGTTAAAAACATCCATACTACCCAAGACAGTCTACAGATTCAGTGCAATTCCTATCCAAATACCAACAGCCGTTGTCACAGAACTAAAACAAGTAACACTAAAATTTGTACGCAAGCATGGAAGACTCCAAACAGCCAATGCAACCTTGTTCTTCAAGAAGAACAAAGCTGAAGCTATCGTAATTCCAGCTTTCAAGATATACTTCAAAACTTCAGTAATCAAAACCGTATGTTACCGGCACAAAGACAGACATGCTGACCAATGGAGCAGAACAGAGAGCCCAGAAAAAGGCTCGCATGTAGATGGTGAATCAATCTCTGACAGAGAAACGAAATGACCACTTTCATAGACCATCCACAAAAATAAACTCAGAATGGATTAAAGACCTAAATGTGAGACCTGAAACTGTAACTCTCCTAGAAAAGAGCATAGTAATTTCCTTGACATCGGCCATAGCAGCACTTTCCTACATGTAACTCCTAAGGCCAGGGGGGAAAAAGCAGAACTTAAACTATTGGGACTACACCAAAACAGAAAGCTTCTGCATAGAGACGAAAATCATCAACAAAATGAAAAGGCAACCTGCTGACTGGGAGAAGATGTTTGCAAATGATATATCCAATAAGGGGTTAATATCCAAAACATATGAATAACTGCTACAACACCAATAAAATTAGCTGATTAAAAAAAAAAAAAAAAAAGCAGGGCAGGGCACAGAAACCTGAATGACATTTTTCCAAAGAAGACCTACAGATGGCCAACAGGTGCATGGAAAGATGCTCAACATCACTAATCATCAGGGAAATGCAAATCGAAACCACAATGAGGTATCACCTTATAGGTGTCAGAATGGCTAGTATCAAAAAGACAAGAAACAGCAAGTATTGGCAAAGATGTGGGAAAAAAGGAATTCTCATGCACTATTGGTGGGGATGTAAGTTAGGGTAGTCGCTGTGGAAAACAGTAGGGAGGTTCCTCAGAAAGGTAAAAATAAACTAGCATATGATTCCGTAATTTCACTATGGGTACTTACCCAAATAATATTAAAACACTAACTGGAAAGGATATATGCACTCCTAGGTTTATTACAGCATTATTTACAATAGCCAAGATATGGAAGCAACCCTGGTATCCATACGTAGATGAGTAAAGAATTCGTGTATGTACATATAATGAAATACTACTCAGCCACCAGAAAGATGAGATCTTGCCATTTGCGACAACATGATGGACCTAGAGGGTATTATGCCGAGTGAAATAAGACAGAAAGATAAATACTATATGATTTCACTTCTACGTGGAATATAAAATACAAGGAACAAACGAAAAGAGAAACGTTTTGTATTATGAAAATACAAGAAACAAACTTACTAGAGAGGGGACGGGATGGGGAGAAGAAAATAGGTGAAGGAGGTTAAGAGGTACAAACCTCCTGTTATAAGTCAGTCATGGGATATAATGTGCTACATAGGGAATATAGTCAATAATACTATAATGGCTTTGTATGGTGACAAATGGGAACTAGACTTGTGGGGATCATTTTGTAATGTACAAGAATATGGAGTCACTATGATGCACACCTAAAGCTAATAGGAATGTTATGTCAATTATACTTCATTAAAAAGAACAAAAAGTATGTGTCTTAAGAAATCAGAGGAAGGAAGCATCATTGGATTAGGATGAATAAGGAAACTCTTATGAAAAAGAACCCATCACTCTATCATACCTACATGTGGCACAGTATATCACAAATCGTCTATTCATCCAGGGAAAACCAGACAATACTCAATCAGTTCTTTATTTCAACGTCAAGCTTTTCATTCCAGCCCATATAAAACCCAAAGGGCACCAACGACTTGGAACAAGCTTTTCTTACCTAGTCAACTCATTCTCTGAGCTCTTTCCAGGCTCCTGCTCTTAGCTATAGGACCTTCTAGAGCATGATGGGCTACCCCGTAGCAGTGGTCAGAGAACATTCCTAGGGAACTCGTCCTTCCTTCCCTTCCCCTGTGGTTCCTAAGTTCTTTTGCAGCCTTTTCATTCCCTCATGCCAAAGCACTGCCTCCTCTTGTACAGCATCTCAGTGTGGGTTATCGTCTCAGCCTTGTCTGAGTTATGCTAGCGTGTGTGGTTTTTTTGATAGCTTTGAGTCATATCACAAAAGGTGACAGAGGAGGAAGAGGGGAGGAAAACCAAACCTCTAAACACAATCTTTTAAAAGGCATTGCATTTGGGGCGCCTGAGGAGCTCAGTCGTTTGAGCATCCAACTTCAGCTCAGGTCATGATCTCACCATTCCTGAGTTTGAGCCCCGCGTCGCGCTCTGTGCTGACAGCTCAGAGCCTGGAGCTTCAGATTCTGTGTCTCTGTCTCTCCCTGCCCCTCCCCTGCCCATGCTGTGTCTCTCTCTCAAAAATAAATCAACATTAAAAAAACTTTTTTAAAGGTATTCCAGTTTATTAAAGTATATTTTGCTTACAGGGGCAAATACCCTATACTCTGCCTATCCAGAAATACGGACCTTTTGTAGGCAGGCATTTCTAATTTTTAATTTTCTCGTATTTAGAAATTTCACTGTTTCCAATGTGTTATTTAAACATCCTTTAAAAATAGGAATGTATGTAAAAATGAACTAAAATCTTCCTTTTAAAAATAATCTCAGAAAATGGGCAGTAGTGAACATATGGATATGTTATCTGGACTCTAGAGAAAGAACAATGAAAATCGTGGAGTTTTTATGTTTTTTCCGAGAGGAATAAGAAAGACAGTGGCAGTAACACCTGCACATCTAATGCAGAGCTCAATTATTCTGCTAGAAATCAGTAAAACGTCTTTCGTTTCGCAAACCAATTTAAATCACATTTAACAAAATCATCATGGGCACAGATGAAAGTCCTACCGCATTTTAGGCAGAAATTATTAAGACATACGTGCTTTCTGCTCCTAACTCATCAGGCACTGCTCCAAAACCTGGTACCTCTCATCTGGCAAAGTCTTTCTTACCTAACTGATGTTCCTGTTAAAGCTGGGCCGCTGCTCTCAGGTCCTGCTACCTCCAATTAGCCGAGACCCACTTGAGGCAATGGGTCCCATGTTTAGTAGGCTGCGATGCATCAGATCAGATCCTTATGGCCATTTCTCTTCTCCCTTCTCACCATTTCTGCCTCTCATTACATTTTCAATACTCAGGGCAGCCACCCGACCCAGACAAGTGGATTGACTTTCCACATATTGTTCATTCAAATCTGCTTCTAAAATTTTGCTGTGCTGTTCCCCCAGTTCTGCCCTCCCCTGCCTCCTGGCCCATTAAAATCTGTCCTATATACATCACAGTAAATTCCACATATGGAAGAGGAACGGAGTACGCAAAATCAAACCATAAGAAGAGTCGCAAGGGCAGGGGGCATGAAACGCTCTTCAAAAGTTCTAGAGTGGGAAGAACTTTTCATTTTTGGAACAGTAGAAGAAACCATGAAAGAATCAACACGATTACAGGACATTTTAGTATTTCAATACAACTTTAAAATAAAATGAAAACTGTTAATAAAAAGCTATATAAAAATATCAACATACATGTCAAGACTATTTTGAAGAGAGAAGATATAGCCGCTACAGAGTAATATACAAACGTGTTCATGATTCAGGGTCACTATAATTTAAAGAAATACAAGTTTAGATCATGAGAGGCAATATTTTATTGTATTACCGTATTTTAATATGTCATCAGAAATTAGGTCTGATGATAACAGTACCTTTATATCTTGCTGATAGCATTATGATTGAATACAGATCTCTTGAAAAGCTATTTGGCTTATACATTAAATGCTAAGAATGGATTCGTGCCTTTGACTCAATGATTCCATTGTAAGAAATTATCCTAAGGAAACAAATATAGTCTCTTCAATAAATGGTGTTGGGGAGAAATGGACAGCAATATGCCAAAGAATGAAACTCGGCCACTATATACACCACACACAAAAATTAACTCAAAATGGATTAAGGACTTGACCTTGATACCTGAAACCATAAAAACTCCTAGAAGAAAATACTAAGGAGTAAGCTCCTTAGCATTAATTTTGGCAATGATTTTGGGGGGCATTTCATACAAAAAAAAAGACAACAAAAGCAAAAATAAGCAATTGGAACTACATCAAACTAAATAGCTTCTGTACAGCAAAGGACATCATCAACAAAATGAAGAGACAGCCTATGGAATGGGAGAAAATATTTGCAAATCATATATCTGATAAGGAATTGATATCCAAAAATACAGAGAAACCTCATACAACAGAAAAATCCAATTAAAAATGGGCAGAAGGTCTGCAGCAACATTTTTTCAAAGAAGAAACACAGAGGGCCAACAGGTACATGAAAAGATGCTCAACATCACTCAATCGGGGAAATGCAAAACCACGTGAGATATCACTTCACACCTTTCGGAAGGCTAGTTCCAAAAAGACAAGAAATCACAACTGTTGGGAAGGATGTGAACAAAAAGGAACCCTTGGACGCTGTTGGTGGGAATGTAAATGGCGCAGCCACTATGGAAGACAGAACGGAGGTTCCTCAAAAAAATAAAAATACAACTACCATATACTCAAGCAATCCCACTTCGGAGTATATAGCCAAAGGAAATGAAATCACTATTTTGAAAAGATCTGCATCCCACAGTTCACTGCAGCATTATTTACAATAGCCAAGACAGACAAACAGCCTAAATGTCCGTGTATGAATGAATGGATAAGGAAAATGTGGCGTATATACACACATACAATGGAATATTATTTAAACATATAAAAGAAAACCCTGCCATGTGCAGCAACACGAATGGACTTTGAGAGCATTATGCTGAATGAAATAGGTCAGACAGGGAAAGACAAATATTGTATGATCTCGATTACATGTGGAATCTTAAAAAAAAAAAAAACAAAACAAAACAAAAATAAGAAGCCCACGTGGATAGATCTTGAAAACGTTATCTTAAGTGAGAGGAGTCCAAGACCAATACTGTGTGGTAATATTCATACGTGGAATCTTACAAAGCCAAACTCATAACAACAGCAAAGTGGTGGTTACCGGGAAGAGGGGTGGGGAAAAGCATAAGGCAGATGTTGTTTAAGGGTACAAACCTGGAATGAATACCAACTAAGTCCTAGAGATCAAATGCACAGTAAATATAAACCATATTGTAGGGTGGCTGGGTGGCTCAGTCAGTTAAGCCTCCCACTTGAGTTCAGGTCATGATCTTGCAGTTCGGGAGTTCAAGCCCCACATCAGTCTCCACACGGTCAGCCTGCTTGGGATTCTCTCTCTCCGTCTCTCTCTGCCCCTCCCTCACCTGTGTGTTTTCTCTCTCCCTCTCTCCCTCTCTCTCTCAAAAATAACTAAAGTTAAAAAAAAAGTTTTTAATCAGTAGACTTTGAGTAAAATAGAGTACCCATAATGTGGGGGGCCTTATCTAATCAGTTGAAGTCTTTAATAGAAGAAAGATGTAGATCTCCAAAAAGGAGGGAATTCTGACTCCAGACTGCTTTCATACTTCAGCAACATTCCTTGGACCTCCTGCTGGCCTATCCTACAGATTTGGGACTTGTCACAGTCTCCACAGACACGAGGCATTTCTCCAAGATAAATCTCCATGCATATATGTGTATACACATGTATACACACACACACACACACACACACACACACACACACACACACTCATTGGTTCTATTTCTGTGGAGAACTCTAATACAGACAAGAAAAACCTGGTCATTCTTTTGGCTGTGCCTATTCTCTTTTACTGAAAATTGCTTTTTCCAAATTGGATATAAACAGCTTAAGGGCAGGAACCAATATTATGGTTCTCCGTGTTCTTTATACAATCAAAGTGCTTTGAATGCAGCAGGCGTTCAATACATACTTGATTACTCAATTTGAATAAAGAGAACCAGATGATAACTTAATACTGCCAAAATGAAGTCTTCCTGGGCAGTGATTTTTTGAGGTGTTTTTTTTTTTTTTAATTAACTGTTGGGTATGACAAGCCCGCTGACTTCAGTCCACGCTTCATCATTATCCTTTTAGAGCACCAAACCTAACTAACGTAAAAGCCCAGAGTCTGGTTCATATTCTGGGTCATGGCTACAAGACTGAAATCTGGGTGGAGAAAAGCAACTCAAAGTTATCCCCTAGCTACTGAAAGAAGGTGAGTGAGGGTAGATCTTCTTTGGTCACAATAATCTAGAACAGAGATGGAGTAGCACAGGGGGCCAAATGTGGGGTCAAAGGCTAAGGCAGCCATCCCAGTGCTTGATTAGGCCTTAAGCCTGTATTCCAGCTTTCTCGGTTACAGGGAAACCTTGTGCAGCTAGACCAAAGTATAGAACAGAAGCAAACATCCTAAGTCCAGAGTACAGGACTTCTGTGGGGTCCTCTGACCAAGAGAGTGGGCTTATATCTACTTCCTGAATCTCCATTTAAAGTGAATTTTAATTACATTGGAAAAAACTCTTTTGTGTATTTTCAATGTTTATATTAATACCAAGATACTCCTAATACAATTTTATAAGATATCCGTGGTTCTTTTTAATTTTTTTTTTACATTTATTTATTTTTGAGAGAGAGAGAGAGCACGAATGGGGGAAGGGAAGAGACAGAAGGAGACACAAAATCCAAAGCAGGCTCCAGGCTCTGAGCTGTCAGCACAGAGCCCGACGCGGGGCTCGAACCCACGAACCGTGAGATCATGACCAGAGCCAAAGTCCGACACTCAACCGACTGAGCCACGCAGGTGCCCCAAAATATCCCTGGTTCTAAATCTTGTACCTTTTAAAGGTGAGCAGATTAAAAAGAGGCTAAAAGCCATACTACTATTTGTCAGGCTAATAACAGGTCAAGATACTTATTTCCTTCTTTGCTTCCCTTAAGATTTTCTAAAATGTACGCCACTTGATTTGTTTCATTGATTAGTCTGGTATTTCTTCCTCATCTTCTATATGCCTGTGATACATATTTGCTGTATTTTGCAGCAATGACATTTGCTGTGAAACAAACAGCCTTTAACAGTTGTACCTAAATTAAAGTACGAAGTATGGTTATTACCAACGTACTTCTTCTTGGAGGACTTTTTATTGTCGTTGCTACATAACTGAGTCTAATGACCCCAATAAGAACACTAGGTTGAAGTCTTTCTGGAGTTAGTACATTTTTCTGGAGCCCCGGGACTTGAAAAATGCCAACAAATGATCTCGTCTTTTCCCCAGGAGATTTGAAACTAAAGCTCTGATCACTTAGCCAAAGTAAAACTCATTGAAATCGTACTTTTTTCTTTTTTTTTTTGAAATCGTACTTTTATGTGAAAGAAGGAAAGGGTGAATTGCCTAAGTACAGTCGTATTCAACTCCTCTTAAATTCTGCGTTTTCATCTTTGCAATATGTTTGCTTCATCCTGCTCTGAAAAATTGTGTCCTTTCTCTTCCCACAATGACAAACATTAATCAAACTTACCATTGTTATTAAGCACTGATGAAACGCCCACATCCCAACGCAACAAATCCGCTTGCCTCTCTATACGTGCCTTCCATTTTAACACACACACACACAAGACAGACGTCAGACACACCTCTTATCAGGGATAGTTACTCCTAGGGTCTACCTATACACATTCCACAGACAAGAGGCCCTGCACAGGAAGCATGTTGAAAAGTCAACAAGTACTGTCTTCAAGATAGAACTTCCTTAGCTGCAAGCTGACGCAGAATAATAGGCAGAAGGAAGTTGACACTCATGAAGGGCAATAATTTTGTTCTCCCACAGATTTGTCCCTATTCACGTCTAAAATAAAAACGTGAAGAACTGCATCTGTGCTAATTTCTTTGGTGGAATTTTTGGCTGTGGTTACAGAAGTTAACGCGTTCATTATAGGCTAGCAACGTTTCCAACGCTGAAGCTTCCAGTCTCCCTCTGCTCCTTCAGTCTTGTGACGCCAGGCGTTCCTGTGACGGAAGCAGTGGTGTCATGGGTCCAGGCACCCACAGGCACGCTTTTCATGCAGGAACCACAGGGTGAGAGCCTCACAGCTGGTCTTTTCGAGTATACTTGGCATGCTGGCTCATTTCAATCTTCTTCACCCTTTTCCTGAGGGAGGCACCGTAACATGCCCCATGATTCCAACCTCCCTGGTGCAGATAGTCCTGTTGCCACAAACCGGGTCCCCGTCCAGAGTGCTCTGTGGTAGAAGGTCTTTTTAAGAACACACTGGAAGTTGTGAAACTCCTGTGGCTCGGGCCATGGTGCTTCTTTTCTGTGGGTATGGGTAACTTTATTCTTGATCCCTTTTATAAATTATGTTCTGGACCTTTCTCTTCTATGTGTGTCTTCCTTTGTTTGGTTAAGTACCCTTCTCTTTTTGCTATTCTATTCCTAAGATGGGGGTCTGTCAGTGTATGAATAGAATAGAACATGCAGCAGGATTTTTTTACAAAAACCAACGGTCACTATATAATAGGAGACCTTATTATGTTTCTCTGCCATTTGATCTTCACTAAGGAATGATTAAAGACTATATTTCTTTTAAGGTGAGAATTATTGGGTGTTTTGGTTGACCAACTGATAATTAATGAGATTTCTAGCATAGCTCCATAATATTAGAATACTGTAAAATTTGGTGCATGTAAATTAAATTACTTTGACCTGGAGAGTTAAATCACTTTAGCTTTCAATATGTTTCCTCTAAACGCTCTCATGGTAACAAAACAATCATTGTTTGAATATTGAAAATAGTATTTCTCTTTCGGAACATACTCCTTATCTTCCTGATGCTGTTCATTATTTCTTTCTCCTTCTTGTCTCCTAGGCAACCTAGATCTCTTAAAAGAAACTTGAACTTCAAAGTTCCTCTTCAAAAAAAAAAAATCAAAATCAGTTTTATTACTAGCTCCTATTCATTATTTGTCTTCTTGATGCAAAATGTCTGTTTTTCTGATTATTAGCTCAATAAAGTTGGGCAGGAAAATAAGATATACAAAAAAAATTCTTTTACATGGTATTACTTGTCAAGTAAAGGTTTGATTGGGTATGATGATTTAAAGTTTTCAGGAGAAGTATTTTCTTTGAATTTCAATTATGTCTACTTTTCCTAGATGTTTGCCCAAATAATTGAATACCAGTTCTAAGTCATCTTCCAAACATGATTGTGCTCTTTCCAAAACTTTACAAAACTGTGATGTGTCTTTTGAAGACTAGGAATATAAATATATTAACTATGTAAAATTGTCATGATGGTTTTATTTAGATAAAGAGAGGATTAATATTTTTGGGGGGAGGGTAACGTTCTATATTTTCAAGTTTTCGTCAAGGTGTATATTCAGCCATTTTATTTCATTAACAAAAATTTTAATGTTTATTTATTTTATTTTTGAGAGACAGAGTGTGAGTGGAGGAGGGGCAGAGAGAGAGAGAGACAGAATCTGAAAGAGGCTCCAGGCTCTGAGCCGTCAGCACAGAGCCCGATGCAGGGCTTGAACTCAGGAACAACGAGATCGTGACCTAGGCTGAAGTCGGACGCTTAACTGACTGAGCCACCCGGTGTATTCAGCCATTTTAGTTAGCAAATATTAGTTGACTGCTTGCCACGGGCCAAATGACATGTTCTTTGATGGGGTTTTAAAGAGAACAGGGATAGACAGGTACAAGAAATTTTACTACACCAAATAAAAGATCGAGATCAACAGTTTGAAAATGATGTAAAACTGGGACAAGATTTGTCTTTTCCTTTTATAAGAGCCCCTTCACATATTTAAATCCTTAATGAAAACTACTGATGGGGCAGTCAAGGGTTTAGGATCTAGGAGAAAGAAAAAGCAGGTGTGGGGGCCTAGTAAACTTACGCTTATATCTGGAGCAGGTAAAGCTCCTCCATAGAAACCTCACTGAAGGACAAAAGATGTGAACGACTTAGGTAAACTTCCAGGATTAGTGTCAGGAACTTTCTTCAGTAACTCATTTTACCTGTGAGGAGTAAAAGGCATGCTAACTTGCTGGGAATGATACGTCAATAGGCCAATGTTCAAAACAGCTGCCGGAAGAAAATGAGGAAGGGTTGACAAGGAAAACGTGGGGCTCCGGCTTGGCATCAGGTTTCCAATGCAGTTGAAAGCCAAGCACTTAGGCACCCGGTGGCCCAGCTGGCTAAGCGTCTGACTCTTGATTTCGACTCGGGTCGTGATCTCACAGTTTGTGAGATCCAGCCCCATGTCAGGCTCTGTGCTGATGGCGCGGAGCCTGCTTGGGATTCTCTCTCCCCCTCTCAAAATGAATAAACATGTCTTTAAAGCCGTGCACTTATCTTGGGGCCAATCTGCACAATTGGGGGATTTTCTCAGAAGCTCTCAGTTTTACTTACATAATGGAAATAAATAAACCCCCCAATTTTTAAATAGGTCCACATAGTCTGAAGCCAGAGGTAGGCTCAAATATGCCTTAAGCCAAGATAACTAAGTAGGGGATTCGGAAACAGAACAGAGTGATAAATACCACCATCATGGTTGGTATACAACGCATACGTGTTAGATGCTCTTTAGATAGTATAATTATTAAATGGAGCTTAAGTGAGCAAACTCTGTCCTTAGCAGTGATTCTCAAATTGAGAGTGCACTGGAACCATCGAGGAGTGGGGAGGGCGCTTGCTGAAACAGACTGCTGATTTAGTTTGCGATCCAGGGGGTCTGGGGTGGGGCCCTGGAATTTGCATTTCTAATAAGTTCCCCGGTTCTGCTGAGACTGTTGGTCAGATGCCCCTGCTCTAAATCAAACTCTGCCACCACCAGGATGCACACGTGCAATAGTGAAAGTCACTGGAGCTCCTGTGTTCAGATCCGTTGCCCACTCATTGCTGCTTCTGCCCTGGCCTACCACAGTGCCCGGCATATGTAACTGGCACCGGGTCACGGTGTTGAGAAGGACGGTGTACTCGCCTTTCGTGAATGCCCTCTCCGAGTGGGGCGGGCACAGTTCTGTGAAGGCCAGAGAGGCCCTTCCACATACAGGGAAAAATTAGCTGGTTGGTACTTCTCTGCCAAAGGTATGAAATGGTGACTCATCGATATACCCCAGACTCCTCAGCTAATGGCATTTGCTCCGGAATGCAATCTTAGCGCTGTATGAAGATAATAAAAGGTCACACCTAAAAATGTAAATCTCTGAAAACCACAAAATGTCAAAAAGTATACCGTGTGCTCCTCTAAGCAGGGCACTCTCTTGGTATTATAATCCCCGTTTTGGGGAAAACCTCAAGTCACTTATGCATAGCCACCAGCAGCGCTAAGACTAGGGCCACGGGGTTTCAATCCTCATCATGTCACCACTGACCTATGTCTTGCCAGGTCCCTGTGGCAGTTTTCTGTTGCATACGCAGTCACTCAGCAGTTCTGAGCTAGCTGACTAGCCCTTCTTTTTTTAGACCACTTTCTTCTCTAGGCTCTGGGCCACCTTACCTCCTACATTCCCTTCTGCTCGTTTTAGAAAGCCTTGCTTTCTCCCTGTCACCTGGACCTTGAAATACTGGAATGCCCCAGGGAGCCCGTTTCCTGGCTGCCTCCTCCTCTATCCCTTGATGACCTCATAGAGTCCGGCTGCAGCCATGCATACTGGCAGGCTGATATCACCCAAATCTGCACCTCCAGCCTGGACCCGGCTCCACACTCGTTTATCCAACTGCCAACGGGGCATCTCCCCTGGAATATCTAATAAGCATCTCCAAGGGAACCAGTCCAAAACAGAGTCCTTACTTGCCTCGAACCTACTTCTCATTTGGGTAGCTAGGACCCCCAGATAGCAGTTGCTCAGGACAAAACCTTAGGTGTCATTTTGGATCTCTTTTGTGCGCTAACTTCCCATAAACCCCGTGGATCAGTTTTTGCACCCAAATGGTTTCTGGACAGACTCCTTGGTACCGTCTCCCCTGCTGCGGCCAGAGGTGGAACTGCCTCCTCTCTTCCCCTAATCCGTGGCCGTAGCTTCATCTTGCACTTGTCGTTGTCTCCATCGCTCCGTGCCCCAGAGAGCAGCTGGAGTGATTTGGTTTTGGGGAGAATCAGACCTCAGCGATTGTCCGATTATCTGATTATAACCTCCCAGAGGCTTCTCTCAAATAGGATAGAATCCAGTCTCTCACCATATGGTGCCTGAAGGGGTCTAATTCTCCACCACTTGACCCTCTCCCACTCCCCGACACAGCCACTTAGGCCTTATTTCTGTCTCTCTTGGCCATAATAAGCTTCGTCTGCCTCTGAGCTTCCCTCCTTTATAGCTGCTGTTCCCTCTGCCTGCAGTGCCCCCTACCAACCTAGGCCTTTCTTGACCAAAGTGGTTGCAGTTCCCTACCACCCCAGTCTCTAACCTGCATTTATTTCCTTCACACCACTTATTTGAAATTGTTTATATAGCTATTTGTTTAAATATTTATCTGGCAACTAGAATATAAACTCCAAGCAGGCAGGGATTTTGTATTCTTCATTGCAGGATCGTTTAGAATAGTATTTAGAACCTCGTACATCACACAAGCTCATAACGGTGCCTCTTCAGGCACCATTTCATAATCTGATCAGAATCTACTCTAATACCTGGATAACAGATTGTCCTAATCAGTGATAAATTCATAACTCAAATTTGTTTTTCTTGAGTCCCAGAAGCCGTAATTCCAAAGACCGATGCTTGGGCTGCTTAACAGAAGTCTTGTGCCACTGTCTTTACGTTGTCCTGAGTATTTCATTCCAGATCATAGACTATGCTTTAAAAAATTTTTTTAACGTTTTTATTTATTTTTGAGACAGAGAGAGACAGAGCATGAATGGGGGAGGGGCAGAGAGAAGGAGACACAGAATCGGAAGCAGGCTCCAGGCTCTGAGCCATCAGCCCAGAGCCCGACGCGGGGCTCGAACTCATGGACCGTGAGATCGTGACCTCAGCCGAAGTCAGATGCTTAACCGACTGAGCCACCCAGGCGCCCCATTATGCTTTTAACTCGAGATAAAGTCCTTATCGCTAGTATTTTTGAAAATGTTACAAACAAGATCAAGTTTCTTTCATTCAGGTCCTCTAGAATATTATAGATAGATTTCAACTTAAGAATTAGTGCAAGTTTTGATATTGACCGAGAGCCTCAGCTCAAATATATTTGACGGTGATTATACACTTTGTGGTGGTGTTCAGCCTTTGGAGTTCCAAATTTAGGCCACAGAAAAGACATAAAGAGAATCCATGCCTCAAGCTGTTTGCAAAGTTGTTTTTCCCCCGCGTTGAAATTCTATTAGTATAAACTTAAAAACAACAGGAATCTCCCTTTGGCCAGGTGCTTAGGATGTGAAACATCACTGTACTCTGCTTTAGATTTGGAGTTAGCATAATTTGGTCACATCTCCTACCATGGTCAGTTAATTCTCTAGTAGAATCTTCCATAAACATGCAGGAAAAAGGGCAAGATTCATTCATCCTAATCTCAACCAAGAAGAGACTCTGTTGTTTCCATGGCAAACTCCCTGTGTTCACGGGTTTGCACTTTCTCCTCATATTTATGTGCCACCTCTTAAAAACCCTTGACTGATAAAAGCTTCTACCGGTTGAAACATACCTCATGCTGTACTGACTCCTGAAACATCAAGTGTGTTGAAAGCTATGGTTTGCACTTTAGAAGTTAAATGACACGAGCACCCACCGGGGGCTCTGCTAGATTTTGGAGGATACAAATATATCAAGGTTCTTTTTGCCAATACTCCCTCAAGGCTCTTCCTCATCAGCCCACTCTTAAATGGTGGGTTTCCCAAAGCGCCACCATCAATGTGCACACCGCCGGGGGTGATTTCATCCACTCCACCCATGACCTCCATCTATTTGTCCCTAGCCCCCTGCTCTTCTCCTAGCGTTGCTCATGCTCATCTATCGAACATGAAGATAGCCCAGGGATGCCTCAGATACTGCAAATCCAACACCAAACTCATTATCTTCATACCTCCCCTGACGTACTTGCTCTGACTTCTTCGTTCCTGTATGAAGATCCCAATTTACAGGTTTAACAGGACTACCACTAACCCATTTCCCCAAGCTGGAAACAATGAATTTTTTCTTGAGCTTTCTACCCAAAATAAACCGATCCCACAATCACATAAGTTGTAGTCAAGACTATCCCTCTAGTCTGACTTCTCCTTTCCACCCACACTCTCCCCTGAGGAGCATAATTTATCTCACTCTTTTGGTGTTTGTGAGGAGATCTGAGCATGGATGGGTAGCCTATATTCATATTCGGTTCATTATCTCGGCCCCCTCCTCCTGATTTTATGTTGGGAATGGTGCCTGTAGCCGTGAGCAGCACTGTTCAGGAGAAAGAGAACATGAGACACATAAGCAATGTGACATTTCCTAGTGACCGTGTTATGATGTGTGAAAAAAGAAACAAGTGAAATTAACTTTAAGACTATCTTATTTAAGGGGTTGCCTGGGTGGCTCAGTTAAGCATCTGACTCTTGGTTTCAGCTCAGATCATGATCTCCACAGTTTGAGTTGCAGCCCTACAGTGGGCTCTATGCTGATGGTGCAGAGCCTGCTTGGGATTCAGTCTCTCTCTCTCTCTCTTTCTCTCTCTGCCCTCCCCTGCTCGCTCTCTCTCACTTCCTGTCTCTCAAAATAAATACACTTTAAAAAACCTTTTTTAAAGACTATCTTATTTAAGCCAGTACGTATAAAATGTTAAAATGTCAAACTATAATTAATATGAAGTGTTCAATAATAGGTATTTTCCATTTCTTCTTCTTGGTACAAAGTCTTGAAAACCAAGTGCTAGTGACCACATGTGGCTCATGGCTATCACATTAGACAACACAGATGCAGGGGTGAGCTGGCGTGGGGCTCACACGCATATAGAAGGATATACCTAAAGCTTCAGTAAGACATGAGACCACATATCAAGGTACTGGCAGTGAGACTCAATCCGTAACCACACTGGAAAACAGGAAGGGGAGCTATTAGCAGGGAACTTGGAAAGCAGATGGAATCAAATTGAGGATAAAACCGTAGCCCAAACTGGGGAGATGTTGTTTTAGGGTACAGACTTGCAACAAGACAATGAATAAGTTTTGGAGATCTCATGCACAGCATCATGATTATAGTCAATACTGCACACTTCAAAATTGCTAACAGACTAGATCTTAAGTTTTCTCACCACAGGAAAGAAATGGCAATTACGTGACCCAGTAGAGGCTTTAGCTAATGCTACAGCGGCATTCATATCGTAACGGAGAAGCGTGTGCAAGTTACCATGTTGCGCACCTGAAACTTACACAATGTTATGTGCCAGTTACATCTCAATATTAAAAAATAGTAAAAATAATAACGCCCAAAAGACAAAGAGAAGGCAGTTTCGCAAGTAAAGTAAAAATAAATAAATCTCACTAGAGTAGCTCTGCAGACCAAACACAGTCAAGGGCCCAGGGGCAAGTGCAGCAGTCATTCAGAAACGGCCTTAAGAAAAGGTAAGTAGGGGAACGTCATGCTCATGCACCCATGACCCTGTGCAGCCGTGATACTCTTCCTCCAGGCGAATGACCCCAGGACTGTTCTCTCAACAAAGGGAAAGCCCCTCTGCTGGTTGGTCTCAGAGAGAAGCAGATTGGAAACCGTGGCGGGTCCGGGGTGGGGGAAGTGGCGTGGTCCAAAACGGCATTGGTCCCCAAGGGAGGGCCCTGCATATGTATTCAGAGGTGGGGACTCCCAACAAGAGAGGCTGTGAGGGCTATGCTGCGGGTAAGGAAACATTCCCTCTCGTCCGCCCCCAAAGGGAGGCAGCTTCACCCCTCCTACCATCCCCGCCACTCTAGACTGCAGACTGCGGAGATCAGAACCCTTATTAATATCAAAATTAACAGAGTTTCTGACGTGAGCTGACAAGATTCAGTCTTGAATCCACTCCTTCAACATAAGTGTGAACAGACAACCAAGAATTGCCAGACTTTGAAAGAAAATCAACACCTTCAAAGAGAAACATTAAATTCAACCAACTGGAAAACTAACCCCAAGGAAACACGGTTAACCGCCAAGACTCAGACAACTCTAAATATATAAAAATATGTAATTGTACCTTCAAATACTCAATAAATCAGAAGACACTGGTTTGTTTTTTGGTTTTTTTTTAATTCCTGGGATTTAACCATATGATCAAGAAATAAAAGTACACTCTCAAAGCCCGGACAGTGGAGTGCAAACAGCTAAAAGAATGAATGTTCTGGAATTCTCTGAAATATCATGCAAACATAACAATGGAAAGAATGGGAAGAGTCACGATGTAGGAACAGAAAATAGAGCCAAATGACAAACATCTGTCTGATAGGAGCTTCAGTTAATTAGTTGGGGTGGGGGGGTGTATATGTGTGTACATGGGCATACAGATTTATTACCTAAATAGTCAAGAATTGAACAAACGGAACATCCGTGTAGTGGATCATCACGTATAACGATAGAGCTATGTATTTACCGGCATACTAACATGTTCATGAGAAATACATGTAAAACCAGTGTCCGTGCAACAGCCCCCTCTCGCAACACATGCATCCTCATACGTACACGCACACGGAGAAGAAGTTCTAACTCAAAACTCTTAGCACAGGTTAATGATCGGAGTTTTAGAAGAGCAAAAACTGAAAGAGAGAAAATGCTGAGCACATTAAAAGAAAACTTCCGGGGCACCTGGGTGGCTCAGTCGGTTGAGCGGCCGACTTCGGCTCAGGTCATGATCTCGTGGTCCGTGAGTTCGAGCCCCACGTCGGGCTCTGTGCTGACAGCTCAGAGCCTGGAGCCTGTTTCGGATTCTGTGTCTCCCTCTCTCTGCCCCTCCCCCGTTCAGGCTCTCTCTCTGTCTCAAAAATAAATAAATGTTAAAAAAAAAAAAAAAAAAAGGTATAACAAAAAGAAAATTTCCCCGAAGGACACACCACGGTTCACTTCCAGAATATTCAGACATAAATAAATAGGTGAATAAATAAAAGGTTCCAGGCTGGGTGGGGGGAGGGGTGAACACGGATTATATACAACGGTGTGTGGAACCAGTCAGCCAGATACATCAGCACTGATTCTGTGCTCAGCAGTCATAGGATCAATTTGCTAAAGTGCCGAGGTAAACGGAGTACTAGCTTGCATCTACTTTTTCCCCAACCTTCCCCCGGGCCTCGGGGCGGCCGCCCCCCAGGAAGGGGGCTTTGAACAGAATTTACCAAATGAGGATCTTTCTGAAAAAATAACTGCGAAATTTTAGCAAATGAATCCAAGGAAGGAGGAAGAATAAGGGTACTAGAAATGATACTAAAAGAAAACATTACCACTGAGTTTCAGATGCCTAGTTGTAGGCATTTGAAACACAAATCTCAAAAAGTCTCAGAGATCTCGTCACAAAATTAATTCACTAAGGTATCATCTTGTTCCAAAGAAGCATCAAAGTCTCAGACGTGGTCTGTTACTCTTCAGCCACGGAAGGCTTCACTGTGTGACTCAGTCTGAGAATCCACTCACTCGTGTGAGCATGCCTCATCCAGGCCCAAGACCTGAGCAACTGGGGTCCCGACCCCAGGGCCCTCCTCTGGCCAGGAGCCTCCTAGTAGCATGAGGAGTCTGGGGGTCCTTCAAAGTCTATGCGTCTCCCGGCCCCACTTTGGGCCGTGCTCCGGGTACCTGGCATGCTGGAACCCCCTGCCAAGTGGCTCAGAGCCCCCTTCCAGTGCCTGCCTCGCTCTTTCCTGAGTCTGCCCTTCTGAGGCCGACCAGGCACCGATGCGTGTACTCCGCGAAAAGGCAGGCCAAGGGTCTTGGTTCACAGTGGGGAGTTACAGCAGAGCCTGGACCCTGTGCAGGTGTCCATGTACATGGTGCTCGTGGCGTGGCATGGCGCGATCCAGGTGTGGAAAGAGAAATGGGCAGGGGCGCCTGGGTGGCGCAGTCGGTTAAGCGTCCGACTTCAGCCAGGTCACGATCTCGCGGTCTGTGAGTTCGAGCCCCGCGTCAGGCTCTGGGCTGACGGCTCAGAGCCTGGAGCCTGTTTCTGATTCTGTGCCTCCCTTTCTCTCTGCCCCTTCCCCGTTCATGCTCTGTCTCTCTCTGTCCCAAAAATAAATAAACATTGAAAGAGAAATGGGCAAGGCCACAAGTTGGGACCCTTTGTCTTGACGTAAATGTCGAAAATATTAAAAACTGGCCTGCACTCATCTTTGACAGAAGACAGGCAGGAAGGGAAGAGGGAAATCCGTAAACAAAGAAGGAGGGTCAAAAGCGGACTTAGGAATAGCACCAACCAGACATAGCAACTGGAGAGAGAAGAAACGAAACCTCTCAGAGGGAATGTCAGGGGTTTCCTGCAGCCAATGACAGAAAATTCAGTTAGTAGTGGCCTAAGTGACGTGTGCTCGTATTGTTCATACCTCAGGAGGAAAGCCTCAGGACGGCTTCTGTGAAATCCTCAGTAACCTATCTCCTTTCTACTTCTCATCCCCGTGTCCGTGTTGGGTACCTGGCTTGGCCTCTTTGGCCACTCCCCCCAGGGGTCCAGGATGACGACCATAACTCTGAGAGAGGCACCTAGTCAACAGTGTCCAGAAGCAGGAAAACACCAAGGCTGTCAGGTGTCCTTTTTGTTTTTTCTTTTTTTAAGTTTATTTATTTTGAAAAAGAGAGAGACAGAACCTACACAAGCAGGAGAGAGAGGCAGAGAGAGAGAATCCCAAGCGCTGACAGTGCAGAGCCCCACATGGGGCTGGATCCCATGAACCATGAGATCATGACCTGAGCTGAAATCAAGGGTGGGACATTTAACCGACTGAGCCACACGGGCACCACTGCCCTGTATCTTTTTATAGAGTATGAAAAGCTCCTAAAAACTCCCATGTCGCCCACCTCTCCCAGGTCTTATCTTCCAGAACCCATTGCTGGTTAGAGAAAGTGCATTTACCGATGGTCAGGACAGACTCAGGCTGATACAAGGTCAGCCCTGACACCTGCGAGGGCCAGCTGGCCCTGGACCAAATGTGGCTGTGTCAGCCAGAAGAGGGGGGCATGGCTGCTGAGCAGACACCTCAAGGGAGAAAGGCCGGAGTGCCAAGGACTGAGCCTTAGAGCAGTGGTTCTCAAAGTGGGGCCCCAGACCAGCAGCAGTAGCAGCACCCAGAAATGCAAATTCTCTAGCTTCACCTCAGATCTCTGGAATCAGACACTCCGGAAGTGAGGCCCAGGACTTAGTGTTTCATTAAGCCCTCCAGGGGGCTCCAAGGCACTCCAAAGTTTGAGAACTGCTGTCTGTCCCTAACCCCCCACCCCATTAAGGTCAATCCACAAGGGAGAAAGGGGGGTGGCGGAGCGGAACAAGGAGGCAGCGGCAAGAGCAACCATGGGCAGGAAGGAGAGAGTTGTCAAGCTGTGTCTAATGCAATAAAGAAGTCCCGGGTTTTATTTAAAGGGCTTCTCAGGGATAGGAAATCGGGAAGTGGAACTTAAAGCTGTTACGTTTCAAGTGAAGAGCTTTCAGGGAAAGCCCATGCAGTTTAAAGGCAGAGGAAAAGAAACCAATGGGAAGCTAGAGATACTGGAAATAAAGTAATACCCAGGGGAGGAGTTTCCCCCGAGGACCGGCAGGAGAAATTAGACCACACTGGCCTGTACATTAACCACCTACCGTGTGTGACTGTCAAATGCTTGCAGTGAGGCCTTTCTGAATTGAACCATGCACGCTGTGGATGGGAAAAACACCCTGGATTCCAAGCCTTACTATAAAAATAAAGGACAGACAATAACGCAGTAATTACTTTATATTCATTGCATGTCGAAGTACTTTTTGATATTTGGGGTTAAGTATTAAAATTAATTTCAGGGTTTCTTCATGTGGCCATTAAAACCATTTAAATTACACTGTGGCTCACACCGTGTGATGGAGAATTCTGGTCTAGAGCAAAAGAGAGTCGGATAGGTTTGAAAAAAAAAAAAAATCTAGGGGCGCCTGGGTGGCGCAGTCGGTTAAGCGTCCGACTTCAGCCAGGTCACGATCTCGCGGTCCGTGAGTTCGAGCCCCGCGTCAGGCTCTGGGCTGATGGCTCAGAGCCTGGAGCCTGTTTCCGATTCTGTGTCTCCCTCTCTCTCTGCCCCTCCCCCGTTCATGCTCTGTCTCTCTCTGTCC